>NC_134359.1:211067727-211376894 GCF_048569485.1 Anomaloglossus baeobatrachus | reverse complement strand
TTTATTCACTCCTGATTTTGCCTTACAAGTGTGAACGTGGTATATGGTTTATCTGAAATTTCTGCTTTTTTTCCACTACCTAATATGGGAGTTAAGCAAAAATATTTTAATGCAGAGAAAAAAAGAAGTTGGAAATTTGATGACTGCTTAATAGCTGTATGATGCGTACAATTTTATTATGGAAGCAAAAGTCAATGTCATTATTTTCTGTCGAGATTATTGTCTTATGGGTTCTGATATTAAAAAGGTTGCCATCTAACATGTATTTTTTTATATTATATAAGGTTATGCCTTTTTTTCATTCTTCTCACAACTGACTACCAGCCACACAATCTGGAAAGAGGATCTGTAGACCCCCAGCCTTATCTTAACCACACATGTGCTCCTACCCTTCTGACAAGCCAGACCCTTAAAGACGGACCCACATATTGAACTCAATATTTAACAGCTTTTGTAAATTATTTCTATTCTCCTCCACATACCTTGCTCTTAAGATGTTGCCCTTCCTATCTTTCTTTACCCCTGTAGGCTCTCTAACACTCTATATCACAACTTCAACATTAGCAATGTCACAAATAGAGCAATGTTTTAGAACAGATAAGGAAATGGGTGACATGATTAAAGTAAGCCTTATCTGCCATCAAATTCCATGTTTCCTTCAGGCTTGTTTCATATGAAGGAATAGGACTGCACTTTTTTTGCTATCTCACATGAATGTGATCGGAATTAACAATTTGCCTGGTTTTATTATAATCGAATAAAATATTTTTTCATATCCATTCTAACAATATGAGTTGCAAAGCAAACAAGTAAGGATCATATGTGATTAAAGGAAATCATCTAAAACACAGTAATTAGATTAGAAACCTTTATGGTAAAGGTCAGCATGGAACTGGATTTTCACACAATTTCCTCTGATTAAATTAAAGATGCCCCTTCAATTAATTTTATAAGTTGTACTGTAGGTTTTTCCTCAAGTGTGATGACCATCAAATCATACATAAAGGTGCACACAATTATTGCTGACTAGATACATGCCTGACTGCCAAGAAAAGAGCACAAGAGGAATAACAAGTAGGAATACCATTAGTTAAATTGGGAATTGTTCAATTATTATTTACTGTATTGGATTTGACAGTGTTTTAATTCTTCTATATGAATCCAGATGAGAGTCATTCCTAAAATGCAGCTCTGACTTGAAATGATCATTTTCGCAAGTTTATATTGACTTTCTTATAAAATAAATCCTTTATATACTTTAAAGGAAATTTGTTGGCCCAAACTGATAGTATAAAGTATGAATACAGTCTTGTAGGCATGTGGAAAAAAAAATCGCGATGAAGACTGCCTTATTGTTTAACTTTGGTGCAAGTGCAATCTGATGTTTTATCGGATTGCACTCATCTGAATTAAACGCAAGTGGGAGCATGGCCATACGGCTGATTACTGGACATGCAAACTTAACCTAATTCTCATGTGGGAAGGGGCCTTAGGGTTCACTCATATTCTGCATATAAAATCACAGAGATTCTCAGCCAAAAAAGTTGATGAGTGTCATGTTTTTTTCTCTCCTAACATTTGTATAACATGCATATGCCATCTGTATGCAATGCATTTTTAACAATCTTTTACACAGATTTGTTATAGCACGTAAAAGATAATGTTAAACAATGCATTGCATAGGAATGGCATATGCATGTCTTATACATGTCCATGTGACATTCGTTTTTTTTGTGCCACCCATTGACTTGCAATGGTGAGTCTCAAACGGTATATGCGGCCATTTGCAGCCTGATTCCAGCTGAGAAAAACCTGCAGATGGACACTGCCTCGTCGTTTAATATTATTGAGAGTGCAACCCGATATTTTATCGGACTGCACGCTTCAATTTTAAACATGCATGTGAGCCAACCCTTAAGCTGTGTGTCCAAGGTGAGCTTTTAGGCAATGTGCACATGTTTCTTATTTTCCATGCTGAAAATTCTGCAGCGATTTGGCAGTGCATGTGCACTTTAAATCACTTCAGAAACACTGTGTAATGGATGCAGTGTGTCTGCAAAATAATGCCGATTTTATGCGCTCTGGATGCTGCCTCTCCCATAGACAAAGTGGGAGCAGCATCCGAAGCGCACAAAATAAATTACCTGTTGCTTTTTTGAGCCCAGCATTTTGGATCAAAATTTCAACATGCAAATCGCTGCACTCTCAAATGTAACATGCGGATGGATTATGCACAATTTTCATAGATTGTGCTGGGGATGCAGGATGCATGCGTTTACTTTGGAGTGCAATATGCAGCGTAAACCCATGAAATTACGCAAGGTTCGCACGTAGCCTTAGTCAGTTTTGATGCTGCATATTTTCATTGAATCAAAAACTCAGTGTATTACAGTTCCAGAAAAGTCGATGGGATTTATAGAAATCTCATGCCTACTATGCTTTACTCAGCTTTAACTGATCTGTGGAGCGTATTTCAAATCCGCAACATGACAATTTTTTTTAGAGTTATGAGTTATGTTCAGATTTTCACCACAGACTTTCATAACATACAGAAAATCCGCAGATGAAAAATGCACATGAGTTTTTAGTGATTTTCGGATGCAGAAATGCATAAATAACGCATGTAATCAACACACAAGTATATGTCTCAAGTTTTGTCAACGTCAAATACCAGGAAGTATCAAAAACAAAGCAGCTTCTATTTGAAGCATTGGACACCAAAAAAAGACAAATACGCAAAGTATGTAAAAAAAACGCACATAAAATCACATGTAAAAATATACAAGTAAACTAATTTCAATAATAGGTTCAGAAATGGTGCAGAAATTCTGTAACATCAAAAGCCCATCATGTTGAGTGTTTTTACTTCAGTTTTTGTAAGCCAAAACCAGGATTGGAAAAAAAAAGCAGAAGTGGTGATGTGTTTCTATTATACTTTTCCTGTGATTGTTCCACTCCTAAAACAAATACGGAGGTAAAAATCTCACCAAATACTCAATGTGTGCATGTGGTCTTATCGTATGACCGCACTTTGCGTTTCCACCTGCGTTTCAGCTGCTTTTTAGGTCTGTTTTGAACTGCAGCGTTTTGATGCCAAAAGGCATGCGTTTTGCTTTTCCATAATAGTCTATGGAAAATGTAGATTTCTAGACCGCACTTTGCGTTTTAAAACGCTGTGTTTAATTTGCATAATTTGTGGCAAAAACCATGCATTCAAAGAAGCAGCATGTCAATTGTTTTTGCCATTTCTGCAGCATTTTGCTAACATTGAAGTCAATGAGAAATGGCAAAAACCAAGACACTTCAAATTTCCTGCGTTTTACCTGCTTTTTAGGTGCAGAAAACATGCGTTTTGGACAAACAAAACGCATGCTTTTCTAACATTAAATTAATGGAATCATATGTCCCTTTACACACACACATAATTCAACAATTAAATTAAAGAAAATTATGATTTTATTGCTATTTTAGCATTAAATATTATAATACCGCTATAAATTCATGAAATATAACTTTTTTCATAATTATTTCACAAAATGTAAATGTATTAGTTTTTTTTCTCTTTTTTCATTCTGTTTGACTGTGTAAACTTTATTTAGCAGTGTCTTGATGTTCAAAACGCATCTGTCAAAACGCAGGTGAAAAAGCATGTAAAGAGGGCTGAAAACGCATCTAAAACGTGGTAAATACGCATGCGTTTTTAGCGCTAAAATTCTGGAAAAGGCAACTTTGGCTAAATCAATTAAGACAAAAACGTGCTTTCTGAACTGCAAGTAGGACGACGCAAAGTGCGGTCATAGCCTTAGAGACACAGAATTCCATAAGGATCAATCAGGATATTTGAATTAGATGATAAATACTATACAGCTATGTGCACAAGACCTAATAGTAGTCTAAAAGTCTCAGAAAAGCAGTTCCAGAATATATGTGTTGATTACAGTATAATGTCAGGGGATGAATCCAGTTAAACCATTTTTATATTGACTATAGGCAAAAAGATGTGAAACAAATCTCAAGTAGTTTATTTCTTTAGTTATTGCTGAATATAGAGAAATTTCCTCAAGTCTAAGATTATCAAGGACTACAGGTAATTTTGACTGATCTAAATATTACATAACCTATTGTTCTTTTAGATAGGATGATGTACTATACAACCATGACCGAACACTGGAGCATTGAGAATATAAGGAAATAACCCTCCCAATCCAAACCCCCAAGAGAAGAATGTTCTGCTGTAAGGATGCAATGAGTAATTGCTTTAGTTCATGTCCTTAGGGACGTTATTCTTATGTCAGATGAACAGCTACAAAATTTTAAATGAAAGATGCCCTGATAGGTAGACTAAACCATGACAGAATGTATTGGAAAAAAATCCCCCACATGTACAGCAATAGGTCTAACAAATGAGGCATATTTATAAATGACTGTGATGGAGTTAGCATTGTGGAGGACCCCTGCCATACCTGTTTATATGATAAATAGGAGCCGCACTACAAATCACTTAATTAGAGCAAGCTGAATAGAGCAAGTCCTCAGAGCTTCTGCATTGATCTAGAATTTCATAGATTTTTAGGTAAAAAAAACCCCAATCTCTTCAGAAAAAAGTATATGCTATGATTGTTGGTATAGATGGGAGGGAGAGATTTTTTACACAAAGCACGGGTTCTTAAAATAAATGTTAATTATTTTTGACTCCACTCAATAATAAAGAATGTATTTATTTAATACTAGCTGTACTACCCGGCTTAGCCCGGGTTAATAACTGTTGTTAACAAAATAGAATGTATTAACATTCCCGGGATAGAATGCATTAATAGAATGTATTAACGCCCGGGATAGTAATTGTCTCTCTGTTTCTCTCCCATTCTCTGTCTGTCTCCCCCTCTGTATATATCTCTGTCTCTATCTCTATCTCTTTGTCTGTCTGTCTCTTTCCCTCTCTTTCCCTGTCTGTCTCTTTCCCTCTCTTTCCCTGTCTGTCTCTTTCCCTCTTTCTCTCTGTCACTTTCCCTGTGTCTGTCTCTTTGTCTGTCTCTTTACCTGTCTTTGTCTGTCTCTTACCCTGTCTGTCTCTTTCCCTTTATTTCCCTGTCTGTCTGTTTCCCTGTGTCTGTCTCTGTCTCTTTGTCTGTCTCTTTCCCTGTCAGTCTGTCTCTTTGTCTGTGTCTGTCTCTTTGTGTCTGTCTCTTACCCTGTCTATGTCTGTTTCTTACCCGGTCTGTGTCTGTCTCTTGCCTTGGCTGCATTGTGACACGCCAACATTCCATATAAAGGCATTGCGGCGCATTCTTCTGAAGTTCTGGCTGCACTGTGGCTCCAAGCTCCATTCTCTTTAATAAAGGCAGGTTTTTTGGCAAATAACTGTAAAGCGCGGGGTTAAAATTTCCCCTCAAAACATAGCCTATGACGCTCTCGGGGTCCAGACGTGTGAGTGTGCAAAATTTTGGGCTGTAGCTGCGACGGTGCAGATGGCAATCCCGGACATACACACATACACACACACACATACACCCACACATTCAGCTTTATATATTAGATGCCATATAAGTATATGGAATATACCTCCCAATACAGTAGCACCATTTCATTAAAAATATGTAGACAGAGAAATAATGCTACAAAATAATATTGGCATGCAGATGAGATAAATGAAAAGCTAATAGATTCTGCCAGCTTTAGGCTACGATCCCACAATGAGTATTTGGTGAATTTTTGATGTTGCAGAATTTGTTCAGTATTTCTACACCTGTAGGCTGAAGTCACACGAGCGTATAAAAAATTAGTCCCACTCTCATCAAGGAAAGGAGGACGATCTTTTCTCACTTGTCATCCATGTGCTGCCCGTGTACTCTCTGTGTGCTGTCAGTGTACAATCTATTTTTTCTCAGCAACCATTATTCATTTACAGTCATTTACAGGACCATTTACAGTGTTCTCTGCTACAGAATAGTTTGTATCCATAAAAACGGACATCAGTAGGAGGGTCCATAATGAAGTCAATGGATGGAAGGGCTGAAAAACGCAGGCAAAAACGCAGCATTAATTGACATGGTGCAGATTTGTTTGCAACCAAATTTGCAAGGAAAAAATAAGCAACACTTCATAATTCCCATTGACTTTGCTGGCATAAGGACAGCCATGCAGTTTTGTGACAAAACTGCACCAAAAATGCATTAAATACACATAAACAAATTGTAGTGTGTGTACATGGCCTAACCGTGTGGGCGGTATAATGACTCAGTGGTTAGTCCTGTTGGTTTGTCATCCTAGAGTTATAGTTTCAAGTCCCACCAAGAACATCAGTAAGGAGTTTCTATGTTCTCCCTATGTTTGTGTGGGTTTCCTTTGGATTCTCCAGTTACCAACTAGACTCCAAAGACATACTGATAAGGAATATATTCATGCCTTCATTTAGATATCTGTTTCTTTGCAGATGAGAAAAACCGATTGTTGTTCATCAAGGTTTATCAAGGACCACATTTTCCTCCATATTGGTCCTTGTGTCTGTTTTTTCCCATCAGTTTGTTTTTTCTTTTCATACAAGAAGAACAAAAATCAGTTTCAAGAATTTCCTTCCAATTAAACATTATAAAAAAAACAGACAGGATTTGGATGACATAATGATGATAGTATGTAAAAAAATATGTTAAAGAGGACCAGCCAGCAGGATCTTTCTATATGCGGTAAAGGCAGTGTAATACTGGCACTAAGATGCTGAATGCAGGCATATATGTTATAGAAAGATCTGATGCTTGGATGTTTAAATATCTTTAATCAAAGTTGCAGAAAAGCACTACACTTTGAGTAATGTGTGTAACAAGGGCGGGTCTTTGTGGAACGGGTCCTCACATTTATTCCTTCTCCTCCGGCATCCTCTGGCCTACCCCCTTTTCTGTATTTGAATATGACACCGTGCTGTCATTGCTATTGTTTGCAACACATGCTCATTGCCACAGTACTCAGGTCTTCATTAAAATGGTGCCAGAATCTGCATGTGCGTACCGCGATCTACGGCACCATTTTATTGAACACACAATGATGAAAACAATGAGAAGAATCAGCATGGGTGCATATGTAGAAAAAAAATCTGTACATGCGAGAATGCTTTTCATAGTTTACATCACAGTGTGTTCAATAAAATGGCACCAGAAATTGCTGTACGCACATGCGCGGACTCCAGTGCCCTTTAAATGAAGACCTGAATACTGTGGCAATGTGCACACGCCACCAAAAACAGCAATGGTAGCGTGGTGTGAAATTCAAATACAGAAAAGGGGGCATGACAGAGGATGCCAGAGGAGGAGGATTAAACACTTGGACCCGACCCACAAAGACTCGCCCATGTTGCACACATCAAAGTGTGGTGCTTTTCTGCAACTTTGATTAAAGATATTTAATCAACCAAGCATTGATTCTCTTTATAACAGGTATGCCTTTACCTCATATAGCAAAATCCTGCTGGTTGTTAACTTCCTTCATATTATAACTAACAAGTTCACTTTTTAGTCATGATTTACAGTTTTATAAAACTCTTCTTGGAAGAATGCATATATTTTGTCAACCACTAAAGTTGTGCGTGGTTAGCAGTTCAATAATGGAACTTTAAAAATATGTTAAGATCCATGTTTGCTGACAGATTTAGGCCAACTAAATGTGGAACAGGAAAGTCAGACATTGCTACTAATACCATCCATTAATAATTCAGCATTATTAATTTTAATGCTTATTATGTTTCCTGAAATATTTGTAGGAAGTTGAATATTGTTTAGAGTTCTTAGATTGTGTATTCTGCAGTTGTGATAAAAAATACATTTCTAATCGATAAGAAAAATCCTGATTTCTTTAACTCCTTCCTGCTAAAGGACATAAGTAAGTTTCCCCATTAGGATGAACACGTGCATCCCAGAGATGGTATTGTCAGAAGAGTTGTGTCCGTGCCATCTGAAGTGGAAGCCATCAATAAAATACAGTTGATTTCATGCTACATGTTCTGGTCCCTGCAGTTTAACCACTCATATGCAACTTTCAACACTGATAACAGCAAGTGAGGGGTTGGACAGAGGGAGATTGCTCCCCATGTCAGTATATCAGCACTTCCACAGAACTATCATGCAGTCCATGTGTATGTATGTATAAAGTATGTGTACAGTACTATGTGAAAGTTTGAGGCAGGTGTGTAAAATGCTGTAAATTAAGAATGCTTAAAAAAGAGATACAGGAGATAAAACTGTGGAGCAAAAAGCGCAAAAGGGTCTTACTCGGTAAGGGAACAAATAACAGAATTAGGTGCACTCACCTATTGTGGTTGTAAAAGTCGCAACCCCTGCCAACACATGTAGAGATGGCAACAGATGCAGCCCCGAGGTTAGACGTAGAAGAAAAATGAAGAAGAAATTGGGTATACACCGCGCTATCACCACAGAATCGGATGTTAATTTTATTCCTTTATTCTTTGTACAGGTCAACACATTTCAGAGACATCTGTCCCCTTCATCAGGACATCAAATTAACATCAGATTACGTGGTAAAAGTGGCGTAAACCCGATTTCTTTTTCATTTTTCTTCTAAAAAAAGAGATGTTAATAGCTATTTTTTTTTATTAATTAACAAAGTAAAGTGAATGAGCAAAATAGAAATTGAAATCAATACCTAGTGTGACCACCATTTGCTTCTAAACCAGCATCAAAGCATCAACTCTTGTAGGTACATGCACACAAAGTCATGGATTTTGTAGGGTTATAGCCAAGTGTTTGAGTAATCAATTAATTTTTGGATGCACTGCATATGTATATCTGTGTGTACATGCTTTAGGAACGAAAAGATTTTTTAGACTCCCATATATATTAATGGAAATAATTGCTGGTGAAGAATCTGATTTGTCATCTGCTGCAATGGTTCATCTGCCAGTGTCTCCTTATAGGCTTTTTTGAAGAATTTTATTTTGATCACATTTTGTGGTACTCCAGAAATGTATCAGGTTAGTAATGTAAACCTATGCTCATAAAGGCATCTTTCCAAATTAGAGAAAGCAATGATTTTATTATTAATCGATTAGAGCTGTTTAACCTTTTGATAAAGATTTCCAGGAACAAAAAGCTGCTGACTTGGCAAGGAATTATTGAAACAATGCAATCTCATTGAACATGGTACTTCAGATAATAGAACAGTACTCACTAGAATAATGAGTACTCAGACTGCTTACAATGTAATTTGTAACACTTGAAAAGCACAGATACACTGAAAATGATTTATTTTAGGTCATACTGAGAAGTCACTAGTGGTTGTCATTATATATGAAATCCACTGATGTTTATATGGTGGTCAATACTGTATTACTCAGAGCACTCATGATTTTATTCATACAATATTTGTTCAGTTGTATTAAGGGCAGGTGTTTGATACTCTCATATGAGTGTTGTCCCTGGTTTTAACGTATAGCATGCATACCTGTGATAGTCTATTCAGCCATTCAAATAACCGTGATATTTGGGTGTTGAGCAGTCCGTAAAAAACTGCAGAGACATGTCTGATTTCAATCCGAAGGTTGGAACAAAATCAGCAAAGCAATGCAAGGCTATGGGTCTGTGTAAAAATTGGACTGCCTGAAAGGGGAAGGTGGAGAAACTTTTTTTTCTTAATGTACGAAGAAAACCTGAAGACACTCTGATCAGGGTTTGATCATTCTTTGATCATAAAAATCAGTCCAGTTTTCTTGTACGTGGAACAAATAGATGTCTGAATGAGGCCTATGGCTGAAAATCAATTCTTGTGTCTGGTGGCAGAAAAGAATACTGTACCTGTAGGCTCTTACAATTGTTTTTTTTTGCCATCAATCACAATCAAATACAGTATGTCTGGCTTCACTCCAATCATTAGGCAGTTGGTTCTGGAGCAAAAAGAATTTTGGCGAGTGAAATAAATGAATTTGTAATTTCATTTATGCTCATTTTAGACTTAGGAGACCAGTAGGTAGTCCTACCAATGCTTGCAAGTTATCTCTTTGAGTATGGGTATACACTGACGAGCAAATGGGTAACAATGTTTTGAACTTGGTGGAAGGTGAGATATGGAGTTTGAAATTCAAATGTTCAAATTGTTGTTACCCTTTTGCTCATCAATGTGCAAAAAGACTTTCAATCACTATTTCAATTGGACTCCTAATTCCTGGAAAAGTAGGAATGCAAATGAATTAATTTCAGGTGCAGTGTACTGAATCTTTGCAGTCGGTCCAAACAAACAACATGATGTTCAACTTAACTGATCTCCTTTAGCCCACATACACATGTTGAATATTTGGTGAGAGTTTTTTCAGCTCAGTAATTGTAAACCAAAACCAGAAGTGGGTAAAAAAATGCAGAAGTGGTGTCTGTGTTTCTATTATATTTTTCGTCTGACTGATCTACTCTTGGTTTTCACGTAAAAAAAATAATCAAATACTCAACATGACTTTATGCAACAATATGTAGCTAAATATCCCCTTTAGATCTTAAAACTACTTATTTAACTCATCAATAGTGGGGGGTTTTCACCAAAAGTGATTGCATTTCACTAGAACAGAATATTACATGCTGATAAATGGAGGTCAAATTGCCGAGATCCCCAATGATCCTCAGATTTACAAACCTTCACAGTTTTTCTCTATAAAGCAAAACTTCTGACCACCCAATGTGCACAGAAATGCAACACAATCCTTTTTACAAGGTCAATGAGAGCTATGTAATAAAACCATGTCTATTCCTGAGAATGAAGATCCCATTGGCTGATACTACAGTCTATCATTTCAAGTTAATTAAATGGGAATAGGTCATAAATAGATATGTAGAACATCAGATTTTGCAACATATAGTAGTGGCATTGTCATTGTGTGCTTCTGCTCTGGTAGTAATGCGACATGTGGTGTTTGTGTCATCAATCATGAATAGTACTGCAGTAGTTTTCAAGAACCCTGAGGGAACGAGCTATACTTTTCTAGTCTTGACTACATATTCCTTGAGTTTAAATATCAGTTTGAGTGCTGTAGAATGAGTGCTTGAACATATCTGTAATTTTTGCATTCAGTGACATAAAGTGTATTTCCCTGTGTTTTTGGTTTGTCAGATTTAAAATAGATTCTAAATAGAAGAGATAGGAATGAATATATTCATCCCTTAAGTAAAAAAACAAACAATATTTACAATGTAGAAAGTAATATGTCCACTGAGTCTGAGATAAAAGTAACCTACAAATGAAATAAGTCAGTCACTGGTGACCACCTCATTTGGATAGTGCACTCTGTATTTGCTTTGATATGTTAAATTGATATTTTGCAATTGTTTGTTTCCTCTTTCTTATAAAACAGTCTGTGAATTTTAATCAACCCATGTGATGTCAATGTTGATTTCTATGCAAAATCACCCAAATTCCTTACAGCTAGGTCAATATATAAACAGCCCCCAATGGAGTTTACAAAAAGAACTAACTGATGTATCAAACACAGTAGCTTGTCAGAGAAAGGTATTTATTGATGTTCTTCTGACACCTAGAAGATAAATTACAGCCCTATTAATTCATGTTGGCAGATTCAGCTAGGCAAGAATAATACTGAGATAACTCTAGTGAGGATTGCAGTGTTAAGGGACTCTGACCTGGAGCACTTAGATAGAAGTAGCTTACAAATCTCCTGTCAGTCTTTTTATGAGAAAATTGCTGGACTCATTATGTAGATATCTAAGTTAAGGATACAGGCATGTTTTTTACTATATTCAAATCATTTTTTGCTTCTTAATATCCTTTTATGGCTCCATAGCAGTTTGGACAGACAGAATTTTGGGGGAGAGTTTAAGGAAAATGTATTATATCCATAGCAGTCTTAGGAAGAATTGAATATATTTTATCCATAAGGTTAGCCAATTTCATTTAAGAAAATGTTAATAATCACCACTGGCACTTGGACAATTGGGTCCCTAAGATAAAAAAAAATGTGAGAGGCTAGAGTTGATGTAAATTAATTCCCAGGACTTGATCTATACACAACATCAACAATCTGTGGCTACTGAACTGGAACCCAGGGAAATGCCTCCAACCTAACAGCTTCCGCCAGTCTTCTTGTTTTTTTTATTAATTGTCCTGGCACTACATAACATATACATCATGGAGCAACAATGACATCACTCTAGACCAGTGATGGCGAACCTGTGGCACTCCAGCTGTTGCAAAACTACAATTCCCATCATGCCTGGCCATTCAAAGCAAAAGCTTCGGCTGTGAAGACATGATGGGAATTGTAGTTTTGCAACAGCTGGAGTGCCACAGGTTCGCCATCACTGCTCTAGACTGTATAATTAATCAAAAGAAGAGCCTTGTTTGGCATCAGGTAGGAGGTGGTTCTTAGGCCTCCTATTTATTAGAGATAAGCGAGTCTGAGGTTTGGGTTTGGAAACAGACTACCAAAAAGAAAAGTTTGGGTTAAAAGTTCAAGTGAGTTACAACTGCAAACGACTCGAGTGAGCAGTGCTGTGTTTCGGTATGAGTGATGCTCAGCTCTGTGCAATCTGCGTGCAGTGTTTGAACGGCTCACACTTGTGGAAAAATCAGCATGATCAGATGTAACGTACACACACACACACAAAAATTTGAAAAACCCCAACCACCCTCCCCTGGAAGTGTTCTGCTTATGACTAACTGCAGGTGGATGGAGACACAAACTGCCCAATTACTGACTTCCATTCCAAACTTTTTTAAGGTTCAGCTGTACCTGTTGAACCAAACTTCCAAAGGTTCACTCATCTCTACTGTCTAGCACCCACAGATTACTGGCATGGTCAATGAAAATAGATTTGCACAAACTGTATTTAATTTTAATGGCTAACTGAAAAGGTAATGAAAAGGGGAAAAAGAAATTTCAATTTTGCCATTACAAGGTATCAACCACTGAGAAATCTGAATTTTTATTATATATTTTCTATCAACTGCCTTACACAGTACAAGGATATATATTTCTGCTCTTTAAAGCACCACTAGGGTGTATTTTTTTCAGCACTGGAGTGGTGCCTTAATCTAAGTCCCCTGCCACTGGTCTTATACTCACCCAGCGGCACAATCTTGTGACCGTTAATTCTGACTGTCTGGAAATCAGAATATACGTCACAAGCTCTCAATGCAAGTCTATTAGAGCCAGAACAAGGCCATAACAAAGCTCTCATAGACTTATAGTGAGTTTTGGCCTCCATGAAACACTGGAGATGCCAGCTGGTCACAAACTAATAAATTATAGTATCACACTGTGTTTGCATTTAGTTATAACAACTATCCAATGCAAATGTCAAAGCACACTATGACATAAAAGGAAGGTTTGTTTGTTCCTTGCTACAAATATATACAACATAATAGAATACCTAACCAAATGATCTGTATCGGTCGCTATTCATTGGATTTTTGAAAAAGATAGTTTCTATGAAAATAATAATGTAAAATTTAAATAAGGGACACTTTTAGTAGACACTTGCACTTGGGTGTTGGTCGGCCTTCCAAAACACCTATATTAAAATTCACCACTGAGAAATTCCCATATCTTGTAATAAATAAGAGGATTGATAGACAATAGCCCTGGCAAATTATACTTTTAGGTTGAATTATTGAGCGAGTCTCACTTTGTAGTGCTGTCAAAATGTAGTGATATGTAAATAATGATATCATTATCATCCCAAATGAGAAACCATGTATTTCCAATATGACAGAATATGAACATCTTCTTTTATCTGTTGTAGTCAGGCTAAAGCATTATGTATTAAGATCTCAATTATATAGAAATCTTTAGTTTATTGGATCAACAAGTACTGAAATCCTGACCAATTATCTCTATCGAGTTCATTTATGGAATACCTATTTTTATTATGTTATATAATATTGCTTATTAATTATCCTTAGTAATATACTGTACATGATTAAGGTGATCCCAACTTTTAGGTATTAGACACAATGGCCCTGATTCAATGAACAATGAGGGTAAATAATGGGGTCAGACATTCCTAATTTATTAAAACAAACCTGACAGCTACCCAATCAGACCCTGGCTGCATGATTTTAGACATATTTATTTACCCAAAAAATGCTGTAGCGTTCCAAAAACCCCACAGTGTAATAGCTGTTAGGGACCGAGCCCCAGTGTTACAGAGTTAAACATATCTGGTTTAAACCATGCATCCATGGTCTGATATGTGCTATCCATGAATCATGCAGCAAGCATCAGCTGTTAAATTCTCTTTAAATAAGAGGGGAGTAAGTTTTGAGGTGAGGTGCATTGAGGCACACATCACTTTTCATACAAGCCATATTCATTAAGAGGTGTGTGCATCCGGGCACTTAGCCAGAAATCTTATCCTACTTGAAGATTGGAGTAAGATTTGTGGCATTGCAGCTCATCATGAATTAGATGAGATATTATATCATGCTCCTGTTACCCCCTTTCCTAGTTCGGTTACCCCCATTTTAACAGAGCTGTGTGAAAGAGGTGTGAAAAAGTGTTCCAAGTCAACTTACCAAAATGTTTTACTCCAGACTTCTGACAAAAACAATCATTTCTTTTATATAACACCAGAATAATTGTACAGCATAGTAGCTTATCCTATGGGATCTATAGTGACAGACGGAGATGTTTGTGTACATGTTAAGAGATTTTGAAAGGCGCAAACAGTATCAAACCCCAAATTAGAATATTATAATAATGTATAATAAATAATATATAACATACAAAATAGAAAAAAAAGACTACACAGTCATGTAGTAACAACTCAGCATTGTGCTCCTTTATCCTATTGTTTAGCACCCAGAAGCACGTTTCATCAATCATCAGTTTTTACTCATGGACAGTTGGGCTTTCTTCTTTTGCACAGAACATTAATTTTCCTGGAGGCAGGAGCCTTGAGTGTGTGCAATTACACACTTTATGTCACTTAGTTAAAGCTTATGCATGCCTTGCTGTACATACTGGTAGATCATATGTAGCTAAAAATATAGAGAATAAGAATTGGAGAGCTGCCGATCACATCAGTATATCCATTCAAATAACTTATAAATCCTATTTAACGTCCATGTTCCTTTCATAGCTGCAAACTGTAAACAACAAGCACGGTATTAAGTTATCCTCAAATCTGATCTCTTGTACAGTCTCTGAGGAAATGCATTTTGTTTTGTTTATCACTGACTCCAACCGCAATATTGTCAAAGTCAAATGTCCCATTAATGCAAAAAGTCAATGCCAAAATGTACAGTGCATAACAAAATGCATTTTCTTTTATAACCTTCTATCAATTGGTAATAAAGGTATTGAATTCTGCTACTGTCTTCACATTTCAACCTGGATGTAGCAATGTCTCTTTCTTTGATATGTCCCTGTGCCTTTTCCTCTGCCCCTGGGTAACCCTAAAACAAAAATAAATCTCAAAGAGCTGTATTTCATTTAGATATGTCTGTTGCCTTAATCCATGGATTGAAGGGACTGGTAGTTTTTCCCTTGCTTCTAGATGTCAACAGATAATGAAAAGATAATTGCTGTATTGATCACAGGTTCCAAGCACAATCTTACTGAAGGTTTCTCTTTCCAAAATGTGTAAAGATAAACCAGTGATGTAAAACTACACGGCAGTTCTATGTCCGGCAGGCATATTCACTTGGAGATGGATATATAGGGGTCTAAATAATAGAAAGAATGCAAATGCATATTGAGAAGGGAAAGAGAAGAAACTGATGGTCCTTTGAAATTTATGGACTGTTCTGCCACAAGATCGAAACACTGTGTCTTAATGTCACAATCATAAATATACCAACTAGTCAATACTACATCATGAGCCAAAAAATATATCTTAAAGGCTATCCTAAAAATATAAATTGCACATTTCAAGTACCCTTACATGCTGCTCATTTTCCAATTAAAGCCAATTATATGTCTTAGTGTCTGAAACTACTAGATAGTTTACAAATATCCCTTGTGCTCTTTGTGAATTGCTCAATTCTTCCATTCATCCATTGAAAATGCTGAGAAACATTACCATGAGTACATAGGAAAATAATGGTTCATGATTCATCATGCATGATAGGACTCATACTTGACTTGGCAACAGATAGAGATGAGCGAACCTGAACCGTAAAGTTCAGTGTTCATACCAAGCATAGACTTTACAATAACATTAGTGTTTTGATTCGGAGTTCGGGTGCAAACCACTCGAGCAAGCATCACTGTGCTGGGGAATGCTCTGTGCTTCACCTAGGGTGAGCTGCTTACAGTGTTTGAATTGCTCACATTGTGGATAAAAACAGCGTTATTGGATGTAGTGTGTCCCCCCCCAAAAAAAATAAAAAATCCTGCCCTCTCACTCCTGGAAGTGATCTGTTTATGGCTGGCTGCATTCAGATGCAGAGCCGAAGTGCCCAATCAGTGACTTTAAATGGGGTTCATCTCAAGTCCGGGTCCCGAACAGAACTTTATCTAAAGTCTGGCTGAACCAGGCAAACTCGAACTTCCACAGGTTTGCTCAACTCTAGTCACAGATGCTTAAATAGGTTGTCTCATATAGGCAAACCCTTTCAATTAGTCCTATTAGACTAAGCAAAGTGAAAGAGATTTGATCCAGACTCTACTCTATGAAAGAATGGAGAACTAATCTGTAAAAACAGCTCTTGTTCTGTAGGACATGAGATATCGATGTATGACATGGACAACAATTCAGCTGATGTTTCCCTCTAATTAACACTATCTCTTAATATGTAAAATAACCCTACATAATTTAATACATTGCCAATATGTTTTCTTTCACAATGGAGGTAGGTTCACAGCCCACAAAAGTAATTTTAAAGCAAATTTAACATCTATGCTGATAACAAAATGAAAGGACTCTGCAATATTTACCACTTCATAAATAAGCTCTTGTGTTTTGGCTTGGGAGACAAGTTTACTTCCTAATTGGGATTCTTTTCTTTACTGTCATTGTTCCGGGAAACACACATTTTACTCCTTAAATATATTTTACGAGAGCACTTTAACTAAGAGCTCTCTAAAATTCCAAAAGTATGTACATCTAAAGTAAATTTGACCATTTTCTAACGCTTATAGCTAGTTGCTTAATTGCATTACACTTGTGTAAGTAGTCAGCAATTTAGTTTCAAGTGGCGTGCACTTATGTATTTTCCCTTTTCAGCTTTTCTGGAGCACTCTTGTTAATAGATAATGCATTCTATTGACTTAACCCCTGAGTACTCTTGACGTGTAAATATGTGTTTACTAAGTGCTTCTTAATATGTATCTCTTGTTTACCAGGCATAATTCCAATGATTTATTCAGATACTTATTTTTAATAAGAAAAATTATATGAAAACACTACCTCTCTGACTTCTCACCTTTGCTATAATTATGTGCATTATCTTCGTCTTTGTTTATATTGATTCTGCTAGTCTAAATAAATGTGTATCCCTCGTAATGCCATGTTAATCAACTTTATCTGCTCAACAGATAGATGTTCAAAGTAAAATGGAGAAGGTGCAACTTGAAAGGGTTGTCTATGTTTGAGAGAATAGTCTGCAGTCCTTCTACGTGACTTCAGATTTCTAAATCGTAACATCACACTGTCTCTATTGCTCCATATTTCCAGTGCGAGCTGGAAGTTACATGACAGCATATATGCAATATGAATTCATGTGGTCAAGTGATGATGCCTGGCTTTTTTCAATTCACTTCTACTTAACTATGTCAGATGAAACTAGTCGACAAGTCACCACATATATGCAAATCACATACACGTGGTCAAACAGCCATTCTCTCGTAAGAGAAATACCGGGAAAGAAAGAAAGCATGAGAACCGCATGCTATCACCATTCAGAAGGCTGCTGTTGCATAAAGTGACTGCTGACTTTGCGCTCAAATCTGGACAATCCTGCTAGGGGAATAATGTGGATAATACTTCACATCCGTACATCTTTTTAGCTGAAAATGTACAAATCTCAAATGCTTTGCAGGCTAAAGCTCGCCATATACCGTATTTTTCGTTTTATAAGACGCACCAGATTATAAGACGCACCCCAAATTCAGAGGAAAAATAGGTACAAAAAAAAATATATGGGGTCTGTTTTATAATCCGGTGGTGACTTACCGCTATGCTGGGGCTGCAGGCTCTGCTCCGCGCTGCTCTGCTTTGTGCTGCTCTGTTCTGTCCTGGCTCTGCTCCATGCTGGTTCTGATGTGCCCCATGCTGGCTCTGCTCTGCCCCGTGCTGGTTCTGCTTTCTGCAGGCTCTGCCCCTTGCTGACTCTGTTCTGTGAGGGGGCGGTGAAGCAAGGGTTATTCTGAAGATGTGCATCAAACTAAAGGCGCCCGGAGGCAGCGCGTGCGCAGATGGAGCTTTTGAGCCAAGAGCTCCATCTGCGCATTCGCGTATTCTGGGTCGCCATTATTTGAAGTCCTTATCACTGAGATCGTCAGAATTGCTTTTACTTTACCGGCCGCCGCCACCCACCACAGCAGCTCCGCCGGCCGCCGCCGTGCTGGCCGCCACCGCACAAAGTAGCTCCGCCGGCCGCCGCTGCACAAGGCAGCTCCGACGACCGCTGCCAACCACAGCAGCTCTGCTGGCCGCCGCTGACCACAGCATCTGCTCCATCTGCCGCCGCACAAAGCAGCTCCGCTGTTCGCCGCCGCACACAGCAGATCCGCCGGCCGCCGCACACAGCAGCTCCTCCGGCCTCCACCACACACAGCTCCTGCATAGAGCCCCTGCCTCCTGTGACCCCTCTCAATCACCACCTGGTATGCTACATTTGGATTTTAAGACGCACCCCTCATTTTCCTCCCAAATTTTCGGGAGGAAAAGTGTGTCTTATAATCAGAAAAATACTGTACTTAAAGCGACTCTGTCAGCAGGTTTTTAGCATGCAATCTGAAGACATCATGGTGCAAGAGTTAAAACAGATAAATCAGTCCTGCATTTTTTATCACAAAGTATGTTTTTGTTTACCTGCAATATTAGCATAAGCATCCTAGCATTATCATTAGTGGGACCCAGAGGTACCTGTGCTTGGGTCCACTCCACCCCCCACTGTGATTAGCAGCTTCTGCCCTATAGGAATGTACACTGAAAGTCTGGTGTGTTTGGTTGCAGCTGTATGGGCTAGGCTACATGGTAAATCTAAAATCTTGGATTGTGTCAGAATGACTGCACCTAGGAATCTAGGTCATACATTTTGGAATCTTAGCCTCTTTGACTACATCATGCTGCTCTCAGATCCACAAAAACTAGCTGACAGATTCCCTTTAAGATAACTCTCTCTTAAAGGTGTTCTGAATGGGCAGATGATAAATTGCAGCAAGAAATCTCTCATGACTGCTTAACACCCTCGAAGACAAATAAAGCAGGCATGTTTAAATCCAACACCCCAATCCCCTCTTCTTTAGACATCTGCAAATTTTAGATAGTCTACATAACTGTCCACCACACCCATATATGTTAGCTGTTCGGTTTAACCAAAGTTGTCAGGTGTAGCCTACATTTATATAATATATATGACTAAAGGTAATCTGTCAGCAGTTATTTACTATGTAATCTGAATACAGCATGCTGTAGGGGTTAACACATAGATTTCAGTGATGCATCTCTTATCAGCCTTTGTTCAGTTGATTATCTGCACTGTGTTGCTCTAGCTTCAGGAGATTATCATTGGTGGACTAGGATAACTAGAGGTTAGCTAGTTCGGCACCCTCCCTTGCTGTGATAAGCAGCTCACTGTTTATAAACATTGTATATAGAGAGCCTGGTGTGGGTGGATGCAGCTTTCTGAGCTCTGTTACATGCTAAATCTAAAACTCTGATTGTATTGGAATCACTGCACCAAGTAATCTAAGTGATACATCATTGACACTAATGTATTAAATAGGGAACATCATAGCTAATATATTTAGCACTATTTTTTTGGCATTAGATGTTGAGTGCAGTTACCTATAAAGTATATACAGCTCAAATATTTTAAAAATTGCAGGTTAATACATTAAAGCAGAGTTATGGAAATGTTTCAAGTCTAATTAAACTGACGAGAAGGTTATATATTTATTAAGCAATATACAGTGGAATAGGCACATTAGCAGTGTTTTATAGCACAGCAATGTGCACTTGATGATAATTATATCCTTGAGCGTTAGATCATTTTCCAAATATTCTATGTATTATGTTTTCTATTTTTTTTTAATTAATTTTAAGTTTAAATCATTACGATTGTAATGAGTTTCAAGTTTACTAGACATATTATTGTTAGCTTTGCACAAACAATACACTATAAATAATTGTTATATATTATTGTAGTCACAATGGGGAGAAAGTCAGAAGTATTGCTTTACTAATTATTAATAAATATTAGTTACTGAAACCAGCAAAAGGATGAATTGACTATAAAACAAATCCATTTAATTAATGTTTCATTTAAAACTATGAAGAAACAATGAAGCCAAATTATGCTTCCAAAGATGTTTATTATATTTCTGGGATGTAACAATCGCTAGTTATCCAAACATCATCATGTGCTTCCTATGAGTAATATAATTTACGTAATCTAATCTAACGGAAGGTTTTCAAATATTTAGTTGAACAGGGAGTAATGAATATAGATAGGATGAAGTTTAATTAGTTTCTTGAAAAGGAGTTCTCTTTGTGCCTAAGTGTGATGTATTGGCTTTTGTCACTTTGAATAAAAAAGAAGCAATTAGTCCTTACTTGAATGCATTGTTTTCTTTGAAACAACTAAACTAAAATATTTTAGATTGTGCTGTTAAAAATTCTGTGTAGCACTTGAAGCATTAATTGATCATTTTTGTATGATAAATCTCTGTCACTGGAAGCTTCTAAAATGTACTTTCATAATGAAATAGTAACAATTAGCAGTGAAGACAGATGGGAATGAACAACTGGTTATTTTTTTCTTTTTTAGAATATTATCTGAGGAAATCAATCCTACTCTAAAGGCTTTACATATTCTCTAAAACATTTTACGTGTTAACCTAGGTTTACAACTTAAAAGAACTGTCCTAATTTGACAACCCATTCTTAAAAGTAAGCCTTCTCAAAGTGGATGGCTGCTGATCTGGGCTGCTAAAATGTCCTCATGCTTATTTGGATCTTAATGAAAAGGACAAAAAAGTGGGCCTCTATAGTGTAGAGCAGTGACTCTCAACCTTTCTTACCTCAAGAGTGTCATACATGAGAGAGTCAATTGCCATGTCCAGAGTCCCCCCAAATAGTAACATTCAGGTCTGCCTTCCCCATAGTAGTTATACTCAAAGCCTCTATTATCGGTGGAATGACAGCCAAAGCTTGCATCTAGGGGTCCACACCTTACCTTCATTAGATATATTTGCATCAAATACTCACTCTACATTATCAGATACAGCTTCAAGCAGCCTTTCTATCTGACTGTAACATCCTATGTCCAACTTAGCAGCATTTATTTAATTTACCTCTCCAACCCAAAGGACAGTATATGAGCATCCAGATCTGATCTTCTATGTGAGACTACTAACAAAAGTCACCATCTGTAAAACTTCTCTTTATAGCTGTTTTCTAGACCTAGTGCTAATGTGCCAAGTTGGCAGACAGCCGCAAGCCTTACATCATGGACCAGATTGGAGATCCCTGGTGTAGTGGTTTTGAGTAAATGTAGTGACTATGAGAGTTAGTAGAACTGTTCACCTTAGCAAGATGTGCTTATAACAGGCACAGCTCTGTTTTACAACTTGTAAAGAGTATATCACCTGCTTCTCCATGAGACGATGTGATAATGACAACTACAATAAGTGCAGTAGGGTGTAGAAGGAAATCAAGGTGATGCTGCTGGAAAAAATAATGCCTCATGGCTAATGATGTGGTCAGTGAGGCTATATGTGTCAGCACTGAACAGGTGACTTCATCAGGACACCTAATAAAGGAGCCTGTACGGTGCTGAAACATGTAGCCTCAATAAAGTGAATGTACCTCCAGCCATGAGCCGTCATTTTTCTCACAGCTCCCAGTGGTTCCTTGTTTTTCTTCTATACCCTGTAGTGTTAAATTGGGGAAAGCTTTGGATGCAGAATATTGGTTTTACTTGGGCTAAGTGAGTGGAAATAGCTCTTTTCAGATGCTTTTCACTCTAACTTATAAAGGAAAGTACTGAGAAAGGGACTTCTCTCTGTGATCCATTTATTCCAAATGCTCAAGGGTCATCCATTTTGGACAACCCTTTTAACTTTTTGTTTTTAAAAGTAATATTTTTAAACTCATAAAAACATATGTTAGTTTTTACAGGCATGTACAAAAAGAAAAAGAAAATAGGGATTGGAATGTTCCCATCATAATATTGATGGATTCTTGATAAGAAAAAAATTCAGGCCAAGTCAGATTTGATGGATTGACTAATTTTGTCAGTTTACATATCATTTACATATTTATTTTGTCTTTTTAAGTGTATTTTTAAGCAGATCCCTCTATCCAGTTAAAGTCTGAAATACTTCAGATATATTGGTTTACTTCTCAATTTCTTAGAAACTGAGCATATACTGAGTAATTTTAAATTGAAATTCCCACTTTTTACTCTGGGGGTCGCTGTGCTTATAGACATTATATATAGTCCTATTCAGGTCAGTGGTGTATGTACGAAAATGTTTAGAACCTCCTCAACCCCAAACCTTCATTGAAGTAGTTATAGAATTATTATAGGAAGTATAAAAGAATACAGAAATATATTTTTTACCCTAAAAAAAGAAAAGCAATCTAATCTGATACTAATCACTTTTGTATTCTCCAAATATAATAAGTATGAGTAAGATTAGCAATAATTTTTATCCAAATGCATAAGTTACAGGTATAAAATTATTCCAATCCTTTCATTCATTAGGAAAATAGAAAAAATATAGCCTTTAGCAAGATGTGACAGGGAGCACAGTTTAAGAGAAACATCCAAACTGAGCTTGTCAGAGCCTCTCATTTTGGTCAGTGGTAGAATTTTTCATGATTATGCTGTCATTCTGTTGGATGACACCATAATGTTAGGCATTGTCACTTTGGTTTTGTTATTGAACCTTTATTCTTTGACAGGCATTTATCTGGATGAGGTCCAGAAAAAAATAAATAAAACAATTTTTCAAAATCTATCGCAATAGAGAATAACAGCGCACAAATGCAATGTGTTTGTCCTCCTATATTATCCAATTATAACGTGCAGAGAATGTTGTTGTTTATATTTATATGTATATATATATATATATATATATATATGTATATATATATATATAAAAACACACACAGAGATTTATACCTGAATAAAATATCTATCTATTTAGGCTTTAACAGTAAAGTCAATGTGATAATGTTATGTTTTCGTTTTACTAATTTAATACATCTTTTTAATGACTTGATGTATAAGAGAACAGCATCCTGCAATTGATGAAAATGTAGCAGCTGTCAACTGTACTCCATAGCCGAGATCCTGATGCATCAGTGACTTTTGGTGTGGTAAACCAACTATGGCCATTTAACCCCTTAGATACTGCTGTTATTAGAGACAACAACACCTAGGTGGCTAACAGAGCATGGGGCCTCCAATTTTAACCCCATTTGGTACTCTGAGATCATGATTGTGTGATCCTGATGTTTGGCATAGCAAAGTAATGGTCTTAAAGTCTGCCAGGCATAGTGGCCTGTTCAGATATTAGCAACATGTTAACGTGATGAAGGAAAAGAGACCCTGATTCCACTGATGTGTTACTTGTTACACTGTGTAGTGTAACTTTTATAAAATCACTGTTTAATTAGCAGGAGATTACCATTAGAGGACTACTTGGTGTGCTGCCAAGTAGTCCAGCAGCTGCATGAGCTCATTATAACTCTGCTCTACATTCAAATAACTGCTAGATCTTCAGCAGAGAAAAAGTGATTTTATCAAAATGACAGCAAACAGCCTAATAAGTGATACATCGCTGGAATCAGAGTATTTGTCTTTACATTAAGTTTCTGTCAAATGGGGTAGCACAAACCTGGTAACAGAGTCCCTTTAATAAACTACCTGGCAGCAGTTATTAATATCTTTTGGTCTGCATTTTTAACATTGGTATCACTTTGGGCTTTTTTTCACACTACATGGGTCCACAAATGTCACTTCAAAACTGAATAGGTCCCAAGAGCCAGTGGCTCTGAAGGGAATTATTGTCGTAATTGGTGCCGCAAAAATAGCTGTACTTTACTGCTATTCACAGACGCCAGAGCTGCATTCTTGGATCGTGGATTACGTTGGAGCTTTGTGGGAACATTTATGATAATAAATTGGTGAATGAGGGACAATGTGAGGAAGTCTTTGTTCAAATAAACTATTTTTTTCCAGTTCCTTTTTTCTTTTCACTTAATGGGTTCATAATGGGGATGACTCTTCATTAGTAACTCTTGGGCTTGATGGCAGCTGACATTACACAGTTGACATCAACCCTCAAAAATATTACCCCACCTGCCAATATACTGGGGCAATTGGAAAGAGTTGGGCAAAGTGCCAAAATTGGTGCCTCTGATGGATGTGCCAATTCTGGGGTGGTTGCAGGCTGATATTCTTAGGCTGGGTAGGGGCCAATATCCATGGATCATCCAAGCCTGATAACATCAGCCTCCAGCTGTCTGCTTTACTTTGGCTGGTTTCCAAAAATAGGGGGAACCCCAATCCATTTTTATAAATTATTTATTTGTTAGATTAAACAAGGCTAAAAACACCCTTTTGTGCCACATGAAAGGCACTAAAGCACTAAAGGGTTCAAGTGTACAAACCCAGCTCTAATCTAAGCTCTCTCTCCCGGAACTGCTTCTAGGGAACAGTGTACGTAGCATCGCACCTCAGGGTCTCAAATAAGAACTGATGATGCTATGCGACCGGCTAGTCACAGTAATGCCAGTAGCCAACAAAACTGTAGCTTTAATGTGTATAATGGGCAATCTCCACATGTTTATTGCGTGTCTAATGACCCCAAAACCTGTGGGGCAGGGAATCAAGCATGGCGACCAGAGTGCAATTCCAAACAAGCTTGCTCATCACTAATTATCATCACTGCCAGGTAAATTTATTCAAGCAATGTTTTGGGCATTCGTAGAGTATTTTCCAAGGCAAAACGTGTTGTTTCTGTAAGTGATGTGGTGGTTACTAACCTCAGTGGCACATGGAACACGACCTCCGAGGCAAGTGTTTGGCTGTAACAGTATGTTTTTAGAGTGTGAAAGGAAACCAGAGTATTTTGAGGAAACCCACTCAAACATGGAAAGAAAATACAAACTCTTTGCAGATGTGGTCCTTGGTGGGAATTTAATGTAGGACCCTAGCAAAGCTTCGATGCTAACTACTGAGCCACTGTGATGCTCAGATGACCTCAAACTGCTGCCAGTAATTATTCAGAGACTGGCAGAGAGCATGTGAGCAGCAGCACTGTAGTGGCTGAGGATTTACATAGTAACTAATGGTTCCTTGCTCTTTTCTTATCATTTATTGTTACGAGGGGGACCCGGGGAAGCGTGCCAAGATGGGAAATGGACAGCTTCCGCCGGTCAAGGTCCACTGTGCGGTGTAAGGGACCGCTGCTATGGTCAGGAAAGAGTGAGCGGGTTGCTACTAGTGATCGTCTGGAATGTCACAGACGATCTATGTACACCGGTCCGCCCTAACCCGTGAGGGTTGTATGGCTCGGGGCTTCTCGATCGGTGTACCTGTTGCACGGGGACGCACAGAGGTGCCTATGCACGTGTGCCACCGGGAGTCACAGGATATGGCACGAGGGTAGCACAGAGGTGCACACGCACGTGTGCTTTCAATAACCAGGTGAGTCCGGTGGAGACTCGAGGAGCTCACCTGGGACAGGAACACGGCCTGTTAAAGGAGATACTGCCGGAGCAGCAAGGCAGGAACACGGCCTGCAAACCAGGTGCTGCCTGAGCAGCAAGGGCAAAGCCCACGAAAGACAATAATGCCTGAGCAGTGGCATGGCAGCACGCTGCCAGACATCCAAACATAGAAGGACGGTCGCACGCCGCCATGATGGCAGGGGGAGCTTTTAAGGAGGTGTAGCTCCACCCAAGGGCGGGCGCGAGATGGCCGTGACCCAATCAAGATTCGTGACGTCTTGGCCCGGCCAGTCAAGATTCAGCACACCACCAGCCTTGTTATCGGGCCGTGTGATATCAGTGAGCGAATCAGAAGACGTCACGTGGGGCACATACTCATCTTCCTGCCTCTGGGTCATAAAGGCGGGATCCTCGGTTTCACAATGTGCAGAGATAAGGGAAGTCTTGCTGCTTCCCTGAGTATCCATCCTTTGCACACTGCGCAACCTCCCCGACCCTCTGTGATGCTGAGCAGGAGGGCTCGTGGCAGACAAGGGATGGGAGACCACTCCATTCCTTGCAAGAGGAGAACCACTAGGTGTCACCCTTCTGCTGCGTCTCCAAGGAGGCAACTCCTGCAGACTGCACAGTCTCCCAGACCTTTGGTGCTGCTGAGCAGGAGGGCTTGCAGCCGACAAGGAATGGGGGACCACCTCATTCCTTGCAACAGGAGAGCCACGTGGTGTAACATTACCCCCCTGTCTAGGGCCCCCCCGCCTGCGCTCGAAGGCCACCACCAAACCTGGGGCGTGGACATGATCCTCCAATTCCCAGGACCTATGCTTTGGGCCACGACCGACCCACTCCATGAGGAAGTACCTCTTGCCCTGTACGATTTTTGTTTTTACTAGCTTCGCTACTTCTGGGTCGTCGAACGAGAAGTCGGCCTGGGACAGCAGGGACCCCAAGGTTTTAGGTCGTACGGGTTTCAGAAGAGATACATGAAACGTATTAGAAATAGCCCAGCACGGAGGGAGCTGGAGTCGATATACTACCGCGGTTACCCGCTCTATTACTGTAAACGGGCCAAGGTACCTAGGAGCAAACTCAGCTGTCTGTACCGGAAGGTTAATATGTTCAGAAGACAGCCACACTAGGTCACCAGGTGCGAAAGATGGCACAGGATGTGGAAGACCCGCAGGCCTCCGTCTGAACGGTTTATTATACGCACAGGACGTACGGGCTTCCATATTCTTATGTACATCCTGGGCTACCGCTGGCCCCAAATAATGCGTGACCCCTACGTCTCTGGTCCTGTCGACCCTGAAGTGGACCCCAACTTTGGAGGCATGATCCCATGACAGCACACCATTCTGGGAGTCAGAGGAAGTGAGGGTCTTACCAGGTGGCACCTGGTCTTGGGGAGTGGAAATGACCCTCTTCACGCTGACCGTAGGTGAAACAAGACACTGACTTTCTTCCGAAGGTTTCAAACATCGGGTAGCTACATGTCCCCCCTGCCCACAGGCAAAGCAAACGGCCGACGGCCAAGAACCTATGGTAGAGGGGATCACTTTGGAGACTTCCATTGGCTCCACAGAGTCATCAACAGAGCTGGCTGGGAGACCGGTCTGTTGGGGAATGGGAGTCAGAGGCTCTATAGACCAGGTAGACGTGGGTGCCGAAGAGACCTCGAGCCTCCGCTCTGCGTGGCGGATGTCTATGCGAGAGGCAAGCCGAATCAAGGACTCTAAGGTGGTCGGCACGTCACGCGTGGCCAGTCCGTCTTTGACAAACCCTGCCAGACCCTCCCAGAACACAGGGACCAGGACTTTATCTGGCCAGTCCAGCTCTGCAGCGAGTGTCCTGAATTGTACTGCAAAGTCCCCGACTGAAGTGGACCTTTGCCGAAGGCGTAGGAGCCGCAGCGCGGAGTCGTGGGTGACTTGAGGCCCGAGGAACACCTTTCTCATGGCCTCAAGATAAACTGGAAGGTGATTCACCACCCGATCTCCGCGCTCCCACAATGGCGTGGACCATTTTAGCGCTTTCCCTGTGAGCAGGGACTGGACGAAGGCTACCTTCGCCTTCTCAGTAGCATAATCAGTCGCGGACAACTCCAAATAGGTGGTAACCTGGTTTATGAAACCACGGCACTCAGAGCTGTCCCCGCTGAAGCGCTCCGGGAGCGCAAGGCAAGGTGACCTTCCACACAATTCCACACCCTGAGTAGCCTCCTGGGTGGCGACTGTTGCTAGAGCAGCCTTATCGGGGGAAGACCGCTCCACTGCTGCCAATCGTGACTCCAACTGCTGCACATAACGCAGCAACTGCTGCTGCTCTTCCGCCATAGCCAGACCTTTGGCGCGACCGTAATGTTACGAGGGGGACCCGGGGAAGCGTGCCAAGATGGGAAATGGACAGCTTCCGCCGGTCAAGGTCCACTGTGCGGTGTAAGGGACCGCTGCTATGGTCAGGAAAGAGTGAGCGGGTTGCTACTAGTGA
The DNA here is from genome assembly GCF_048569485.1 of Anomaloglossus baeobatrachus. Taxonomy (NCBI): domain Eukaryota; kingdom Metazoa; phylum Chordata; class Amphibia; order Anura; family Aromobatidae; genus Anomaloglossus; species Anomaloglossus baeobatrachus. The sequence continues at coordinate 211,348,554 of NC_134359.1, read as the reverse complement.
TCGTCTGGAATGTCACAGACGATCTATGTACACCGGTCCGCCCTAACCCGTGAGGGTTGTATGGCTCGGGGCTTCTCGATCGGTGTACCTGTTGCACGGGGACGGACAGAGGTGCCTACGTACGTGTGCCACCGGGAGTCACAGGATATGGCACGAGGGTAGCACAGAGGTGCCCACGCACGTGTGCTTTCAATAACCAGGTGAGTCCGGTGGAGACTCGAGGAGCTCACCTGGGACAGGAACACGGCCTGTTAAAGGAGATACTGCCGGAGCAGCAAGGCAGGAACACGGCCTGCAAACCAGGTGCTGCCTGAGCAGCAAGGGCAAAGCCCACGAAAGACAATAATGCCTGAGCAGTGGCGTGGCAGCACGCTGCCAGACATCCAAACATAGAAGGACGGTCGCACGCCGCCATGATGGCAGGGGGAGCTTTTAAGGAGGTGTAGCTCCACCCAAGGGCGGGCGCGAGATGGACGTGACCCAATCAGGATTCGTGACGTCTTGGCCCGGCCAGTCAAGATTCAGCACACCACCAGCCTCGTTATCGGGCCGTGTGATATCAGTGAGCGAATCAGAAGACGTCACGTGGGGCACATACTCATCTTCCTGCCTCTGGGTCATAAAGGGGTGATCCTCGGTTTCACAATGTGCAGAGATAAGGGAAGTCTTGCTGCTTCCCTGAGTATCCATCCTTTGCACACTGCACAACCTCCCCAACCCTCTGTGATGCTGAGCAGGAGGGCTCGTGGCAGACAAGGGATGGGAGACCACTCCATTCCTTGCAAGGGGAGAACCACTAGGTGTCACCCTTCTGCTGCGTCTCCAAGGAGGCAACTCCTGCAGACTGCGCAGTCTCCTAGACCTTTGGTGCTGCTGAGCAGGAGGGCTCGCGGCAGAAAAGGAATGGGGGACCACCTCATTCCTTTCAACAGGAGAGCCACGAGGTGTAACATTTTATACCATGTAACTTAAAAGTGCCATATCACCTCCATAATGTGTGCTCAGCGCAGTCTCTGCAAATGTTGGAAGCAGAACAACTTCAAAAATATGCTGTCACATGTTGTCCAGCTCAAAATTCGCCAAGTGTCAGGACTACATATGACGCTGTTCACACAGCAGAGTTGGACATGCCACACAATTCTGCTTTTGAGTTTCACAGACAGGCTTGACTTGCTGTGCTCCTGTGGGTAACTAGCTTGCAGGTGTTTAAGTTCTGCTAGCCTGTGGATTACTGCTTGAGTCACGTGCTTGCAGGAGACCTAGCACATTTGGCTTCACCCTTTTTGAGATGGTGGAGCCTGTTCTCCTAGGCCGATGATAGCTTTATGCGATCCCGGTGCTTGTGCTTTATTATCCTGTTTCTGGCCAACTTCTGTGTGCTGTTTGGTGTGTTGTGGAAGTAGTCTTGGTGGGTGTCTGATTATTTCCTCCCTTCCTTTAGTTTCCTCCTGATCATGTATTGTCTATACCTCTGTTAGAGATCAATGTGAGTTGTGAGTTTTGATTCCTCATGTATGTTTATTTGTGTGGGATTAACCATTCATGTCCTGGCCGTCTACTTGGAAGATGGAGGGAGGCCACTAGACCAGGGTTATTTAGGAGCTAGGGTAAGGAAGGTGTCCCAAACATTATCACCTTCAGATGTACCTTCGGAATCAGGGCTAGTGAGGGTTCCCATAGCTTGAGGTCTAGTTTAGGCTCCCTTGTTCCTAGTTATTTTGTTACATCCCATGACAGGTGCTCCCACACCAGGTTCAATATAAAGTATTCCAGAATGTATTTGTAATTGAGATTTATAATCCACAGTAGATACATGAAACAATCTGGTTTCTTGATACCATCTAATTCCACTTTACCTCTTACAATAGTTACCAAAATATATAATTCTTAGTAAGCCATTCTCTAATACATTTTTATATTGTTGCTTTAAAAATATTAAAGAAAAAACAGACTTGTTACAGCATCTAATTTTATCTGTGCATGGTTATGACAAGGCAAATTTATTTCAGATTGGGTCTCCCTGAAAGCTGCTGAAATTGAGGGGTTGTACCTCCAGAAGCCCCCTTGCCTTTCGACAACAATGATAGCTTTTGAAGAATGGCTATTTTTTTTTTGTTTCCTCTACATGACATAATGGTTTCCTATTAACTCAAAGGGCTGTAGGGGAATCAAGTTTTGATTGTTTCTTTACAAAATTGAAATTGCCTGTCAGCACTAAGAAGTCCATTAACAGAATGCAGGCTGCTCTGAATAGCAACTGTAATCTGAAGGCAGAAGCAGGGAGTCTGATAATAACATTATGAGACAAGAGGATTGCATAAAGCAATTTTCTAAAATAAAGCTCCAAATGACTCAAAACCAAGAGCTTCTTATTCAGCATAAATAACTTCTTATCTGAGATGACTAATTCTTACAAAAGTATTTGTATATAAAGGGATTTCATTGAATTATAGGCTCTTGTAAACTTTACACTGTGGAATAATAAAATAATAGTTGTGATAGCAATGCCCTTTGTAAATACATAAAAGGAAATACAGATATTTATGAACTGCAAATATAATAGAAAAGGCAGCGAGTGCCACAACAGAATCAACGAAATGTTACTTCATTCTTTATGTAGGTCATTTACATTATAACGTTATCTCCAGGTAAAGGCAATATCATTTCAAATGCAGTACATTCATTAATAATGAATTTACACTTGATTAGCTATGTGGCTCACAATGGTTTTTCCAATCATGACTCCAGAAAATCAGCAATGTTTTCACAGCAGGAAAATTGTTGCATTAGTAAAAATGTAATGAATATTTTGTAAATATCAAGAAAACCAATAGCATGATTATTTTAATTAATTATGGAAGGACTGCTGCCATGCCTGCAATACAATAGGAACATTCGCTTATATTAGCATTGAAATTTAATTTCAATGGTTTTTATATTCCAGGGAAAGCAGATAAATTGAGCGACACTGACAGTTTAAGTGTCTTTTTTTTCTTTTTTTTTTTTGAGTAGTGAATGTGAAAAAGACATTTAAATAACAATAATCTCATTGGATTACAATTGATTGTCAGTATGTTCAATATTAATATTAAAATCCAATTGAAAGTTCACAACTGAACATCATTTTTAAGGTAATATAATATATAACGCTTATTTGCATATTCATACATCATGTTCCAATTATTTCCATTTTATCAGGACCTCAATATAGAACTCATGTTAACCAATGCAGCAACTCACAGGGTCTTATTTGTTAGTCTCATAATGCACATATGATACATTTTTTATTGTGTATATTCTTTGCATAGAAAGTAATTTAGACCCCAAAATATGTAATTCCTTACATGATCTGCATTTATATGTGCTTTAGATCAGTTTTATATCAGCCCTTGTTTAAAATGTGTCAGAGTTTTCTTAGAATTCTAAGAGTACTTTTTAGCCAAGTCTCCTAAACTATATGCTCTAATCCTATTCTTAGTGCTGAAGACGTCTTTCATACATGTCAATTATACATGAAAATCAATATAAATATAAAATCAGTAAAGAGTATGTACAGTCAATTAAACCTATCTTTTTTTCTCTATCTATTTTTGTATTTGAACTGTATTACAATTTATTCAAGAAATGTAAGTTACTAATGATTAGTAACTTTACTAAAATCTAATTTACTGATCTTGAAATACAGATTTTTATATGCACTAAGACAGATACAGTGACAAGCAAACAGGGTAATAAATAATGTTTTGAACTTTTGAATTTCAAGCTCCATATCTCATCATCCACTACATCTTTGTGTGTGAGACTATATTCATTTAACAGACAATCATCTCAACTATTTCATACATAAATTTGACTTGCAACTATTTAGCATATGATTAACTATGCAGATTCTTGTCATGATACTGCATTGTTACTATTTTGCTCCTGGTGTTTAAATTTTTTATTTCTTTCTGTATACTACAAATTTCAACCTATTCTCACATTTCCTAATAGCTTAGTGTATTATAGTGTTAATTTCCAAGCGAAAGGTGGTCCAAATCAAGGAGTAGCCAGGAAGAAGAATAGCATCATAAAGCTCAATGATAGCAGTCTCTTGGACAAGAAAAGTAGCAAACTGCATCATATGAGTGCCATGATATTTGAAAGAATACGAAATTAAGTCTGTCCATCCTTTCCAAAGCCAAGAGATATCCAGGTAGAATATCAGAGTCAACAAGTTGGCTGATTACAAGGTCTATCAGTTCTGGCAACAAATATGGCAGTGGAGGTACCTTGTATGCTTTACAATACTGAGATCCCAGAAGTGAATGTAAGCACTGTGCTGCAAAAACTACATATGTCTGGAATGGTGGCCAGAAAAAAAGTGAAGAAGCCTCAACTTCAATATCGTCATAAGAAGAGTTGGCTCGAGTTTGCAAAAAAGTACAAAAAGTGAGCAGTAAAAGATTAGAAACGGGTGACTTGCAAAGATGAGACAAAAGTTAATAGACTAGGCTATGATGGGTGCAAATTGGTCTGTAAAAAAAAAAGGGAAAAGGGTCTAGTGGATTGTGCAATTGAAGGAACTGTCACATTTGCTGGAGGAAGGCTGATGATATGGGGTTGTTTCAAAGCCAGAAAGCATTGGATAATTGAACCGGATCGATGGTGGTCTCAATACTGAGCTATATGTGATTATCCTACAAGGCTAGTTACTTCATATACTTGACTGCTATGGGTATGAAAAGTACGACACAGTGTTCCAACAGGACTACAATCCCAAGCATGCGTCGAGATTGGCAAATAAATGTTTACATGGCAATGAAGTATAGGTGCTGAATTGGCCCCCATAGTACCTAGACCTCAATCCAATTGAAACCTTGTGAGTAGAGTTAAAGAAGAAGCTGTATACATACTCAAGAAAGGTGATCAATATACACTAACATTGGGAACCTTTAAAAGACACCTGGGATCAGATATTGGTTAATATATGCTTGAATCTGCTTGACAGCATGCCCAGAAGAATTCAAGCAGTATATAAAGCCAAAGGGGATTTACAAAATATTAACAAACTAAAAAACGTAATATTTTGATTTCTAGGAACAAAACAGTAACAATGCAGTGACATGACAAGAATGTGCATAACTAATAATATGCTAAATAGTTGCAAATCAAATTTATGTATGAGATAGCCAAGATGATTGTTTACAAAATGAGGAAGTCTCATGCTGAAAGTTATAGTGGATGGTGAGATATAGAGCCTGAAATTAAAAATTGAAAACATTGCTACCCTTTTGCTTTTCATTGTATGTCCTCTGCTTTGACAGACAAACCTCAAAAAGTTAGTTGAGGTGTCATAATGTAATGTTGAGTCTCTACCACATAAGAACAAGTTCAAACTGGTCAAGCAGATTACTAGAAAATCCATCAAAGGGTACAAAATCGTTTACCATGATACAACATGATGGTGTCCAGAAGTAGAGAACCCCATTTACCAGAGTCATTGACATATGCCAAAACTCCACTCCAATGCTGCATTAGACACCTGACTGGATTTCCCCAGACTTCACACTACCATACTACTGTGGACATACACTGAAAAAGGTGGTTATTAAAATTTGTGTATTTAGAATTTACATTTCTATAGTAATGTAAATAGAGTAACATCATAAAAGAGAATTATTTGTACTTACAGAATCAATAAAAGAGTGATCAAACTAATAGTCTTCACAGCCTCTCCATTGTAATATTTTTCCCACTTTGCGTAAGTTTTCCTTGCTATAAATAATGATATCTAAATTTCTATTTCAATTTGAAACAACTCTCAGTAAGAAATTAGATGATTATTTGGCTAGCTTTTGTTAAAATCTAACAAAAATTGAAACACATACTTGAGTCTATGCCTATTGCAGCTTCAGTTTTGTTTAAACTAATAGATAAATCTTTGATGCTTTAAAGATACCAAAGCAAGTTTATATGGGGATGACATGTCCATTTTATGTTATATCCTTGTAAAACAGTTTCATAAAAACAAAGCATAAAAAGAAAATTGTTTTTTTTTTCGTCGAATACAAACCACAGAAATGAAAGTCAAATGGTAGTAGCAAAGGGCAAAAACAGATATATATTCCCATTTCCAGACATCACAGCAATTGTACATAAATATGTGTATTGCCTCCATTTACAAAATTTTCATTGTACTCAATGAAAGAAAATAGCATATGAGAATAATGTTCTTTAAAGTAGTTTTTTACTCCTATGTCCTATAAAAAATACATACTTACCCATGAATCCTCCAGAAGTCCTCTCTTCTGGTGGCCATATCCTTGCCGTCTCCTTTGCTTCTCCTCCAGCCTGTTCTGAAAATTACTTCTGCAGCCAATTAGTGGCTTCAGCAATGAGAAACCAATCTGTATGCTTTGAGTTTTTAAACCAGGGTTTGTACCCTGATCTGGATCATACTTTATCCAAATCCACTCCATTTAAAGACAATCTGACAGGTCCGTCATACCTTCCAATGCACCATATTATATATAATTATTACTAAACACCCAGCCTAATGATTCCTTTATATTGCCTGAAACCTAAAAAAGACTCCTTTCTTTTTGGTTTCTATTTTATGTCCTTGGGAGTTGTTGCTTATGTGTTTAATATGAGATCCGTGGGTGGTCCTTGTCTTTTTCAATATATATTGAAAAAAGTTCTTTATAAACTACCTTTTTCATATGGTAAATTAGGCTTTTGATTAGTCCATGGGGCATTTCTTTCCCAGACTATTCATCTCTCTCTGCAAGTTATTATGCCCCTCTGGGTGTGATAACGTGATTTATAATAGCCGCTGTCATCACCAGCTCTCTCTAAATCCTGCGCATGTATGTAGCTTTCTTCACTAACATCATTGCACCTCTGAAGCCAGGTGTACCCTTCCCATCTTCAGAGAAGCACTGTGCATGTCTGGAATTGAAGAAGATGGCCGTTTCACTTTTGGATATGCAAAGTGCATGTCTGAAGCCAGGATGCAAACACCTGGCTTCAGAGGTGCAATGATGTTAGTGAAGAAAGTCACGTGCATGTGCAGGGTTTACTGAATGCTGGCAATGATGCCGCTCTTGTAAATCATGTTATCATGACCAAAAAGGTGTGATAACATGCAGAGGGTACCGTCACACTTTAGCGACGCACCAGCGATCCCACCAGCGATCTGACCTGGTCAGGATCGCTGGTGCTTCGCTACATGGTCACTGGTGAGCTGTCAATCAGGCAGATCTCATCAGCGACCAGTGACCAGCCCCCAGCCAGCAGCGACATCTGGAAGCGATGCTGCACTTGGTAACTAAGGTAAATATCGGGTAACCAAGGGCTTGGTTACCCGATATTTACAGTGCTGGCCAAAAGTATTGGCACCCCTGAAATTCTGTCAGATAATACTCAGTTTCTTCTTGAAAATGATTGCAATCACAAATTCTTTAGTATTATTATCTTCATTTAATTTGTCTTCAATGAAAAAAAATAAAAAAAATTGTCATAAAGCCAAATTGGATATAATTGCACACCAAACATAAAAAAGGGGGTGGACAAAAGTATTGGCAGTGTGATGCTTCTGTAATTTGTGTAATTAACAGCACCTGTACCTTACCTGTGGCACCTAACAGGTGTTGGCAATAACTAAATCACACTTGCAGCCAGTTGACATGGATTAAAGTTGACTCAACCTCTGTCCTGTGTCCTTGTGTGTACCACATTGAGCATGGAGAAAAGAAAGAAGACTAAAGAACTGTCTGATGATTTGAGAATACAAATTGTGAGGAAACATGAGCAATCTCAAGGCTACAAGTCCATCTCCAAAGACCTGAAAGTTCCTGTGTCTACGGTGCGCAGTGTCATCAAGAAGTTTAAAGCCCATGGCACTGTGGCTAACCTCCCTAGATGTGGAAGGAAAAGAAAAATTGACGATAGATTTCAACGCAAGATTGTGCGGATGGTGGATGAAGAACCTCGACTAACATCCAAACAAGTTCAAGCTGCCCTGCAGTCCGAGGGTACAACAGTGTCAACCCGTACTATCCATCGGCGTCTGAATGAAAAGGGACTGTATGGTAGGATACCCAGGAAGACCCCACTTCTTACCCCGAGACATAAAAAAGCCAGGCTGAAGTTTGCCAAAACGTACCTGAGAAAGCCTAAAATGTTTGGGAAGAATGTTCTCTGGTCAGATGAGAAAAAAGTAGAGCTTGTTGGGAAAAGCCATCAACATAGAGTTTACAGGGAAAAAAAAGAGGCATTCAAAGAAAAGAACACGGTCCCTACAGTCAAACATGGCGGAGGTTCCCTGATGTTTTGGGGTTGCTTTGCTGCCTCTGGCACTGGACTGCTTGACAGTGTGTATGGCATTATAAAGTCTGAAGACTACCAACAAATTTTGCAGCATAATGTAGGGCCCAGTGTGAGAAAGCTGGGCCTCCCTCAGAGGTCATGGGTCTTCCAGCAGGACAATGACCCAAAACACACTTCAAAAGCACTAGAAAATGGTTTGAGAGAAAGCACTGGAGACTACTAAAGTGGCCAGCAATGAGTCCAGACCTGAATCCCATAGAACACCTGTGGAGAGATCTCAAAATGGCAGTTTGGAGAAGGCCCCCTTCAAATCTCAGGGACCTGGACCAGTTTGCCAAAGAAGAATGGTCTAAAATTCCAGCAGAGCATTGTAAGAAACTCATTGATGGTTACCGGAAGTGGTTGTTCGCAGTTATTTTGGCTAAAGGTTGTGCAACCAAGTATTAGGCTAAGGGTGCCAATACTTTTGTCTGGCCCATTTTTGAAGTTTTGTGTGAAATGATCAATGATTTGATTTTTGTTTCATTCTCTTTTGTGTTTTTTCATTGCAAGCAAAATAAATGCAGTTAATAATACCAAAGAATTTGTGATTGCAATCATTTTCAAGAAGAAACTGAGTATTATCTGACAGAATTGCAGGGGTGCCAATACTTTTGGCCAGCACTGTACATTGGTTACCAGCGCACACCGCTTAGCGCTGGCTCTCTGCACTCCTAGCCACAGTACACATTGGGTTAATAAGCAAACATTTGCTTATTTACCTGATGTGTAACTCCGGCTACATGTGCAGGGAGCGGGGAGTCGGTACTGGCAGTGTGAGAGCGGCGGACGCTGGTAACAAAGGTAAACATCGGGTAACCAAGGAAAGGGTGTGAGGAAAGAGTTAACCTTTTTCACTGACTTAGAAAATAATAGAAATTCATTCTCCCTGGCAAGACCGAACCAGACTTATTTGCGTAATAAACTGTGAGACCAACCTCAAGGACGCAGAATGTTTTGACTTAGAGACGACTGAAAAACATCTTGTTATTGGAGTATAAGTCATTATATTAATTTCTCTTGCTGGGAATATGTAATTCACGCCTTTAATGAATATGTATGTTGCATAGTTACACCCTAATCAACTTTGTATAACTTTGTAATGTAAACAATACCAATACACTTTCTATTCGGAGCCGCACATCTCCAGTCTTATGTGTATAACGGCGTCCGCTTGTTTTCATTGAGACGGAGTAGCAGAGGGGGGGTCACCGGTACCCTCTCTGCATTCGGACATCGCTGGCAACAGCTGTGACCGTTAGGTCAACCTAACAAGGGCTTCCCTTGGTTACCCAATATTTACGTTAGTTACAGCTTACCGCAGGCTGCCAGACGCCGGCTCCCTGCTTCCTGCACATTCAGATCGTTGCTCTCTCGCTGTCACACACAGCGATGTGTGCTTCACAGCGGGAGTGCAACGTCAAAAAAATGAACCAGGGCTGTGTGTAACGAGCAGCGATCTCACACAGGGGCCAGATCGCTGCTCAGTGTCACACATAACGAGATCGCTAATGAGGTCACTGATGCGTCACAAAAAACGTGACTCAAAAGCGATTTCACTAGCGATCTCGCTGTGTGAAGCACCCCTAAGTCAAAGGGCTAATTTACACAAGAAAAAGAACTTTATAAAGTCCTATATTTAATGTGTTTAGGTGCCAGGCAGTATTATAAAAGGCCTATTAGGCAGAGTATTTAGCAATAAATATATAAATGCTGGTGGTTGGGAGGACATGGGAGACCTTTTAATTTCCATTTAAATGTCCAATTGGCTCAGCTAAAGGTTTGGATACACATAAGGCTTAAGTTGGTTGAACATGATATTATTAACAAGATTATCCAAAATTCTAATGTACATGGGTGCCTCCCCATCTTTCTTTTGCTAACCTATATTGGGGGACACTAGGATCTGGTCTATTGAAGTTTATCGACTGATCCCATTACTCTACTTGGAGATAATTAGCTGCCACATAGAGAACACAAAAAAGATTGGTCAAACCGAGTGTTTCATTGCATAGGGAAGCCACTGACTGAATGATAGATAGTTTTGCCAACAGATATACAATATGTACAACAGCCATAAGAGACATGATTTTTAGTTTAAATTAGGGAAGTAAACAGCAGCCGTACACCTCCCACATAAAGTCTGAGGTCAATATGCTGAGGTCCACAGTAAGACATTGTGAGAGACACTTGCCAAAGACAAATTTCTGTTGACAGGTCATACCTAAATAAGACTGATATCATGTATATGGCCAGTTTCAATGATATTGCAGCAGTATATCATGATGTTTTATCACTGTATTTCCACAGAACTGCACATAAATTAATTTAGCCTCTTATCATTGTGCACAAAAATGATATTCAACTCTGCTTCTTCTGCATATTTAAGCCAAGTTATAGTGAAGAAATAGATACTCACTGGTTTGCATTCCAAATTAAAAAAGCCTTCTTAGACACGTGCCATATTTCAATTCTAAGCAGGTTTGGAGAAGGCGCCGTTCCTCTGTCATCCCCTGACAGTTATAGACTAGCACTGCACCTTACAAGAGATTAAGGATTGCACAGGCACTCTGTTTCCCAGTCATCGCTTTTCAACATTCCAACATTTATTACCAGACTGCAAGAGATTAATATCTTTAATTCAGATATTAACATTACCTTTTCTGACCAGCAAGTCCTCAGACTGTGAAACAACATGTTCTTAATCATCAGTAAATTTATATTCTAAGGCAGGAGAACCTGTCTGAAAACATTTGCAATGCAAACGAAGTCAATGCCATTAACATGGACTAACAAGAAAACAATCCTGTATTTGTATTTAGAAAGAAAACTCCCAAGTGTACGGGTGGAAAGCATTGAAATGTTTGACATCTAATATGTTAATTGCACCATTTTGAGTCTGGGATGCTTGGTTAATGTTCAGTTAGTGGCAAAAAAAATAACATTTGTTTCACTATTGGTCAACTGCCTTCAAGAAGTGTTTTATGTCCAAACCAAATCAATCACAATCCTTGTTAGTTTACCGTTAATTTACGCTTAATATAAGACTTGTTGTTTTATTCAAAATATTAAAAAATAACAGCAGCTATTGCCATGAAGGGCTTGTTCTAGTAGGCTTTTTACTTGTTCCACAATATTAATTAGTGTTAGTGTGTTCTTCTTCTTCTTCTCCTTCTTTTTCTTCTCCTTCTTCTTCTTCTTCTTCTTCTTCTTCTTCTTCTTCTTCTTCTTCTTCTTCTTCTTCTTCTTCTTCTTCTTCTTCTTCTTCTTCTTCTTCTTCTTCTTCTTCTTCTTATTATTATTATTGTTAACATTAGTATATCATTAGTGATTTAATTTCCTTTTTCTGTTCTGATTTATATATATATATATATATATATATATATATATAAAGTATATGTGTATATATATATATTTATATATATATATATATATTTATTTTATCTATGTAATGTTAATCGACTTTAATTTGCATTGGTGAATCGAAAGATCCAAATCTTCTGCTTGAAATAGAAATTATTGAGCATCTTTTATTTAGTAGAATTCTACTTAGTGCCTCTTTTATTCATCCTTGAATTTTTTTAATAACAACTTGGTGTTGCCATTTAGCTTGTCAAAAGGGTGTGTTCATACACAAACTGATGCTTTCAGCACTAATCAGACAGTGTAAGGTCTTAAGCTTGGTAAAATCAGACAGGTGCTATCCATCATTTTGAAGGATAGCACTCGCATACATGTTATTCTATGGGGTCATGCACATGTCCAATTTTTATCTCAGACTGAGTCAGTCAATAGAAAAAATTGCAGCATGCGCAATTTGCCACCAAGTATCGGATGGCACATGCCCATTCAACCCTATGAGTCTTTGGAAAAAAAATTGACAACAATTGGATGACATCCAAGTACGGTCTGATTCTCAGTTTATAGACAAAGTGGAGACTTTTTTTTCTCAATCTCTGAGAAAATCGGCTGATGCTCTGATCACACTTTGGTAAAAATGTAATCAGAATCTGATCAGAGTGTGATTAGCATAATGCACTGATTTTCTCCGATGAGAGAAAAATGGTTGTGTCACTCCAGTCTCAGTGTGTGTAAGGACACACACCTAACTCGTAACATCCAATTGTCAATTTACTTCACAATAAATTCCTAGGGGAAATAAAGGTGGAACATCACAATGCAGAGCTGTAGGAAACAAATGCTTCAGAAGAGAGATTTTATTGGGAATGCAAGTATTTAGTAAAGCAAACAAGTCAGGAGAGGTTGCCAAACCTTTTTAAATATAACATTTTGGCTGCTAGCAATCACCACCAGGGAGAAGACAGATTTATGCTGGAATCAATCATATATCAGTCTTCAGTAAGCTCCCTATAGTGGTGGATATGAACAGCCAGACTTTTAACTGTGTGAAGAAAACCTCTGACAACAACATAAAAATACCCATATTATGAAAAGTATTAGTATAGCATTTACTAAACCAAAATGATAAATCCAATGTGTGTTTTCACATTTATACAAAAATTTGATCTTATCGATAATTCTAAAAATTCCACGAGCATTAAAAATAAAAACGTATAGAAATCACCTGCCACTGTATAGCAATCCTGATCCAACACAGGGTCAAAATACAATAAAGCTAATGCATGGTCTATTTGCTCAGAGTGATATATAATTATTTAATACACTATTTAACATTTACTATAAATGAAAATAAGCCAACCTTATATGAATACGAACAATGCACATTCAATCTATAACTTGTTATTATGCAAATTAAATATAATAATAATAATAATAATAATAATAATAATTTGCTAACATTCTAAGTAATTTTGTATTTAATAATTCCATTACTTATATCCTCTTTAATGTAAAAATACAGATCTGCTGTGCAAAAGTCTTAAGAGATAGAAAGAACACAACGTTCCCCATTCATTATGTTGACGTTCTCTTTTTAGACTGGAGATAAACAACAGGCTCTGATATGTGGTGTCCAGCACAATCTTGACATGACTTTCATGTGATTTAAACCTTTTTTCTTGCCAAACAAATCAGGAGAAATGTTCTCCTACTGTTCTCTTCTATGCCAATTTCTATTGACTTATATCAAGTATGGCAGTTTCATGCCTGTTACATACCAGTACCAAATTGACACAAAAGTTGTACTTTTTAAAGAAGTCATTATAAAGCCCTGTTCGCAGAAAATAAAAAAGTGTTATGTATATAGGTATAAGCTACATCAAACAAGCCCTCTTAAAATCATTGCTTAGAAACAAATGTTATCTGTTACTAAACTACATCAATATAAACCATAATTAATGATGGCCCTAAAGGGATGTAATAATAAAAAAACAAACATTTTTGCATTTCATAGAAGAATGTCTTGTGCTATGTCTGGCATTGGAGATCAGACATTTTTCTTTATTGTGTTATTTGGCTTCCATAATAGTGATGAGACATAGCTTCATGCATTATCCTGAAGTAATATAGTTACATGATTAGTGCGGTTGAAAATTACAAATATCTTTACAGCTAAATCATGAAAAAATTATGTGAAAGGAGAAGAGTAGGGGCAGTAGAAGGCTTAAAAATACTCAAAAGATATAATCTGATCTGTCCTTGAAAGTGGTTACTGCTTTGGACAATCCCCACTTTTTTAAAGGGTACCTTGAAAATAAGTTAAAGCTTACTGTGATTTCATCCTGATGAAGTCAAATGAGTTTTAAATGCAGTGAGAATAAAAAACTCATATTTCACTGAGTTTCTCGAATTTTTCCTGTGAATCTCTATCAGCAGCACAGAGGAACAACTTAAGCTCCCCTTTTGCCAGGTCCACAACAGTTAGCTGCACTCTGAAAAAAAACCAAGCAAGAAGGGCTCAATTTCATTGTAGCACTACCACAGGGTACATGAAGTATTACACAAATCCTATTCAATTCAATGGCTGATCTTTGCAATATGGGAGACATCAGGTCATCCAGAGCTAGAGATGATCTTTGATCATGTAATGCCTAAGAACAGAGTATTGTTTAACACTAATCAATTTCCCCTGATAAAACATTGGGCATTGGGAAAAGGAATAAGCACTAATACACTACTGTAAGTTGAAAACATACATATTATCATAATTATGGTTTGAACCAATTTAAAAAAAATACATTAATTGTTTTAAATCAAATAGACATTTTTTTAATTAACTACACTAGTGCATGAAATAGTATGCTATCTATTGTTGGCAGAGTCAGTAGGATGAGGTAAGTCAATATTCACAATTTGTAGCTCAACATTATAAGTGACTATACCCAAACACCGCAATAAATAACAATGTAACACACATAAACAATTTATTACAATTGATTTATTGACGGTCTTGTCCCATTTCTTTAATGCCAAATATACAATATAGTCTGCTCATTCTTTACGTTCATTGATTTGTGTAGGCTGAACAGTGGCAATAGTAAGCACATCTTCTGAAAGGGAGCCTAATGAACAATGCTTACAAGTCTTCCATTTCTTTCAAATTATACAACTTAAAGGAAATAATTTAAATAAGCCCCTGACCTTCTAGTTTAAGATGAAAAGTCTTTATGCTCTGTGTGCTTACTTTTACTTAGTACAACTATAGTTTCCACATTAAGTGATCAAAGGTTGTTTCTCCATGCCGCATTTTTTCTTCTAATGCCAGGAAATATGTCTACCATAGGTTTAAAGATATTTTCTAACCAATCAAAATTATAGTTGAAAGGGCCTAGATGAATTAAAACAATTAGATATATTATATTTATCCATAATGATCCCTCCCCTTGTCTCGAATCTATGAATACATACTTTCTAATGGTCAGTACTTCCGGTTTCTATTGTTGAGCATACATGCTCACCTGGCTAATGATCAGATAAAGCATGTCCCTGCTTTGTTCAGTGATTGACTGAGCAGACATTTCCAGCCATTTCCATTGAGTTGAGGAGAGGACCAGGAGACAGAGACCAATAGGGACCAGGTAAACAAACAGCAATAGTTTAGTAAAAGTGAGTATCATATTTTTATTAAAGGGGTTGTCCACTGCAATAGCAATCCCTTCTTATTCATTATGTATTCCCCAATAAAAAAAACACTTATACTCACCCCTCTTGCTGGTGCTGATTGAGCAGTGTCGGCACTCGCTCTTTCATGTGAGCCATGCCCCCAATAAGCACCGGCTTCACTGTCACCACCTTCAGACAAATTAAACATCAAGAGCAAGTAAAAGCTGTGTCTAGCCCCTCACTTGCTATTGATGTTTAATATGTCCAAAGGCAGGAACAGAAAAGCCAATGCTTATTGGACACCAGGCTCGTGTGATGTAATAATGTTACATAAGCTTCAAGAGAGCAAGTGCCAACAATCGCTAGAATGACACCGGCATGGGGGGTGACCATAGGTGTATTTATTTAAATGGAGGCAAACATGGTGAATGTTAAGGGATTGCCCAAGTAGTCAATAGTATGTTTAACTTTGACTAGTATGAGCCAATTTCCACTGACAAGCAAAAATGTAACAATGCTTTGAACTTTTGACTTTCCGACTCCATATCTCATCATACATAAGAGCTTTGGAAGTGAGACTACCTTCATTTTATAGACGATCATTTTGGCTATCTAATACATAATTCAACATGCAGATATTTAGCATATGATTAGTTATTCAGAATCTTGTCATGTCATGGCATTCTTACTGTTTTGCTCCTAAAAAACAAAAAAATAAAATATTTTGTTAGTATTTTGTAATTCCATCTGTGGCTTTCAACACTGCTTGAATCCTTCTGGGCATACTCTCGATGAGATTCAATCATGTCTCAACTCAATTGGGTATGTATACAGATTTTTCTTCAACTCTACCCTCACGTTTTTAATTGGGTTGAGGTTTGAGAACTGTGAGGGCCAATCCAGCACCTCTACTTCATTGTCATTGAACTGCTGGAACACTATGTTGTCCTATTTATAGCTATAATACTCAAGAGTACAAAGTAACTTGTCTTGTAGGATGCTCACATACAGCTCAGCATTGAGACCCCCATTGATCCTGGTCAAGTATTCAACACCTTTGACTCTGAAACAACCCCATATTATCAGGCTTTCTCTACTAAGCTTGACAGTTCCTTCAATTTCTCGATCCTTTAGCCCCTTTTTCCCCTATTTCTTCCGGACTCATTAGCACAGATCAGAACCTAATCAATTGACTTTTGCATCATCACTCCAAATCACCCATTTCCAATCTTCTATTGGCTACTTTTCATATGTTATTTCAAACTTGAGCCATCGCATTTTATGACGATATTGGAGTTAAGACTTCTTTAACTTTTTTGGTCCACCTTTCCAGACTTGTGTAATGTGCATTGCTAGGTGCTTGTATGAATGTCTGTAATCTCACTATTACAAAGCATATGAGCCACCTCACTGCTTTGTTTGTAGCGCCAGAACTGATAGACCTTGTGATGAGCTGACTTGTTTACTCCCATATTTTGCTTGGATGTCCACCTCTTGGCTTTCCAATGGATGTTCAGACTTCTTTCCATATTCTTCCAACTCTAATGGCACTCACATGATGCAGTTTGGCAATTTTCGTGACTGGAGACCGCTATCGATGAGTGGGATGATGCTATTTCTCTTTTCTTGTTAAATCTTCTTCATGGCTGCTACTCAATTTGAACCAGTGTCCTTTTGCTTGGGTATCAATCTAAACATATACTGAATTATTAAGGAATGTGTTGTAATTTGTAGCATGCAGGAAGAAAACACATTTTTACACCTCCAGGAGCAAAACAGTAACCATGCAGTAATATGACAAGAATCTGCATAACTAATCACATGCTAAATAGTAGCAAGACAAATTTATGTGTGAACTACCCAAGATGATTGTCTATAAAATGCAGTTAGTCTCAGGTTTGAAGCTGTAGTAAATGGTGAGATATGCAGCCTGAAAGTCAAAAGTTAGAAACACTGCTACCCTTTTGCTCATCAGTGTATGTATAATATTGGGTGATGAGTGAGTCTGCCAAAATGAAAGTTCACTCTGGATTTCTGGCACAAATTAGATGTCTGATGTCACAATGCATGGAAAGAGATCATGGCATCACAACATGAATCACCTGGGGAGCTGAGTGAATGGATGATGTACAAAAAATTGCTAGTTTTCTATAAAGTGAAGTAACCAGATGATTCATATGAGCAGAAAAAGTTTAGGAAATTTGATTTGGTTAGAAATGATTTGCTCATTTTTAATAATTTTGATTGACTAGAAAACCCCTTCACTTACTTTTCACTTTGCACGAGTGATTACATTCTAAAACATATCGCGAAAGAGAAATACACAAGAGCCAATGGCCTTTTGCCGTAAATAGGGACTTGCTAAAAAATGGCAAGTGCATCTGTTCTATCTGGTAAAGAGGTACAAACGAGCAATAGTACACAAGACCTACAAAGCAAAAACCATTCGGTCACCCTTTTCCTCATTGATGGTAAATTCTCCACCAAAAAAAGATTTATAATATTGACTTTTGTGAAAAATACATTTATCCTTCATGCCCTAACGTTTTTGTTTCAGCTCACGTTTTCCTCATTTTTTACCCGCATAAGATTGTAGTATTGTCATCTCTGTGAGAATGTCACAGATATGACAATGCTACAGTGTTATAAGTGTAAAAAATGGCAAGCAATGTAACAAAATGATGCTGAATGCTTAAAAATGTAATGCCCAAGAAATGTATTTCCTTAATAAAAATGGAATTTTCCTCACATTTATATGTGCTGATTGTCATTATGACTCTTTGATATCATTAGCATTGAAACATTGTAGCATTAATCTCTCCATGTACACAGGTCTTAACAGAATCCTAATATAATAAATCATTGACTACATGAAGGTGGGTTTATGCGCAGAAAGTAAAGATAAGAAAATGCTGCGTCTTCCAAATGTCTGCTGAGGAGACACAATAGAAGCTTGAAAGACTAGGTCATTCTAGGACAAGGACTGTGACGTGGGATTGGATAGGATGTGGAACAGCTCGCATGTATTCATATGCCGGTATAGCTGGCTGATATGTATACGGCATAGCACTGTGCTCATATGATATATAATCACAGTGAATGGTGTAGATAAAAGTGAACTAACATTATACATAACAGTATACAGCTTCAATTTTAATATTGCACTTGCTCAATCGCCTTAACATATTCATCGGACATTTCAGCTATATTTAATCAGTCCCTATGGCACTTATTCTCCAAACCTCGCAGGAATAAACTATTCTTGCTTCAAACAATTGTTACAGTTTGGATCCAATTGACTCCAGACAAAAGTATGGAGATAATCAGCATATTAAAGCCAACAGTGTAACCATATGTTAATTATGTAAATGATTCATTTTAATCAGGCAGACCCATGTAAAGAGTTACCAGGAATGCAAATGTATCGAGTTATTAAAAATCTCATTATTATTCCTCTTAGTTCCATGCTTGAATCTATCCATCCAAACAGATAAATTAATAGTTAGATGAAAGATGAAAGAGCTGGAGGGGAAGTCTGTGGGAAACCATCTGTCTTTCTTTGTAGCCCTTCAAGGCCTTTGCAATTCTGCAAAGATTACATGTAAATATCGCTAGACCAGAGACAACGGACCGACGTCAATATGAAAATCATAACCTGTAGTCAAAGTTTTTGTGAGAGCTGTTTCAGCACTTCTTACTATCAGGCTTTTATGGCTCACATTTTTTGCTAATAAAAGCACCCTGTCATTTTAGGTCTAATCTCTCTGCCTTATTTATTCTGGCATTTGGATTCCTGGAGCATCTAAGAGATGAGCTTGTGTAATCCCCGGCTTCTTCTTTATTTGTTTTCCATTTTCCATTTATAGCAGTTTACCAGCCTTGTTACACTTTTAGCACCTATAAAAGGAAGTTAGCACCCATTTCAAAAGTGGCTCAGCAAAGCATGTCTATAACCACACAGTTATATAGAAAAGCCCTGACATGGTACCTATGTGTAATAATAGCAATACATACTGTATTAGAACAAGGTTTTTCTATAGGTTGATATCTGTTGTTTCAGTCTGTCTTATTACTAAAACCTGTAGGCACCCATACTCTAGGCCTGATCCAGAAATAATGCATTCTACATTTTTTGTAATATTGGCTATAAACTCTAATCAACAAATTTTTACAACCAGTTTCAAGGCAACATAATATATTGTCATTACATTCTGTACTGCTCCCGTGAAGCCCAGATGGGCTGCAAAATTTTCAAGGCCCAGGATTTTCCCATTTTTTTTCCTAATGGCTGGACTCAAAGGTCAACCAAAGTAGGGCCACATGAGCCACATATAGTTGCCCTTACACGTTAGTGCAAAGTTTACTGAACCCTCCAATTTCTTCTGGAAAGGCCAACTGTATGGGACTTCCAACACATTCCCTACAGATAGCTGCATAGTTATATAAGTTGAAAAAACCTTAGGTTCATCAAGTTCAACCTTTTGTCAACAGTTATACTTTCCTTAGATGATGTCTAGGATAAAAAAAGTAAGAGCATATTGAATTTCAACACCAATTAAACAGAAATATAGAAAAGGTTCTTTTTTAAGAAGGGAGCTTACACCTATTAAAACACACATAGGCAATTAGCCAAACTCAGGATACATCAGAAGACGTATGGGCACATTCAGAAAGAACCTTTTATTAATTTATCCCTGTGTTTGCTTCTTCCAAAAAAAAAAAAAAAAATTGGCATTCATTTATCTATCAACTACTCCTATGCCTAATTATATAGAACATTTAAATTTGTCTTGTTGTCAGTTTAGCAACGGGAAGATTTCCTGTTGTAAGAGGATGAAGGCTAAAATGCTGAGATAGAGATCTGTCTTCCTGCCTCCATTCTCTTAAGAAAGCAAAAACAGTTCCGTACTAGGAAACGCGCCTTACGGCAAAATGACAGCAAAGCAAAGTTTTAAAGTTTTGCTCATGTCTATGAATATTACACCCTGGTCTAAAATCAAAAAATACAACCTTGTTTCTAAGGGTATTAGTTACTTTCAAACCCCAATTAGAACAACTTAGAAACAACTAAGAAAATAAGAATGTAATATATGTTTTATATTATTCGTATTTCTGCAAAGTTAAACAATCAAATAATGCCAATGGGAAGACTTGTTTTCTAATTAATCTCCGCAATTATTTGACCAGTGACTAAATAAACAGTCCTGGTGCATCATCTAGTAAACAAGATGAAAATGAATATACACACTGTATGACATTCATATCTTTGGTACAGATAAGAAAGCAAATGTTTGCTGACTCAAATACACATTGTGATAGGTTGTCATTCCATATAAAATAGGCAATGTCATTTACAGTGCAGAATCACAACTTTACCTGTGTTTCGATTTAGCTTCTATCAAGGAAAAAATACTTTCATGAATATTCTAATGGTCATTTTATATACAGTTAGGTCCAGACATATTTGGACAGTGACACAATTTTCGCGAGTTGGGCTCTGCATGCCACCACATTGGATTTGAAATGAAACCTCTACAACAGAATTCAAGTGCAGATTGTAACGTTTAATTTGAAGGTTTGAACAAAAATATCTGATAGAAATTGTAGGAATTGTACACATTTCTTTACAAACACTCCACATTTTAGGAGGTCAAAAGTAATTGGACAAATAAACCAAACCCAAACAAAATATTTTTATTTTCAATATTTTGTTGCGAATCCTTTGGAGGCAATCACTGCCTTAAGTCTGGAACCCATGGACATCACCAAACGCTGGGTTTCCTCCTTCTTAATGCTTTGCCAGGCCTTTACAGCCGCAGCCTTCAGGTCTTGCTTGTTTGTGGGTCTTTCCGTCTTAAGTCTGGATTTGAGCAAGTGAAATGCATGCTCAATTGGGTTAAGATCTGGTGATTGACTTGGCCATTGCAGAAGGTTCCACTTTTTTGCACTCATGATCTCCTGGGTAGCTTTGGCTGTATGCTTGGGGTCATTGATTACAGGTTAACGAGGGAGACGCCTTCAGAGTTAATTGCAGCCCTTAGAGTCCCTTGTCCAATTACTTTTGGTCCCTTGAAAAAGAGGAGGCTATGCATTACAGAGCTATGATTCCTAAACCCTTTCTCCGATTTGGATGTGAAAACTCTCATATTGCAGCTGGGAGTGTGCACTTTCAGCCCATATTATATATATAATTGTATTTCTGAACATGTTTTTGTAAACAGCTAAAATAACAAAACTTGTGTCACTGTCCAAATATTTCTGGACCTAACTGTATTTGTAAATTAAAACTTATGACACTTCTCCAATCTAGCATTGAAAGTATCAGTCTATTAGTCAATAACGGCTACAATGATGCTAAGCTCTACAGCCACTTTAAAAATACTAAACACAGAAAACTGTAAAAAAAAAAGAGTAATTCTTCCTTTATTTTCCTAAAGGACATTTGTTACCAGATTTTTGCTGTGGAATCTGTGTGCCTAACTCCAGTTTCACTTACTGGACTGCTTGGTGCAGGTTTGATAAAATCTTTGTTTGCCCCGCAATTCTCAGAATGCTGAGCTCTGTATAACCTGCCAAAACCATTGATTGGCAGCTTCCTGTATACACTGTACATTGCCAGTAAGCTGCCAATCATTAGTGAGGGTCTGGTTTCTAAAATTAGCTGGACTGCCTGGCATGTGACTCCTAAAGGCCATGTATCACTAAGCGACATCGCTAGCGACATCGCTGCTGAGTCACGGTTTTTGTGACGCAGCAGCGACCTTGCTAGCGATGTCGCTGTGTGTGACATCCAGCAATGACCTGGCCCCTGCTGTGAGGTCACCGGTCATTGCTGAATGTCCTGGACCATTTTTTGTTCGTTGCTCTCCCGCTGTGAAGTACACATCGCTGTGTTTGACAGCGAGAGAGCAACGATCTGAATGTGCAGGGAGCAGGGAGCCGGCTTCTGCGGACGCTGGTAACCAAGGTACACATCGGGTAATCAAGCAAAGCGCTTTGCTTGGTTACCCAATATTTACCTTGGTTACCAGCGTCCGCAGCTTCTAGAAGCCGGCTCCCTGAACATGTAGCCAAGGTACACATCGAGTAACTATAAACAAAGTGCTTTGCTTAGTAACCCGATGTGTACTATGGTTACCAACCACAGCGTCGTTACACGGGTCGCTGGTGGCTGATCTCTGATCGCTGTGGAGATCTGCCTGATTGACAGCTCCCCAGCGACCATGTAGCGACGCTCCAGCGATCCCTGCCAGGTCAGATCTCTGGTGGGATCGCTGGAGCGTTGCTAAGTGTGACGGTACCTTAAGTCCTCCAGTGATAATCTCCTGATGATAAAATAGTGATTGTATTGAAATTTTAGCAAGCTGCCAAGCAAATGACAGATCCCGACTTTTCGGTTCTCTGCCTCTACATCATGCTGCTTTCAGCTTAAATAACAAAAACCTTGTGACAGATTCCCTTTAATGCTCGCCCCCTTGACTAGGGGGGCATGGTTTCAGCTTAGCACCAACTAAAATAAACTGATCAGCAGGAGTATAATAGCTTTGTTCTGTACAGGATTTCTAAAAGACTGTCAGTGAAAATGAAAAAAATGATGCAAACTGACAAACAGGGAGAATAGCTGTATTTTTAGTTTAATTGAAATATTCATATCAAGATTTTGCATTACTTTGAATAGCATATTACAAAATTGGATAAATATATTTTTATGTAACTGTGGGGTCATTTCATTAAAATACCTAAAGGAGGTGCACTGCAGACATTCTTTGAATTTCCATGCAGTCCTGTAGGTAATTATCAGAAATGCTCCCATTAGCTGCTGGAGTTTTCCCATAAGTGCCTGCAAGGTTTTAAAGTCTTAAGTGCATCCTTATGGGTTATAAATATTAAAGTAAATGTCTACCTTTTAACACTGTGTCACTTTCACTTCCAACATTCTGTGCTGATTAATATCTTAATATAACTTTACAGCAATGTAAGCTCCCTTTTCGAAACTCAGGACTTGAAATCTCTCACATAAATAAGATATAATTCTAGTTGCCGAAAGTCACAACTAGGGGGAGCTTATGAGCATATTGTAAACTGTTATATTATTGAATTCAATGTATAAACAGAATGCAGTCATTTCAAAGTTGCCCTCTAGTGGTGACTGCAGGAAACTGAAATTAAATCATTTCACTTTTATTCTATTAAAATGCTTTTAATTGAATTCTGTAAAAGTTGATTGAGAGCAAGAAATGTAACCATTACTTACTTGATATATCCCAGTGCCCCAGTCGTCTCCTTTGGTCCTGCAGCATTGGCATGAAATGTATCATTCATGTGCCATGTGCAGCCATTCTCAAGCCATTGCAGTGATGGTTGTATATACGTCACATGACCAATGAAGTCAGTGATTGGCTGCAGTGGTCAATAAATTAAGTATTCTATGTACATTATGTTATATACTGAAAAATGTGTAGATCTACTACTGGGAAAATGAAGCTCCATTATGATATGAAGACAATAATATGGTTTTAGATCCATAGGCATTCACTTAGAAGGTTATGATATTAGAGAATTGCCACTGAAGTTACAGACTAAACTGCATGACCTATAATATCCACTAGGAGGCAAGATATAAGCTTCTCAGCGTTTGTGCACATTTAAGCACATTGCACATTTATTGAGTGCATATATATAGATATATAGATCTACATATACATCTACATACCTATCTATAGATCTACATATACATCTTTTGGGTAAAATATGCAACCTTTGCCATTGTCTTACTAAGAATATGAAGACCCAGAGTTGGCTGCTTTGTGTATGAAGTCAAAGTAACAAATGCTTAGCCCATAAATTACAGAAATGCTCTAAAGGATATTCCATCTATCAAACACTTTCTGAAAATGCAACGCAGGACTCCTATTTTTACTCTGTGGTTCTGCCAGGGTGAAAATTAACTGATTCTTAATATGAGCTTTGAGAGATTTATTGTTTAAGTAAATGATGTACTATTCAAATAGTCAAACATTTTCTTTGGTCAAAATAATACTTTAATTAACCTCATAGACCCATGATAGATACACTTGAATAAATGGATGTTGTAGGTCACTAATACTTTTATTTTAATACCTTTGCATCAGTGTTGAAATAAGAATTCATTAATTTCTAGGAAATATGACTGTGTAAATTTAGTTTAGGCTTAGAAAAAAGACTCTTGACAGGTATGGGGCTGCTAGGTAATATAAAACAGGATTTTCTCATATCGGCAACCAAAATACCTGAGGAAAATGTCATTAAATGATCTATTTTTAATCCATTTTATGTTTTTCATGCAGATTTCACAAACCAAGATGAAATCGTGGAATCACTTTTGCCTTTTTAACACATCTAGCACTACATTTCTACAATATTGAAATTAATTTATTACCTGCAGTATGTATTCCAGGGCAATGGAAGGCCATGCCATAGATCTGCAGATTACACTGTGGATTTCAGAATCTCTTTCACATCACAATACATCTGTTGTATTTATACTAAAGGCCGCTTCACACGCAATGACATTGCTAACGAGATATCGTTGGAGTCATGGAATATGTCTCGTTGGCGACATCGTTGCCTGTGACCCCAACGAGCGTCCGCTAACGATCAAAAATACTCACCTAATCGTTGATCATTGACACGTCGTTCCTTTCCCAAATGTCGTTCCTGGTGCTGGACGCAGGTTGTTCGTCGTTCCTGAGGCAGCACACATCGCTATGTATGACACCCCGGGAACGAGGAACAACAGGGTTCCTGTATCCTCTAGCAACGAGGTGGGCGTGTTGTTAATGCGGCTGGTCTCCGCCCCTCCGCTTCTATTGGTGGGCCACTGTGTGATGTCGCTGTGATGGCGCACGAAGCTCCCCCTTAAAAAAGAGGTTGTTAGCTGTCCACAGTGACGTCGCTAGGAAGGTAAGTACGTGTGACGTGCACTACCGATTTTGTCCGCCATGGGCAGCGATTTACCCATTACGCACAAACGATGGGGGCGGGTGCTTTCGGTAACAACATTGCTAGCGATGTCGCTGCGTGTAAAGTGCCAAAGAACCCCATGGACAGTATATAAGAGAAGTCTTCTGTACAAATTTAACATGTATGACGGTGTCCCAATAATACCTCCTGGAGAAAAAAGCAAGCTTAGACATGGTGAGTTTCACCATCTTACCATTGATCTCATGTGAGATAAAATGACATCGTATAATGCGGGCGTCACACGGTACGATATATTGGGCGATATGTTGGCAGGGACACGTTGTAAGTGACGCACATCCGGCATCGTTTGATATATCGTAGCGTGTGACAGCTACGAGCGATGGTGAGCGAGCAAAAATATTCACCTTATCGTTGCTCGTTGACACATCGCTCATTTTTAAAAAGTCGTTTCATCTTCTGTGCGCCGGTTGTTCAACGTTCCCTAGGCAGCACACATCGCTCCATGTGACACCCCGGGAATGATGAACACAGCTTACCTGTGTCCCGCCGGCAATGCGGAAGGAAGGAGGTGGGTGGGATGTTACGTCCCGCTCATCTCCGCCCCTCCGCGTCTATTGGCCGGCTGCTGTGTGACGTCGCTGTGACACCGAATGTCCCTCCCCCTTCGAGAAGAGGATCTTCGCCGCCCACAGCGAGGTCGTCCGGGAGGTAAGTGCGTGTGACAGGGGGTTAACGACTTTGTGCGCCACGGGCAACTAATTGCCCGTGACGCACAAATGACGGGGCGGGTACGATCGCTCGTGCGATCGCACGATTGATCGTCCCGTGTGACGCCCGCATTAGCCTTGTAGCAGATTACTATTCTCTCTATATTGAAAACACATGATTGTATATAGGTGAAATGGGGATGAAGGACATGACTCAAGTTTTTAGCAAACAACTAACAAAGATATAATGATAACAGCCCCTTTACTGTTACTAGTTTGTAAAAATGAGGGTTTACTACTTAAATGGAAAAAGACCCTGAACAATTTGTCTTATGTTATAGGAGTATACTCACTTTATGATACTATGATACTATGAAAATGAAATATATATATACAGATGTGGCAGCTGATAACCTGTCACCTGCAGTCTGCTGTGACAATACAGACATGCGCCCATGTTAAAGTTAGTAAGCATTATCATGCCACACAAACAGTGAAAATTGAAAAGACACAAAACTCTATAAGCATAGTGCAGCAGCCATCAATTTGTGAATTGCTACATCTCTTTGCCTTCTGTAAGTTTTTTCTTAGATAATACAGAAGAAAGAAAGAAAGAAAGAAAGAAAGAAAGAAAGAAAGAAAGAAAGAAAGAAAGAAAGAAGGAAATAGAATAATAACAGGCAGCTCTTTTCCATGTAAAAAATGGGTGCTAAGCCCCCCAAGCTTGTCACCAAAACCTTTTGGACAAAACTCGAAAAAAAATGGGGGCAGCAATCCAATGATGATGTCTATTATGAATTATGCCCACAGTAATTACATGTCCTACGTGTGGCGCCCTGGGCAAGCCAGGACGTCACAAGCACAACACCAACACACCCCCCACTCCCGGTCAGGCACACCGAAGTCAGACAAAAACCCTTGTTGCCTTCCTCCAGGGGCTGATGTCCACACCAGGGGGTGGGCCAGGTGGTTGGTCCTGCCCACTGAGGAGTTCACAGTCCTGGAGGCGGGAAAAGCAAGAGAGATAGAGATTGGAAGTGAAACTGGAAGGAGGGAAGTAGCAGTTGAGCAGACAGAAGGTAGTCCGGGTGTGTGGCCCGGACGGATCAGCAAGGTTGGCAGACGGTTGTGACCGTCTGCAGGAGAGACCTATTGGAGCTAGCCATAAGGACCATGGACGGGCGGTGGCCCGGCGGTACCGGACCAGTACGCAAAGAGAAGCCAGCACCATCCGGCAGGGGCTTACGGACCCCGGCAAGGCTAGAAGTCGCCGTGAATTTGCCAAATCCGTTAGCAAAGGGAACCTCCTGGGTTTCCCAGCAGCCAAGTCCTGACAGAAGGCAACAGTCCAACCGAGAGCGGGAAACACAGTCACCGCCAAGGCTAAAGTTCCCAGGGCCAGAGCCTGCGGGCAAAAAGGGCTCCTTCAGCAACCTTCAAGCTGGGGAGCGGGTTACCGGTGGGAACCCATTGGAACCATCACATCACACAGGTGCAGGGAAAGGCAGTCACCATCAACCTGTCAGGAGGAGAAACACCGCAGCCGTCTGTGGGACCCGTCCATCCAGCCGTTTGTTTTACCGGGGACTCTGTGTACATCATTGGCTGAGTGAGTACCACCGTGCCGTGCGGCACAGCGCTGCCCCCGAGACCCTGCACCTCACCAGGCCCCGTAACCCACCTGCCATCCATCCCTACCCCATCACCGGGCCCCGGGACAACCAACCCCCTACCCACGGAGGGGAGAATTAACATCCAGGCTACTCCCTGTCATCGCTTCCGGGACTCCCGTCCAGAGCAGTGGTGATGTCACCAATCTCACCACAACCGTGGGTGGCGTCATGGACAATATCAAATCCCCACAATCAATTCCCACCCTTTTCACTCACGGGCGAGGAACGCCGCTCGAGTCCCCAGGATCCGGCCCACCGCTCGAGCCACCACCGAGCAGCAGCCGCAGCAGCAGCGGCCGGACCCGAGCAGTGGGAGAGCGCAGCGTCCCCTCCTCCGCCCGCGACAACTTGGCGTCACGAACAGGATCTTACCACTCTGCCGTCTGGTAGAGGTGCACCTTGTGACCGCGGGAGGTGTCCGGCTGAAAAATTTGAGAAGCCGCCATCTTGGGCGCGAAAACTTCCCGCTCGAGCGTCTCCTCGAGCAGTGGAGGCGCAAAGGCCTAAACCCCGCCCCTGTAGAGGAGGAGCCGAAAAGAGACTAAGGGGGACTGATGGCGTCTGGCCGCATGTAACCCGCGGCTATAAAAGCAGGGACGCCAGGACCCTGCGGCCATCTTGTTGCTGGTTCCTGGAAGAGGCCGCCAGAGCCATGTTCATGCCGTCCCGCAGCACTGAAGCCCCCGAGCCTGGAACCGCAGCGTGGGTGGAAATCCGGACCACCCAGCTCCAACAACGGCTGCAGGTCAAGATGCAGCTCCACCTGGAGGAGCGGGAGGCCGACATGGCGGAGGTTTTGGCGACCATGCGGAGACGCGAGGAAGAGGGAGCTTCAGAAGGGAGGGTGAGTGACCCACGCCCCTGTGCCCCTAGTGGGTCGGTCATCGCGGCCAAGGGACCCGGTCCACACCCGCTCGCCCAGCTACCTCCCCCGCTACCCGTATTAGCCGCCGCGCCCCTGCCACTAGGCCCGCTACCACCGCAACCGGTAGCGGTACCCCACAAGTCCACCCAGGCGGACAGGCCTGCAGCTGGAGCCAGCGACCGATTGAAACCGCTTCTATGGAAGGTGTCAAAGCCTGATCCGGAGGCATCTGTGGAGGCTTCCCCCGAACCGGAGCTGACAAGCCGCTCCGTGCAGGAGGCCCGGCAGAAGAGGACCCCTGTGCCCATCCCCCACACCTCGGCTGAGGTTGCGCCGGGTTGCCGCTGTAAGGCAGCACCCCAGGCCAAGTCACCGCGGGACCTTCCACCCAGATCGCCAGTGGTGGGCAGTGTCCAAAAGGTATCGCGGGGCCCGACCCGTGCGCTGGAGCTCGCAGCAGCCCCGTATTGGGACAGGGAGCTGACACCGCTGGGCCCGGAGATCGTGGAAAGGGAGAGGAAGAAGGCAGAATTGGTGGCCTGTACGATCCGGGAAAAAGAGAGCCTCCGGCAAGCGAACTTCCGTGTCCGGGGCCCCCTGTATGAAGGGCAGGTGAGGCGGTTTGATGTCCGCCGGGGCTATGGCTTTATTTACGAGACGGGCCTGGAGGCCGAAGTCTTTGTAGCCCGGCGAGATGTCAACACCCACCTGCCGGAGGAGCACCCAGGCCGCAACCTGATGCTGGGAGATCTGGTGCAGTACACCCGTCACTGCGGGGAGAGGGGGTGATTTGCATTGGATGCAAAGCTGAGGGGCAGCCAAGAGGCCCGAGTGTTCACCGCACCCCCTCCCCCAACCGACGCCGAGGAGTCTGAGTGATGGCAGCGGAGTCCCGTTGCAAGTTGTCCCCGTTGGGACCACCAAAGTACCTTTTACAAGTTTTAAAAAAATTATAAGTAAATAATTACCGAGAAGTTCACCTGATTGACACAACCTGATTGAACCGGTCGTTGCCGGCAGCTGTTGTCCCCGTGGGACTGTTTGCAAGCAATGCGTAGAAAATGCTACGGACAAGCCTGAGAACTGGCAGGGCAACCACGAACTTGTGGTATGTAAATAAAAATGTTGTTTTATGGCTTAACCATTACCGCCTCCGGAGAGGCTGATTTGGAGGATGGGCCTGGAGGGAAGTGATGGCCCAGGCCCGCCACTACCGCAACCGGTGGCGATCCTCCGGGGGTTTCAGGGGATCCCCATGGATGTGGGTCCCCTGAAAAGGACAGAACCCGCTCGGGTAACTTGTGCTGGACTGGGGTCAAGGGGTGCTGCCCATTTGCATAGGGGCAGCATCAGGGCCAGGTTGCTTGGGTGGGAGAGAGCGGAAGCCGAAACCGTTTAGTAACGTTTAAGTAAATATACCTCCCGATGTGGGAAGAAGTTAATATAATTGTAACCTGTTTTACCGTTTATCTTTTCAGTTGTAAAAATAAAACCGGTGATGGACGGGCAGCCCGCGGACGGTCTGCATCTTACTAAGGGGGAATGTGGCGCCCTGGGCAAGCCAGGAAGTCACAAGCACAACACCAACACACCCCCCACTCCCGGTCAGGCACACCGAAGTCAGACAAAAACCCTTGTTGCCTTCCTCCAGGGGCTGATGTCCACACCAGGGGGTGGGCCAGGTGGTTGGTCCCGCCCACCGAGGAGTTCACAGTCCTGGAGGCGGGAAAAGCAAGAGAGATAGAGTTTGGAAGCGAAACTGGAAGGAGGGAAGTAGCAGTTGAGCAGACAGAAGGTAGTCCGGGTGTGTGGCCCGGACGGATCAGCAAGGTTGGCAGACGGTGGTGACCGTCTGCAGGAGAGGCCTATTGGAGCTAGCCGTAAGGACCATGGACGGGTGGTGGCCCGGCGGTACCGGACCGGTACGCAAAGGGAAGCCAGCACCATCCGGCAGGGGCTTACGGACCCCGGCAAGGCTAGGAGTCACCGTGAATTTGCCAAATCCGTTAGCGAAGGGAACCTCCTGGGTTTCCCAGCAGCCAAGTCCCGACAGAAGGCAACAGTACAACCGAGAGAAGGAAACACAGTCACCGCCAAGGCTAAAGTTCCCAGGGCCAGATCCTGCGGGCAAAAAGGGCTCCTTCAGCAACCTTCAAGCTGGGGAGCGGGTTACCGGTGGGAACCCATTGGAACCGTCACATCACACAGGTGCAGGGAAAGGCAGTCACCATCAACCTGTCGGGAGGAGAAACACCGCAGCCGTCTGTGGGACCCGTCCATCCAGCCGTTTGTTTTACCGGGGACTCAGTGTACATCATTGGCTGAGTGAGTACCACCGTGCCGTGTGGCACAGCGCTGCCCCCGCGACCCTGCACCTCACCAGGCCCCGTAACCCGCCTGCCATCCATCCCTACCCCATCACCGGGCCCCGGGACAACCAACCCCCTACCCACGGAGGGGAGAATTAACATCCAGGCTGCTCCCTGTCATCGCTCCCGGGATCCCCGTCCAGAGCAACGGTGGTGTCACCAATCTCACCACAACCGTGGGTGGCGTCATGGACAATATCAAATCCCCACAATCAATTCCCACCCTTTTCACTCACGGGCGAGGAATGCCGCTCGAGTCCCCGGGATCCGGCCCACTGCTCGAGCCACCACCGAGCAGCAGCCGCAGCGGCCGGACCTGAGCAGTGGGAGAGCGCAGCGTCCCCTCCTCCGCCCGCGACATATGCACTTCATGTAACTTTGGACATAAATCCCATTTGTATATTTGCATGCTTACTATATTATATTTATTCGTTTTATGCTAATTAGTATGTTTATCAGTATAACACCATTATTTCTGACTATGTATGTGTTTACTTTACCCCATGTAATGCTTGAGAAATGCTCTGTGATTTTTTATTTTGAGCCAAGACATTGCATGTGTTGATTAAAATTATTTTTTTCATCGTGCGGCCCCCATTTTTTGGAGCTATCTATTTATCTATCTATCTATCTATCTATCTATCTATCTATCATCAATCGTATCTATCTATCTATTTATCATCTATCTTTTTCTGTAGCTAGATAGATGAATAGATAGAGGGATAGATAGATAGATAGATAGAGGGATAGATAGATAGAGGGATAGATAGATAGATAGAGGGATAGATAGATAGAGGGATAGATAGATAGATAGATAGATAGATGATAGATAGTTGATGGAAAGTTAGATACATATCTAAAGAATAAAAATAAAAAAATGGGGGCTGCATGATTAAAAAAAATAATCAGAAGAAAAAAAATATTACATGTATTTTATTATATAAACCATAGGAAAAAAAGGAAAGTGCTCTGGATTTAAACAGTTAAATCCTATTATTTCTATCTACTCGGTAAAAGGTGTCCCTTAAGTTCTGAAGCTGAAGCATTTACATTTAATTGAAATGATGAAAGATGGCCATTTCCCTGGACATTGCCAACATACACGATTTATGCTGCTCATTTACCTTATCACTACGATCTAGCGGAGATGTAGTTTGGGAGGAAGGTTAAAGGCAAAGTAACTGAGACCTTTCATCGCTCAGGTCTACATCATTTATTGCATTATGGGATTGCTGCTTCAATTTTTCTCTGACGACTAAGATGGAGAGGTATACTTTATAGAATTAGATTACATATACTGACGGCACTTCATGATATGCTCTCAGTGGCCTTAGGCAGCCACGTTAGAGTAAATGAAGTTCAGCTCTGTGTCCATTGTTTTCTCATTAATAGTAATTCTCCTACATCTTGTTCTTGTGATGACACTTCAACCTTTTCCCCAGCACCCATCTAGCAAATCCCGGTATAGAGGGGCTTATTTTGTGGCCTGAAGGGCCTCTTCTTTTTACTTAGTATCTCTAATAGCTCCACAATCTTGTATCAGAATCTCTCCGGGACACAATAATAAGCATGGAAGACAAACAGCCAGTGTAACAGCCCTGAACAATAAATGCAGGTGTCTCGAAAAAACTGAAAAAAAGCAGAAGTCAGGCAAATCAGCTGGTTGCCTTAAAGGGTGAACACTGACCTGAAAAATCAGCAGTGAACATAAAGTAACATTCTCATCTGGTAATACGTGTCGGCCTTGATTCTAAATTTAACCTAAATAAAAGTGATTTGTGAATGATTTGTGTTTAAATTGTTTGCCTGCTTTGAAAAGTGAAGTGCTATGTACTGTAATATTAAATGACAGCTACTAAAACATAAAATGAGTTTAAACAAAATGACAAAGTGCATTACATAAAGATGGTGTGATACAGATGTAGTCGCTGCATTATAGCACTTTGCAAGATGTGGCAAATGACAGTTCAAGCCAAGACATTGTTAAATGAGGTAACCTGAGATGTACCTTACAGGGACATAACTAAAGGTGGTGTCACACACAGCGACGACGACAACGACGTCGCTGCTACGTCACCATTTTCTGTGACGTTGCAGTGACGTCCCGTCGCTGTCGCTGTGTGTGACATCCAGCAACGAGCTGGCCCCTGCTGTGAGGTCATTGCTCGTTGCTGAATGTCCTGCTTCATTTTTTCGTCGTCGCTCTCCCGCTGTGAAGCACACATCGCTGTGTGTGACAGCGAGAGAGCGACGAAATGAAGCGAGCAGGGAGCAGGAGCCGGCGTCTGGCAGCTGCGGAAAGCTGTAACCACTGTAAACATCGGGTAACCAAGGGAAGACCTTTCCCTGGTTACCCGATATTTACCTTCGTTACCAGCCTCCGCTGCTCTTGCTGCTAGTGCCGGCTCCTGCTCTGTGCACATGTAGCTGCAGTACACATCGGGTTAATTAGCAAGAAATCCGAACATAGTCTCCAGTGCTCGCACATGTCCAGTAGCAAGAAATCCAAACATAGTCTCCAGTGCCACAGCAACCGTAACAAAGATCTGCTTTTTTGTAGCTGTTTATATCAGCCAAAGCCGGTGCTGCAAAGAGCTACTCAGATACCCTCAGATCTGGTAGTGATAATCTATCTTAAATAAATCTTATCTGTATCTCCCCCTTCCCCCTTTCCTTTTCACTGTACAGAGTCTGACTGTAATACCATGGACTGCAGCAGTACCACCCAAATCTGCCCTATCTTCAATAGGGCAAAGCAGCACTGGCCCCTATTTTTTTCTAGGGGGCAGCACTTCAAACAATCACTAGTCTAAGAAGAAATGGATTAGGAGAGGACTACCCCCTTTGCTCTCTGCAAAATTTATGAAACACTATTTTAAGATCATTTACAAAATAATTTAGACAAATAGCGAGGAAACTCACAGTGAGAGAAACTCATGTTTTTTATCAGTTGGAAGAAACAGTGTTTCTTCTGCTCTAACCAAATGTAAACAAATCTGCAGAACTCACAGTATGTCATTGCTGAATGTTAATTCCAATAAATTATCATAGAATACAGTGCATAACATAGAGGAGCAGGGCTACACTTAGGGGTGCTTCACACACAGCGAGCTCGCTGCCGAGATTGCTGCTGAGTCACATTTTTTGTGACGCAGCAGTGACCTCATTAGCGATCTCGCTGTGTGTGACACTGAGCAGCGATCTGGCCCCTGCTGCGAGATCGCTGCTCGTAACACACAGCCCTGGTTCGTTTTCTTCAAAGGCGCTCTCCCACTGTGACACACAGATCGCTGTGTGTGACAGCGAGAGAGCGAGCAGGGAGCAGGAGCCGGCGTCTGGCAGCTGCGGTAAGCTGTATCCAAGATAAACATCGGGTAACC
Source organism: Anomaloglossus baeobatrachus (assembly GCF_048569485.1). Classification (NCBI taxonomy): domain Eukaryota; kingdom Metazoa; phylum Chordata; class Amphibia; order Anura; family Aromobatidae; genus Anomaloglossus; species Anomaloglossus baeobatrachus. The sequence continues at coordinate 211,314,222 of NC_134359.1, read as the reverse complement.
ACCTTGGTATTTATTGGTATATATTTACCTTAGTTACCAGCCTCCGCAGCTCTCACGCTGCCTGTGCTGCCGGCTCCGGCTCTCTGCACATGTAGCTGCATTACACATCGGGTTAATTAACACGATGTGTACTGTAGCTAGGAGAGCAAGGAGCCAGCGCTAAGCAGTGTGCGCGGCTCCCTGCTCTCTGCACATGTAGCTGCATTACACATCGGGTTAATTAACCCGATGTGTACTGTAGCTAGGAGAGCAAAGCTAAGCGGTGTGCGCTGGTAACTAATGTAAACATCGGGTAACCATACCCGATGTTTACCTTAGTTACCAGTGTCCGCAGCTTCCAGACGCCGGCACCGTGCAAGCGCAGCGTCGCTTGCACGTCGCTGCTGGCTGGGGGCTGGTCACTGGTCGCTGGTGAGATCTGCTCACCAGCAACCATGTAGCGATGCAGCAGCAATCCTGACCAGGTCAGATCGCTGGTCGGATCGCTGCAGCATCGCTAAAGTGTGAAGGTACCCTTACAGTGGGAACCCCATTCACATCTTTACAAGTCTAGAACAGGTTTGCACATTTAATCATGGTCCCTACTAGAATAGTGGACCCTGGTTCATTGAACTCTAATGATATATTTGAAACTAGTACATCAAGGCTATTAACTTAAAAGACTCATGGAAGTAAGCTCGGGACTACAGAACAGGAAAAAGACTTGGATATTCTGGTTACAAGTAAGCTGAGCAGCAGCACTCAATGTCAAGCAGCAGCTATAAAAGCAAACAAGATTTTAGGATGTACAGTTAGGTACAGAAATATTTGGACAGTGACACAAGTTTTGTTATTTTAGCTGTTTCCAAAACCATGTTCAGAAATACAATTATATATATAATATGGGCTGAAAGTGCACACTCCCAGCTGCAATATGAGAGTTTTCACATCCAAATCGGAGAAAGGGTTTAGGAATCATAGCTCTGTAATGCATAGCCTCCTCTTTTTCAAGGGACCAAAAGTAATTGGACAAGGGACTCTAAGGGCTGCAATTAACTCTGAAGGCGTCTCCCTCGTTAACCTGTAATCAATGAAGTAGTTAAAAGGTCTGGGGTTGATTACAGGTGTGTGGTTTTGCATTTGGAAGCTGTTGCTGTGACCAGACAACATGCGGTCTAAGGAACTCTCAATTGAGGTGAAGCAGAACATCCTGAGGCTGAAAAAAAAGAAAAAATGCATCAGAGAGATAGCAGACATGCTTGGAGTAGCAAAATCAACAGTCGGGTACATTCTGAGGAAAAAGGAATTGACTGGTGAGCTTGGGAACTCAAAAAGGCCTGGGCGTCCACGGATGACAACAGTGGTGGATGATCGCCGCATACTTTCTTTGGTGAAGAAGAACCCGTTCACAACATCAACTGAAGTCCAGAACACTCTCAGTGAAGTAGGTGTATCTGTCTCTAAGTCAACAGTAAAGAGAAGACTCCATGAAAGTAAATACAAAGGGTTCACATCTAGATGCAAACCATTCATCAATTCCAAAAATAGACAGGCCAGAGTTAAATTTGCTGAAAAACACCTCATGAAGCCAGCTCAGTTCTGGAAAAGTATTCTATGGACAGATGAGACAAAGATCAACCTGTACCAGAATGATGGGAAGAAAAAAGTTTGGAGAAGAAAGGGAACGGCACATGATCCAAGGCACACCACATCCTCTGTAAAACATGGTGGAGGCAACGTGATGGCATGGGCATGCATGGCTTTCAATGGCACTGGGTCACTTGTGTTTATTGATGACATAACAGCAGACAAGAGTAGCCGGATGAATTCTGAAGTGTACCGGGATATACTTTCAGCCCAGATTCAGCCAAATGCCGCAAAGTTGATCGGACGGCGCTTCATAGTACAGATGGACAATGACCCCAAGCATACAGCCAAAGCTACCCAGGAGATCATGAGTGCAAAAAAGTGGAACCTTCTGCAATGGCCAAGTCAATCACCAGATCTTAACCCAATTGAGCATGCATTTCACTTGCTCAAATCCAGACTTAAGACGGAAAGACCCACAAACAAGCAAGACCTGAAGGCTGCGGCTGTAAAGGCCTGGCAAAGCATTAAGAAGGAGGAAACCCAGCGTTTGGTGATGTCCATGGGTTCCAGACTTAAGGCAGTGATTGCCTCCAAAGGATTCGCAACAAAATATTGAAAATAAAAATATTTTGTTTGGGTTTGGTTTATTTGTCCAATTACTTTTGACCTCCTAAAATGTGGAGTGTTTGTAAAGAAATGTGTACAATTCCTACAATTTCTATCAGATATTTTTGTTCAAACCTTCAAATTAAACGTTACAATCTGCACTTGAATTCTGTTGTAGAGGTTTCATTTCAAATCCAATGTGGTGGCATGCAGAGCCCAACTCGCGAAAATTGTGTCACTGTCCAAATATTTCTGGACCTAACTGTATAAAAAGAGAGATTACATCCTGTGATCCAACGTATTTTTACCCCTCTATAAATCACTTCTAAGGCCACATCAGGAATATGGGATAAAGTTTTGAGCTCCACATTTTAAAAAGGATATTCAGAAGTTAGAGTAAGTTCAAAGGTGGCTAAATAGATTGCAGCAAGGGAGGGAAGGCCTCTCATATGATGAGAGGTTGAAAAAGTTAGATTTGTTTAGCTTAGAAAAAAAAGAGGTGAAACGGGGGGACTGGCAGATCAGGATAAGGTGGTAAATATCCCAATTGCCAGCCGGGGCCCACCGTGCTCCAGATGAAAAAGGAGCTGCTGGCAACCTGAAGGTTAGTAGGAGAATACAGAGCTGTGTGGCTCTGAAATAACCCAGGAGACCTGGGAACCGGTCACATGTGCAGGGACACGTCAGGCTGGACGACAACCTAGTTTCGCACTAAGTGTAGGGCATGCCCAGTAGCCTGAACCGAGGAAATAGCCTAAGAAATGGCACTATCAGGCTGAGCATGCTCACTAGGCGAAATATTGGACTTAGGCTCTGGCTTGGGTAAATCAGCGCCTGCATGCGCACTAGCCGCCTCTCCACCCTTAGACGTGGAGGCGGAAGCAGCCAGCTGGACGACCTCAGGCACGGCCAAAAACAGCAGCCGGCGCCTCGGCGCAACAGGAACCGCAGCAGGCTGCTTGCAGCTATGGTGGCGCCGATTCGTAACAAGAGGTGATTGCATTTATATGTATAAATACATGTGTGGTCAATTTAAAGGACTGTTACATGACTTATACTTTGCAAAGACAATACTAAGGACCAGGGGGCAAACACTGCGAGTGGAAGACAGGTGATTCCGGCAGCTAAATAGGAAAGGGTTCTTTACAGTTAGACTAGTCAGATTGTGGAATGCCCTACCACAAGAGGTAGTAATGGCAGATACTATAACAACTTTTAAAAAAGGGCTGGATGATTTCCTCAGTACAGACAACATTGTCTGTTATAAGTGATTTAGTGACAAAATATATAATTGGTGGAAGAAGGTTGAGCTAGATGGACCTAGGTGTTTTTTCAACCTATGTAACTATGTAATTTTACTACAAATTAAGATTTGTCATAACGCGGACCAAAATGGAATTGTTTTTAGAATCCAGAATGACTGCAGTTTAGTTACAGTGGGACCCCAGCCTCATCTTAATGAGTACAGAACATATTTTAAATTTTTATTATGTGTTTTTGCAGAACAGTGGAGCCTGGTCTGCCTGTATCTTAGGCCCATTCTGCCTACGACAAAGCCTCTGGTGATACTTCAGCGATCTCAGGAAAATATCTTGTGACAAATCGCAGGTGTTGATTTTTCTAGCTGGTGTTAAAACAATGAACCAAAAAAAAAAATTTAATCTGGTAAATTAAGACTGTAAGGTTTAAAGTCCTCCCTTACTACCTAATGGCATTTGTCACTCAACAAACACACATCAAAATAGAACTAATTCTTATAATCCAGAATAGTGAAACCCAATAGACAAACTAATATAATCTGTTGTATCTACAGGAAGATTAGAGAGTGATGATTGAACACATACAAATATGTATTGTATCAATAAATGCAAATTTCAGCATAATCATTGTTGTCTGTAATAAAATTTCACCATCTGGCAAAGTAATAATCCTCACATAAAATCAGCCTTAGAACAAGAGCTTCAAAGTGAACTGTATGTTAATAACACAAAGGGAGATTTGCAATTACAGCAATTGTCTTCTCAATGTCACAATTACAAGGGTCACGTTACTATAATTCAATAAAATGTGTAAAAGCTGTACCTTCTCAACAATGTATAAAAATACAGGAACTGCAGGCAATCAATGACTACAATAAAAATAATATTAAAAAAGAAGGAAAACAGATAGCAAGGTATGGCGGTCCCCACAAGTTCTCCTCACAGTACCATTATAGTTTTCAATTATATTGGATTCTAACCAGCAATTCTGGATAAACTTTCAAATGGATATTAAAATTTTTTGATAAATCAATTTACTTGTAATTACAGTTTTGAATTCATTTTATTGACTATGGCATTCTTTTGGTCAAAAATACTCTGATGGAAAGTGGCATTTTTATTATGGTTGCCATAGGTTAAACCACGATCTTCTCTTTTCCTGGATCTGCTGACCTGAATGGAATGAGATATACTAATTCCAATGCTTCAACTGAAACGGAACTATTTATTGCCTGTGAACATGATCAATGCTATTTAGGACTAAAATTTCCTCACCTTCTTTTTTTCCAGCTGAACAATCTCTTTTCACGTTACACAATATTCAAAAGTTGGCCGAGAATTTTTTCACTTGCCTAAACAATTTAATACAAGATAAACAAGCATTTTTGACACATTGTTCAGTCACTCAACTCATTCACAGGGCACAATTATAGGGAATAATAAGTCATTAATATAAATGAGGGGGCCTGTGGAAGTTTGGGGTTGGCTTGACTTTAGTTAAAAGTTTAGCTTAGCAAACCGAACTTGACCTGAACTTTAATCCCTTGTGCACCAATTTATTAATTAAAAGGAAATCCGGGAAGTTCTGACATAATCCAATTTATTAATATCCCACGATGCCCTTCAATTCCTATGGAGTTTCGTTCTAAGAATGGTCTCAGAACAAAGCTGCATAAGTCACTCCAGTGGTAAATACAAAATTTGTCACAGGCGTAAAAAATTCTGGGCTGCCGCAGACAGGCACTGAATTATTGAGCCTCGTTCTGAGAAGATACTCAGAAGGAAGCTTCATAGGAATTGATGGGCATCATAAGATATTAAACCATTGTATTATGTTAAAACTTCAGAGATTTTTTTTTATTTAATACATTGGTGAACAAGTCAGTGTGAAGGATTGTATATTCACCAATTGGATTATGTCGGAACATCGACAATTTTTTATTCAATTAATTGATGTAAAAGGGGGTGTCAGGGAGTGTTTATTCAAATTAACTTTTTTTTTACCTATGTGTGTTTTTTAATAATTCTATACTTATCGGGTAAGTAATGGGTGTGTCTGGCAAACTTTTATCCATTACTAACTTCTGGGCTTGATGCCAGCTGTCAATTTACAGCTGACATCAACCTAAAAGAATTACCCGGATTACTTTGATGCAATGGCAATCACAAAGATTCTGTCAAAGCACCAGAATTGGCATAACTAATGGGTGCGCCAATTCTGGGGAGGCTGAGGGCTACTATTTTTGGGCTGGGAAGGGTCAAATAACCATGGGCCCTCAAAGACTAATAATGCCAGTCTCCAGCTGTCTGCTTTACCTTGGCTGGTTATCAAAAATAGTGGGGTCCCCTAAACCTTTTTTTATTTATTTATTTAAATAATAAAAAAATGGAATGATATCCCCTTTATTTTTATAACCAGCCAGAGCAAAACTAACAGTTGAGGTTTGCAGCTCCCAGCTGTCTGCTTTACCTGTGCTGGTTATCAATAATTGGAGTGGGCCCATGTAATTTTTTTTTCTTTATTCTTCACAGCAGCATACAGGCATCTTACACATGCAATAAAGCTTGTTGATTGGCTGTGCTGCAACCTTTAAACAAACTTTATTAATATCAGTACTTGAACTCGGACACAGACTTTTTCTTTTTTCATTTTAATGTTCGGGTTTTTTCACCTCTAGTTAATAATATGAGCATATGAAAGATTACCAGATTACTGGCCAGTGTAAATTCAGACTATGTGTTTAGACAAAGACATACAGTGGCCTCAGTTTGAGCATTTTAGTATACCTATTAGGCTAGCAATTAAGAAATAGCAAGTACAGAGGCTTAGCAGGATAAAAAAAAGTCTAAAAAAGTTGAAAAATTTGTTTCAGAAAGATTTAAAAAAGGGAAAATTGTGGAACAAAAGCACCCCTTTTAATAAAATGCTTTAAAAAAAAAAAACATAATCAGTATCAACATTAGAGTTGAGCGCGGTTCGTGGTTCGTGGTTCTCCAGTTCGCGGCTCGAGTGATTTTGGGGCATGTTCTAGATCGAACTAGAACTCGAGCTTTTTGCAAAAGCTCGGTAGTTCTAGAAACGTTCGAGAACGGTTCTAGCAGCCAAAAAACAGCTAAATCATAGCTTGGTTTCTGCTGTAATAGTGTAAGTCACTCTGTGAATCAAACTATTATCACATTTCAGTGTATAGTGTGCGTGAACAGCGCCTTCAGATCACTGCTGTTTCTATAATGGCGATCGCCATTTTTTTTTTTTTTTTTTCTTGTCTTCCTTCCCTAAGTGCGCGCGTCTTGTGGGGCGGGCCAGCATGTCAGCCAATCCCAGACACACACACAGCTAAGTGGACTTTGAGCCAGAGAAGCAACGGCATGTGTGATAGGATCTGCATGTCACATGTCCCTGCATTATAAAACCGGACATTTTCTTCACGGACGCCATTATCTGCCTTCTGCGTCTTTGGTGTCAGACATCACTGTCGCAGCTCCGTCTTCCTGAGTCCTATAGCCGATACAGCTGTATGCGCTGCATACACAGCGTTAGACAGCTTAGGGAGAGCACATTCTAGCAGTCCTTTTAAGGGCTCCAACCGGCAGGGTCAGAGAGCCATAGGTGACAGGTCCTGCAAACAGCAACAGCGTCTGTGTAGCCCAGGTCAGGGATTTCCTACCTGCATTTCACCATTAGGAGGGAATAGAAAGGCAGGCTTCCATTCCTCTACCCAGAGCACCACAATCCTGCCACTGTACCCTCTTGTCCTCTGCACACTCCAACTGATAACTAAGCCATTATACTAGCAAACACTCAGTGTACCTAGTGGCATCCTATACGTGGCTATTGGACTTTGCTATAGTCCCACTAGTGCAAAGACATTTGCAGAGCGCGTCTGCCTGCATTGCACACTACAACTCATTCTAAACAAGCCATTATACTAGCAAACACTCAGTGTACCTAGTGGCATCCTATACGTGGCTATTGGACTTTGCTATAGTCCCACTAGTGCAAAGACATTTGCAGAGCGCGTCTGCCTGCATTGCACACTACAACTCATTCTAACCAAGCCATTATACTAGCAAACACTCAGTGTACCTAGTGGCATCCTATACGTGGCTATTGGACTTTGCTATAGTCCCACTAGTGCAAAGACATTTGCAGAGCGCGTCTGCCTGCATTGCACACTCCAACTCATTAAAACCAAGCCATTATACTAGCAAACACTCAGTGTACCTAGTGGCATCCTATACGTGGCTATTGGACTTTGCTATAGTCCCACTAGTGCAAAGACATTTGCATAGCGCGTCTGCCGGCATTGCACACTCAAACTCATTTTAACTAAGCCATTATACTAGCAAACACTCAGTGTACCTAGTGGCATCCTATACGTGGCTATTGGACTTTGCTATAGTCCCACTAGTGCAAAGACATTAGCAGAGCACATCTGCCTGCATTGCACACTACAACTCATTCTAACCAAGCCATTATACTAGCAAACACTCAGTGTACCTAGTGGCATCCTATACGTGGCTATTGGACTTTGCTATAGTCCCACTAGTGCAAAGACATTTGCATAGCGCGTCTGCCTGCATTGCACACTCAAACTCATTTTAACTAAGCCATTATACTAGCAAACACTCAGTGTACCTAGTGGCATCCTATACGTGGCTATTGGACTTTGCTATAGTCCCACTAGTGCAAAGACATTAGCAGAGCACATCTGCCTGCATTGCACACTACAACTCATTCTAACCAAGCCATTATACTAGCAAACACTCAGTGTACCTAGTGGCATCCTATACGTGGCTATTGGACTTTGCTATAGTCCCACTAGTGCAAAGACATTTGCAGAGCGCGTCTGCCTGCATTGCACACTCCAACTCATTAAAACCAAGCCATTATACTAGCAAACACTCAGTGTACCTAGTGGCATCCTATACGTGGCTATTGGACTTTGCTATAGTCCCACTAGTGCAAAGACATTTGCATAGCGCGTCTGCCTGCATTGCACACTCAAACTCATTTTAACTAAGCCATTATACTAGCAAACACTCAGTGTACCTAGTGGCATCCTATACGTGGCTATTGGACTTTGCTATAGTCCCACTAGTGCAAAGATATTAGCAGAGCACATCTGCCTGCATTGCACACTCCAACTTTTTTAAACTAAGCAATTTTACTAGCAAACACTCAGTGTACCTAGTGGCATCCTAAACGTGGCTATTGGACTTTGCTATAGTCCCACTAGTGCAAAGACATTTGCAGAGCACGTCTGCCTGCATTGCACACTACAACTCATTGTTACTAAGCCATTATACTAGCAAACACTCAGTGTACCTAGTTGTATCCTAAACGTGGCTATTGTACTTTTGTCTATTCACAGTATTGGAACGATATTTGCAGCACGTCTGCCTGCATTGCACACTCTAACTTTTTTAAACTCAGCCATTTATAGTAGCAAACACTCAGTGTACCTAGTTGTATCCTAAACGTGGCTATTGTACTTTTGTCAATTCACAGTATTGGAACGTTATTTGCAGCACGTCTGCCTGCATTGCACACTCAAACTTTTTTAAACTCAGCCATTTATAGTAGCAAACACTCAGTGTACCTAGTTGTATCCTAAACGTGGCTATTGTACTTTTGTCTATTCACAGTATTGGAACGATATTTGCAGCACGTCTGCCTGCATTGCACACTCTAACTTTTTTAAACTCAGCCATTTATAGTAGCAAACACTCAGTGTACCTAGTTGTATCCTAAACGTGGCTATTGTACTTTTGTCAATTCACAGTATTGGAACGTTATTTGCAGCACGTCTGCCTGCATTGCACACTCAAACTTTTTTAAACTCAGCCATTTATAGTAGCAAACACTCAGTGTACCTAGTTGTATCCTAAACGTGGCTATTGTACTTTTGTCAATTCACAGTATTGGAACGTTATTTGCAGCACGTCTGCCTGCATTGCACACTCAAACTTTTTTAAACTCAGCCATTTATAGTAGCAAACACTCAGTGTACCTAGTTGTATCCTAAACGTGGCTATTGTACTTTTGTCTATTCACAGTATTGGAACGTTATTTGCAGCACGTCTGCCTGCATTGCACACTCTAACTTTTTTAAACTCAGCCATTATACTAGCAAACACTCACTGTACCTAGTTGTATCCTAAACGTGGCTATTGTACTTTTGTCAATTCACAGTATTGGAACGTTATTTGCAGCACGTCTGCCTGCATTGCACACTCAAACTTTTTTAAACTCAGCCATTATACTAGCAAACACTCACTGTACCTAGTTGTATCCTAAACGTGGCTATTGTACTTTTGTCAATTCACAGTATTGGAACGTTATTTGCAGCACGTCTGCCTGCATTGCACACTCAAACTTTTTTAAACTCAGCCATTTATAGTAGCAAACACTCAGTGTACCTAGTTGTATCCTAAACGTGGCTATTGTACTTTTGTCAATTCACAGTATTGGAACGTTATTTGCAGCACGTCTGCCTGCATTGCACACTCAAACTTTTTTAAACTCAGCCATTTATAGTAGCAAACACTCAGTGTACCTAGTTGTATCCTAAACGTGGCTATTTTACTTTTGTCTATTCACAGTATTGGAACGATATTTGCAGCACGTCTGCCTGCATTGCACACTCTAACTTTTTTAAACTCAGCCATTATACTAGCAAACACTCACTGTACCTAGTTGTATCCTAAACGTGGCTATTGTACTTTTGTCAATTCACAGTATTGGAACGTTATTTGCAGCACGTCTGCCTGCATTGCACACTCAAACTTTTTTAAACTCAGCCATTTATAGTAGCAAACACTCAGTGTACCTAGTTGTATCCTAAACGTGGCTATTGTACTTTTGTCTATTCACACTACTGCAAATCTATGTGCAGCACCTCTGCATGACAACCTCGTGCTCTGTTTTTAATAAGCTATAATGATAGCACAAAATACTGCCATTTTGTGGCATCATAGAACTGGCTGTTGTATTCCATTAGTGCCCCACTGGTGACAAGCTATTTCTAGCACCTCTACATCACACCCTCATGCACATTTAGCTACGCTAATGTTATAGCAAACTCATGGAATTCATTGCTGCATTTCATAATTCGGAGGGATAGAAAGTCAGGCTTCCTTTAGCTTTTCCTTCTGTTCATAGACAGCATCTCCAAGACAAATTTCCCCTCCACGTCTAAGTGTGGAGAGGCAGCTAGTGCGCATGCGTGTGCCGATGTACCCCAGCTGCAGCATAATTACAGTGTTTCGCCTAGTGAGTATGCTCAGCCTGACTGTGCCATTCCTGACGCTAAGTCTTCATTTCGGGATACAGCGCATGCTCCCACACTAAGTGTGAAAAGCCTCTTTGCACAGGTGCTTGCATTCTGTGCCGGGTCTAAGTCCTGTTTTGTGCCTAGACACCATGCTAAAGCTGATAGTCTTTTTTCAGAGACTGTATTTCATGCTACTGAGCATGCTCAGGCACTTCCTGCATCAGAGACTAGGTCCGGTAATGAACTCTTTGGCCCTGGCCCTGATGTGGGGGTCCCATATAGACCACAGGGCATCAGGTGTCCTCCCAAATGGCTTGCAGAGGCCCACACCTATGACTTGTCACCGCATTATTGATGGTCAGACGATGACTGGTGAGGTGTTTGGGTCATGGCAGCCATGAGGTCATCATTGAAGTTGCGTTTCCAAATAGGACGCTAGTTATGCCACTCATGACGTGTCACTCTGCTTTTGTCTCCAGGAGGTGCATTGTGGTTCACCCTGGTTTGGGGCGGACCCAGGTTATAAAAGGGGCTGGAGCCAACAAGGAGGTGCGCAGTCTTCTATTATGCTCCGAAAGAGCACACCTCCATGTGTTGAACCCATTGCGGCTTTAGGCCAGAGGTAGGCAGGGATAGGGTGGTGGATGCAGGCCACCACCACAGTTGGTAACGCAGAACGGTTAAGACCAGCTCCTGTCCTAACAGTCCTGCTTGTGCAGCCCAGTGGCATTAACAGGCCTGCTGCTGCTGATGCGCCTGCTGTCCACAGGTGTGGCCCCTACGCACACGGTCAGCGTACTCAATGGCCCCTGTGTTGTTAACAGGGAGTTCCTGGGCTGGGTGGGCATGTGGACCCTGTGACGCTAACAGGGCTCACAGTCTCCAGATCCGAATGGCGTCTAACTCGGTTCAGGCTACTATTAGTTTCATAGCCACACAGCTCTGTATCCTCCACCAAACCTTCAAGTTGCCAACCTCTCCTTTTCCAACTGGGAGCACGGTGGACACTGACTGCTGAAGGTGATATATACCTTTCTCTTTCTTTTCTTATTAATTTTTGTTATATAGCGGTCACAGATTATATACCACTTTATCCAAATCTGCCAGTCCCACTGTAACAGATGTTGTTTCTTCAGCAAATGTTACAGTTGTTTAACCACCAAATCCACGGACCCAAATTTTTTTCCCCTTTCAAACACACCTGTTCCCCTTTCCAACAGCATCTGTCCTTTTTCAACTCATTTTGGGATATGACCAAAAGTGCAACTGTGCAGGGACACCGTACTCAACGCCATCTCAGCACAGCAGCCATCCCTCGGTCCCTCCGATGTGGACAAGTAAAAGACCATTTCCTCCTATCCATGACAAAGTGTTGAGATTCACTCTGTGCAGCACTGGTGTTTAGTGGAAAAGTAGATCTAAGATTGCGTACCACATTCTGCAGATACTCCTGTATACGTGCGTCTATTTCTATGGCAGGAATTAGTTCGCCAAATTTTGTCTTGTACCGGGGATCTAACAGTGTGGCAACCCAGTATTCAGGATTACTTCAAATTCATACAATCCGAGGGTCATGTAGGTAGTGCAGCAAGAAGGCGCTCATGTGTCTTGTGCATCCAGGAGGACCAAGTCCTTGGTGTGTTGGTGGCAGAGAGGTGAGAATCGTGCATCCTTCCTCTGCCCTCTACCCACAACCTCGCACAACCGAAATGTGAGCAAGCTCTCACTCATCTGCTGAGTCTTCCATGCCCATCGCCAGTTCGTCCTCCTATTCTTCATGGGCTCCTGCACTTTCATCAACACTTTTTGCTGATACTATGCGCCCTTGTTAATCCCTCTCCCTCACCATGACTGCCGCATAGGTGCCGCTGACCATCTGGACCTCGTAGATCTTGTTATCCCTTCCGCATATGACTCCTCCTGTACTTCCTCCCCTTCCTCTTGTCCCAACACCTGACTCCGAATAATAATTACAGTGTGCTCCATCATGTAGATGACCAGAATTGTCACGCTGAGAATGACATTGCCAGTGCTAAACATCTTCGTCGACATTTCAAAACTGTGTAGCAGGGTGCATAGGTCCTTGATCTGACACCACTCCAGCAGCGTGATCTGCACCACCTCTGGATCAACTTATCCCAGGCTATATGTCTTACCGTATTTCAGCAGGGCTCTGCGGTGCTGCCACACACGCTGCAACATGTGCAGATTCCAATTCCTGCGTGTCGGAACATCGCATTTCCGGCGTTTAACTGCCAGACCCTAAGACTTCCGGAGTGATGAAAGTTGTTGAGCTGCTGTGTGCGCACGATGGAAGTGAGCACATAGCGAGCGTGCCCGCTGCACAAGGCCATGTAGGCCGTGATGGTGTTTTAAAAATTGCTGGAGAATTCGGATCAACACGTGAGCCATAAAAGGCACGTGTGTCACATTGCCCTGAGGATGGCCCGCAGCCAGGTTTGCATCATTGCCGCACACGGCTGTTAAGTCACCAACGGAGTCCGCTCCGTCAATTTGTACTCCGGTCGCCAGGTGACAACGTGTTCCTTTCATGAATAGTGCTGATGATGGGAGAGTAGTCGATGCCAGCGGCGCAGGTGGACGCAGGTTATGCTCACCCACTGGGCTGCATTACCTTGACAGATGCAGAATCTCTGGCTGAATGTAGCTGGTGGGTATCTCACAGATGAAATACCATCATTCAGCTACAACCAATGGGAAGACACCACACCCTTTTTTATGCCCATCCTGTCTGCAGACCACTGCCAGACATAGCTATGAACCTCTGGTTAATTTTACCCCCAGTTCAGTTTTATGATTTTGTGTGCTTGTTACCTGACTACTTTTCCTGCTTGCTGTTTATGTACCTTGTTGGCCGATACGCATTTCACCTCTGCTTGTTTTCTGATTAAGTCCTGGCCGTCCCATTCTGTTCCTGTTCCTCAATTAATGTTTTGACCCTGCCTGACTACTATTCTCTGTAATAGCGGTGTGACTCACATTTCCCATACATTTCAAAGTAAAACTTTGACCGCCTGATGGCATTGAGCTCTGCTGCCAGCATAGTAAGGAGGTGTGTGGTAGTCCTTGTGCGCAGTTGCAAGGAAGGGTGGCCTGACCACACAGGGTTTGCGCAAAGGTAGAGGACCCACACGAGGTTGAAGAGGCAGAAGCAGTGTATTAACTTCTACATACAGAACAAGGATTGAAACAACTCGTGGGGACGGCAAGACTTGTACAGCAGACCCTTCTCCATCTCTCACCATAGTTTGCCAGTGCCCAGTCAGTGACATGTAATGACCCTGTCTATGCTTACTGGTCCAAGTATCTGTGTTGAAATGCACCCTGTCGCACACAGATTTTCTCAAGGAAGTGGTGATGTTGTGTGCGACATGCCGGTGTAGCGCGGGCATGCTTTTCTTGGAGAAGCAGTGGTGATTGGGCATCTGGTACTGGGGCACAGCGACAGACATAAGGTCTGTAAAATCCTGTGTGTCCACTACGCGTAAAGGCAGCATTTCGGTAGCCAACAGCTTACAGAGGGATAGAGTCAACCACTTAGCTTTGTCATGGGTCGCAGTAAGTGGCCTTTTATTTGACCACATCTGAGGGACAGAGATCTGGCTGCTGTCTGTAGACGGTGTTGAGTAGGGTGTCCCTGGAAAAATGCAGGTTTGTGAGAAAAGTGCAGGCGGAGACATGATGTTGGCTTCATCTTGCCTTCAGATCTGTTCATCTTGTATCATTTTTAAAAAACACAGCAAGCAAGGGTTACTCCAAGCGGAGTCTCCCTTTTTTTCCAAAAATTGGGCCCCACACAGACACCTTATCAGTGGCAGCACTTGTGCCCTAGTTGCAAACAGGATGTTTTGATTTGCATCAAGCACATTCCAAATCCACAAGCATTTACTCTCCCCAGGATGACACAGGGGTAGTAAATTCCTTCTGGATCCATGACTTGTTCATTTTGATGAACGTCAGTCTGTCCACATTGTCACTGGACAGACGCGTGCGCTTATCTGTCAGCACACACCCAGCAGCACTGAAGACACGTTCAGAGACAACGCTGGCAGCTGGACACGACAAAATCTTCGAGGCGTAACTGGAGAGCTCTTGACATTTTTCTAGATTTGAAGCACAAAAGGAGCAAGGCTCCATTTGCAAAGTCATTGCATCGATGTTCATTTGGAGATACTCCTGTATCATCCTCTCCATCCGTTGACTATGTGTCAGACTTGTTGTCTCTGGTGGCCTTGCAAAGGAGGGTCTAAAAAAATTATGAAAAGATTCCATAAAATTGCTGTTACCAGCACCAGATACGGTCCTACTGGTACGGGTAGACTGTTGAAGATGACGAGGCCGTCCCATGTTTGTCAAGTTACAACTGGGAGAATCACTCCCTTCACCTGCACGGTTGTTTGGTGGAAAAGCCGAGCTAAGATCGAGTAACAGCTTCTGCTGATACTCCTGCATACGTGCGTCCCTTTCTATGGGTGGAATTATGTCACAAAATTTGGACTTGTCCCGGGGATCTAATAGTGTGGCAAGCCAGTAGTCATCATCACTTCTAATTTTGACAATACGAGGGTCATGTTGGAGGTAGTGCAACAAGAAGGCACTCATGTGTCTTGCGCAGCCATGCGCACCAAGTCCACGCTGTGTTTGTGGCATAGAGGTGCTAACCGTTCTTTCTTCCTCTGTCATCTCCCCCCAACCTCTTTCAACTGAAATTTGACCAAGGTCCCCCTCATCTGCTGAGTCTTCCATGTCCATGGACAGTTCGTCCTCCATATCTTCATGTCCTCCTGCACCTTCCTCAACATCTCACCTGCTACCATGCGCCCTTGTTGATCCCTGTCCCCCATGGTCCCATGCCTGCCGCGTTGGTGATGATGAACGTCTGGACCTTGGTGATGTTGTTGTGTCTTGCGCATATGAATCCTCCTGTAGTTCCTCCCCTTCCTGTTGTCCCACCCCCTGACTACGAATAGTGTTTAGCGTGTGCTCCAGCATGTAAATGACTGTAATCGTCATGCTGATAATGGCATTGTCAGCGCTAAACATATTCGTCGCCATGTCGAAACTGTGCAGAAGGGTGCATAGGTCCTTGATCTGAGATCACTCCATCAGGGTGATCTGCCCCACTTCTGCATCTCGTTGGCCCAGGCTATACATCATGACGTATTGCACCAGGGCTCGCCGGTGCTGCCACAGTCGCTGTAACATGTGGAGAGTTGAATTCCAGCGTGTCGCCACATCGCATTTCAGGCGATGAACCGGCAGGCCGAAAGACTTCTGGAGCGATGCAAGTCGCTCAGGTGCGGCGGTTGAACGGCGGAAGTGAGCACTGCAGACAGTTTCCGTGCCCTGGTCAGAAGGCCATCTAGGCCGGGATAGTGTGTTAAAAATTGCTGGACAACAAGGTTAAACACGTGAGCCATACAAGGCACGTGTGTCACCTTGCCCAGGCGAAGGGCCGCACCCAGGTTTGCAGCATTGTCGCACACGGCCTTACCAGGCTGCAGGTTGAGTGGAGACAACCATTTATCAAAATCAGTCTCCAGAGCTGCCCACAACTCAGTCGCTGTGTGACTCCTATTTCAAAGACATGTCAAGCTAAAGACCGCCTGATGCCGTTGCGCTCTGCTACCAGCATAGTAATGAGGGGTGCGTGATTCCTTCTGCGCAGTGAGAACGCTGGTGGCCTGACCAGGCAGGCTTGGGGCGGAGGTGGAGGACCCAGATGAGGTGGAGGATGCAGAAGCAGTGGCGGAACTTGGACAGACAGAGGATTGACACACAAGTCGTGGGGACGGCAAGACTTGTGCAGCAGACCCTTCACCATCTATCACCATAGTTACCCAGTGGCCAGTCAGCGACATGTAACGTCCCTGTCCATGCTTACTGGTCCAAGTATCGGTGGTGAAATGCACCCGTTCACACACAGAGTTTCTCAAGGAAGCGGTGATGTTGTGTGCGACATGCTGGTGTAGCGCGGGCACACCTTTCTTAGAGAAGTAGTGGCGACTAGGCATCTGGTACTGGGGCACAGCGACAGACATAAGGTCTCTAAAATCCTGTGTGTCCACTAGGCGGAAAGGCAGCATTTCTGTAGTCAACAGCTTACAGAGGGATAGAGTCAACCTCTTCGCTTTGTCATGGGTCGCAGGAAGTGGCCTTTTATTTGACCACATCTGAGGGACAGAGATCTGGCTGCTGTGTGTAGACGGTGTTGAGTCGGGTGTCCCTGGAAAAATGCAGCTTTGTGAGGAAAGTGCAGGCGGAGACATGATGTTGCCTTCATCCAAAGTTGGTGCTATCGATGTCTGAGAGAGCTGTACACACTCACTTGTTTCCCCTTCCAAACCAACTGACGACCTACCAAGCAAACTGCCTGTTGCGGTTACAGTGGTGGAAGTTGTGGGTGGAAAAACAGGTGTGACAGCTGTCCCCACAGTCCTAGAAGATGACGAGCGCGCGGATGCACTGGAAGGGGCAGGCGGTGGATGGTTCGCTCCGCTAGGCCGCATTGCAGCACGGTGAGCTTCCCATCGGGCCATATGATATTTATTCATGTGACGATTCATGGAAGAAGTTGTCAAACTGCTGAGGTTTTGACCTCTACTAAGAGAACCATGACAAATTTTACAGATCACATAATTTGGGCGATCTTTTTCTATGTCAAAAAAGGACCTGGCTAGGCAAGGCTTAGAGGCCATGCGACCTGTTGATCCACCCCGAATAATGCTCAGAGGCAGAGTGGTGGCTGAGGATGCAGTTGTAGACGTGCTACCAGTGCTCCGACTGTGTCCAGGAAGGCGCCAGGTTACTTCGACGTCGGTTGCATCCTCCTCCACCGCCTCTGTTGACCTCCTCGAGTGTCTGACTGTGGGTTGACAGTAGGTGTGATCTAGAACTTAATCATCAATTGTTGTGTTTGCACTCCCCTACCCCTCAGACCGAGTTTCTTCTTGCCCTGACCGAATATTTAAGTTGTCATCCCAATCGGGTATCTGCGTCTCATCTTCATCAGTATGTTCCTCATTGCCTATAACCACAGTTGTTGGAAAGGCAGCATTTTGGTAGCCAACAGTTTGCATATGATGAAAGTCAACCTCCAAGCCATTTCATGCCCTTCTAAAAGCATGTAAAACACAGCGAGGGGACTCCAACCACAGTCTCCCTCGTTGCCACTAACTGGGCCACACACACCCCACTTGACTGGCATCGGTTGACCCCCCCTTTTGACAAAGAAAAAGATGCTTTGCATGAAGCACTCTCAAAAATACGCGTGCCTTTCCCGTCCCCTGGCTGACCCAGGGGAAGAAAAGTCCTCTGAGAGCCATGACTTGTTCATCTTGGTTCTTTTAGAGACACAGCGAGGGGACTCCAACCACAGTCTCCCTCGTTGCCACTAACTGGGCCACACACACCCCACTTGACTGGCATCGGTTGAGCCCCCTTTTGAAAAAGAAAAAGATGCTTTGCATGAAGCACTCTCAAAAATACGCGTGCCTTTCCCGTCCCCTGGCTGACCCAGGGGAAGAAAAGTCCTCTGAGAGCCATGACTTGTTCATCTTGGTTCTTTTAGAGACACAGCGAGGGGACTCCAACCACAGTCTCCCTCGTTGCCACTAACTGGGCCACACACACCCCACTTGACTGGCATCGGTTGAGCACCCTTTTGAAAAAGAAAAAGATGCTTTGCATGAAGCACTCTCAAAAATACGCGTGCCTTTCCCGTCCCCTGGCTGACCCAGGGGAAGAAAAGTCCTCTGAGAGCCATGACTTGTTCATCTTGGTTCTTTTAGAGACACAGCGAGGGGACTCCAACCACAGTCTCCCTCGTTGCCACTAACTGGGCCACACACACCCCACTTGACTGGCATCGGTTGAGCACCCTTTTGAAAAAGAAAAAGATGCTTTGCATGAAGCACTCTCAAAAATACGCGTGCCTTTCCCGTCCCCTGGCTGACCCAGGGGAAGAAAAGTCCTCTGAGAGCCATGACTTGTTCATCTTGGTTCTTTTAGAGACACAGCGAGGGGACTCCAACCACAGTCTCCCTCGTTGCCACTAACTGGGCCACACACACCCCACTTGACTGGCATCGGTTGACCCCCCCTTTTGACAAAGAAAAAGATGCTTTGCATGAAGCACTCTCAAAAATACGCGTGCCTTTCCCGTCCCCTGGCTGACCCAGGGGAAGAAAAGTCCTCTGAGAGCCATGACTTGTTCATCTTGGTTCTTTTAGAGACACAGCGAGGGGACTCCAACCACAGTCTCCCTCGTTGCCACTAACTGGGCCACACACACCCCACTTGACTGGCATCGGTTGAGCCCCCTTTTGAAAAAGAAAAAGATGCTTTGCATGAAGCACTCTCAAAAATACGCGTGCCTTTCCCGTCCCCTGGCTGACCCAGGGGAAGAAAAGTCCTCTGAGAGCCATGACTTGTTCATCTTGGTTCTTTTAGAGACACAGCGAGGGGACTCCAACCACAGTCTCCCTCGTTGCCACTAACTGGGCCACACACACCCCACTTGACTGGCATCGGTTGAGCACCCTTTTGAAAAAGAAAAAGATGCTTTGCATGAAGCACTCTCAAAAATACGCGTGCCTTTCCCGTCCCCTGGCTGACCCAGGGGAAGAAAAGTCCTCTGAGAGCCATGACTTGTTCATCTTGGTTCTTTTAGAGACACAGCGAGGGGACTCCAACCACAGTCTCCCTCGTTGCCACTAACTGGGCCACACACACCCCACTTGACTGGCATCGGTTGACCCCCCCTTTTGACAAAGAAAAAGATGCTTTGCATGAAGCACTCTCAAAAATACGCGTGCCTTTCCCGTCCCCTGGCTGACCCAGGGGAAGAAAAGTCCTCTGAGAGCCATGACTTGTTCATCTTGGTTCTTTTAGAGACACAGCGAGGGGACTCCAACCACAGTCTCCCTCGTTGCCACTAACTGGGCCACACACACCCCACTTGACTGGCATCGGTTGAGCCCCCTTTTGAAAAAGAAAAAGATGCTTTGCATGAAGCACTCTCAAAAATACGCGTGCCTTTCCCGTCCCCTGGCTGACCCAGGGGAAGAAAAGTCCTCTGAGAGCCATGACTTGTTCATCTTGGTTCTTTTAGAGACACAGCGAGGGGACTCCAACCACAGTCTCCCTCGTTGCCACTAACTGGGCCACACACACCCCACTTGACTGGCATCGGTTGAGCCCCCCTTTTGACAAAGAAAAAGATGCTTTGCATGAAGCACTCTCAAAAATACGCGTGCCTTTCGCCTCCCCTGGCTGACCCAGGGGAAGAAAAGTCCTCTGAGAGCCAGGTCCACATTGTCAGTGGACAGACACGTGTGCTTATCTGCCAGCAGACCCCCAGCAGCACTGAAGACAGGTTCCGAGAGAACGCTGGCTGCAGGACACGACAAGATCCTCAAGGCGTACGTGGCGAGCTCAGGCAATTTATCCAGATTGGAAGCCTAAAATGAGCAGGGCTCAAGTTGCACAATAATGGAATCGATGTTTCTTTGCATATACTCATATATCTGTGTGTCTCCCTCTTTTTCCTTGTCCAGCTGTTTTGTTTTCACATGAGTATATGTCCTTGTCACTTTCCCATGTGTTTGTGTTATGTTGTGAGTTGTTTGTCACCTTTTGGACACCTTTCAGGGTGTTTTCTAGGTGTTTTACTGTGTTTGTGATTGCCTGCCATTGTTTCCTATGGGCTCGAGTTCGGTTCGTCGAACGTTCGACGAGCCGAACTCGAGCCAGACCCCCCGTTCGGCGAACCGCCTCGAGCCGAACCGGGACCGGTTCGCTCATCTCTAATCAACATATCCATAACGACTTTACGTATAAAGTCTTACTCAACAATCAATATAAAAATTTCATATTTTCATCATTCTGTGCCTCCAATAAAAACTGAATAAAAACCTAATATAAAGTATTAGTCATAGTAGTAATGTACTACAGCAGTATGGTGCCAATGAAGATGACAACTCATGCAACAAAAATGCAAACCATGCCTCAGCTCTCTTGACATAAAAATAGAAATAAAGTTATGGCTTTTGTAAAATAATAGAAAAACAATTAGTTTTTAAAGATTTTTTATTGTGCAAAAGTAGTAAAATAGTAAAAATATATGTTTACTATTTCTATAATTTTACTGATTTGCAGAATAAACTACAAGGAGATTTCCATCTCCAGAACACCCTTCTACTTAGCTGCAATTTGATTTAAGAAAAAATCAAACTGTCCTTTACTCCCCCGATGTTGTACCTAGGTGCAGTCTGTGCCGCTGCTTCCACTGTGTGTGATTGCTATTGATGTAATGTCCTCTCTACAGCCGACCAGAGAGCGATCTTGTGATCTTGCAATCGGATCAGAACTACGGCTAAGAGGGAGGCAGCACTTTCTCCACATCTCCTCTGCTGCCTGTCTCTGCGTACATCGCACTGCACTCGGATGACATGCAAATGCAGTGCGATGTTTCACACGCACACATAGACTTGTATGGGTATATGTGAGCCAAGACTCACTGCCCAGCATGCTGCAATGCATTTCTCATACCTATATGGCTAGTGTTGAGCGAGTAGTTAACTATTCATACTCGCAATGCTGTTAGCGAGAACTGTCCGCTACTCGCATATTTGTTACGAGTAGCGGGCACAATATAAGACAATGGGAAATAATTGCTATGTAGCGAGTATCCTGAAAGCTGTACTTTTTGTTCGAGTAGAGGACAGTACTCGCTAACAGCATAGTGAGTATGCTCAGCACTAAATATGGCATGAGAAATCAATTGCAAATGGATACTGCCCCATAGTTTTGCACTGGTGCAAGTAGAATCCGATGTTTCCTTGGATTGCACTCGTCTGTGTAAAACACAAGTGGAATTGAGGCCTAAAGCTCCGGGGGGGGTTTAAACTGACATCATCTGCAGACAAGTATTTTTTGAAAACAGAAACCTCCTTTAACTTGTCATTTATACCAGATGGTGTATTTACTTATCTACTTATTTATTTTTCATTTCAAGTATTGAAATAGTTGCTGAATTCCAGCAACAAATTGAGCATTTGGTTAAAGAAAGGATGCAGAATTTAAGCTTTTTATCCACAATGAACAGACCTTAGACCCATTGTATGTGAAGAATTGTCTGTTGGGTAATTTATTGCATGGGTTAAACTATTGCTATTTTATATTAATAGAATCCTGATATCTCTAATAGCATACAGATTCAGGGGTGAAAAAGACATAGAAATGCTTCTGTGAAGGTAATATAGCAAGCCATTTTAATAGAACACATAGCCATAACTCATGTCTCTGAAGTGTAAAGCATTTTTACAGGACTCTGCTTTGATAAACATGTGACTTAATGTTTTTTTAATCCAGTGTGCATTTTACAGAGATATGGCTCCACATTACTTAGGCATGAAATAGAAGGAAGGCGTTTTAACAGCCCAAAGCAGTGAACCACTGAATTCCATACAATTAGAAGCTACATGTTTCTGATGTTCAAACAGAATACATTAAGTACATTAATAAAAACAAAGAAAGCATAAGCATCTATTTAATTACACCCTGTGCGTTTCATTTTTGGAGATATTAGGCATTTCCTATGTGATACAGTATCTCAACTCCATTTCTTAATTTCAACAAATCACTGGTCATGAATGTAATAAAACTGCGCTTGAAGTGAAATATAAAAAGAAATTTAGAACCGGTGTATTTATTATGGAAATTGCCCAGTTTCATATATAGTCATGTTAGAAACAATTCCCTGCATTTTGTGCTTAATGTGTTGTACAATTTAATTCAATTTGACAGTATTTAAAATAAATATATATTAAAAATAAAAATATTTGATTCTCTCATTAACCAATGAGAGAACATGTTGATCAGTGACATAGCATTAGCTTATAGGGTCTTTAAAAAAAAACAAAAAAAACAAAAACTGTCATGGTGTATTACATATATATAGTGTATGCTGCATGATATAATTTAAAGAGAAGGGGGATTTACAGGTTTGTTGGAAAATATTCAGTATAAATTCATGCATATTCCAGCTTTTTCTAGAGGTTAAAGTCAACTGGGTAGCTCTAATCAGTGATAGGCATTTATCTCTGCACTCATATTGATACAGGGGTAACAGAGAAAGGCTAGGGAGTTAAATAAGTAAATAAATAAGTTACAAGTTAAATAAATTGATTAAAGGCTAGTGATAATAATATTTATTCACTTATATAGCACCAATAATTTGACAGTGCTTTACATACATCAGCAACATGGGGAGAACATACAAACTCCTTGCAGATCTTGTTCTTGGTAGGACTTGAATCTAGAACCCCAGCGCTGTAAGATTGCAGTGGTAATCACTGAGGCACTGTACTACCCAATAGAGAGCACCACCATGTAACAAGCAGTCAAAACTCGGATGGGCTTGACTTGTGTACCAAGTATAATGGAAGTCAATCGGGAACTCAAACATTTTTCTAGAAGAGCTACAGGGAAAATTCTTGAGCTCCCCATTGACTTCCATTGTAATTGGTACACAAGTTAAGTCTATCCGAGTGTCTGACTGCTCATTATGAGTACCGAGCACCCAAGCTTAGTAGTGCTTGCTCATCACTAGTCAAGGCTAATCAAATTGGTTTCAGATATTTAGCAATTTCCTTCTCTCAAATCTAGTAAAATGGTGGGTAACCACCAGTTAACTAGTTTTTAAATGGTCAGGAAGGGGTTAAAAATACAAAAAAATACAATACAAAATTCTCCCTGGCCATCTAAGAAGCTCCCTGTCCAATACTTTGTACAACACATGATCCTGCAAGCCTTTGTCAGCACCATACATCACTGTGAAGATGGAAGAAGACTGGATTCACCTAAAAAGAGATCCTGGTGGTGTATGGAGGGAGAAGTTTGGGCTAGGGAGAGGTGAATATAACTGTTTTTCTTAAAATCTAGCATTTTTTTTTTACTGGGGTCTGGAGAGACCTCAGAGCTTTATAAGACACCTTCAATTTGCACAGAATAAATTCCACAGCAAATACATTGATGAGCTAATTGCTACAAATAGAGGTGAGTGGATCAGGCAAAAATTCAATTTTGCTTGTTTGCACAAATTTCTTAGGAATAACTTCTTTTTCAAATTTAATGTCCTTATTATGCTCCAGACCCCAGAGTCTAATAAATTTATGTAAAAAATACTGACCACCTTGTTCATCTTTACAGACCTTCCAATTCCTG
Source organism: Anomaloglossus baeobatrachus (assembly GCF_048569485.1). NCBI lineage: Eukaryota > Metazoa > Chordata > Amphibia > Anura > Aromobatidae > Anomaloglossus > Anomaloglossus baeobatrachus. Next base: position 211,290,263 of record NC_134359.1, on the reverse strand, counting down.
CTCTCACCCATTTAGTCCTTGCACAGAAATCCCTGGGGCACTCACATTGAGCTGCGACTTCTGGCTCTGATTAGACCTGTGAGGTATTTGTTCACGCTTTTTGCGCCCAACTATTCGAGCTTCAGCAGAGCCGAAAGTCCTGGCTCTATATTAGACTTTGGGCATGGATTATAGCCGAAGTATATCGGGATCAGAAGATGCAATGAGGACCAGACAGCTGATAGAGAGTAGCAGAGGGGCTGTAGCAGAGTGGTTGGAGAGGTGAGCAATAAGGTGAGCAGAAGTATTTTTTAAAAAAGAATTCAACCTCTGATGGCCCTTTACAGTTCAGGACAATTTCGGCCAAGAGTCACCATTTTGCTAAGTCCTCATGGAATTGAATTACATTACATTCTCATTTCTAGTAGACTTCTATTCCACTCAACATTTTTTGCTCATCTCTAGCCACAAGCCTAGCATCTGGAAACCTGGTTGTCAGCTGTTATTGGCAGAGAAGGGGAAGGCTGTATAATTTCCCTGTAATGCCAACTGAAGGAGACGTATACCGTATTTTTCCCTTTATAAGACGGGGCAGCTCTGGAGCTCTGCTGGGGGCTGGTGATAGCTGCGGCCGGCAGCGTTTGATCTCCTGCTCCCGCTCATATAATATGCACAGCCACTGTCCATCACCATGGTGCTGAAACCGCACTGCGGCGATGGGCTGGGGGAGCGGCGCATATTATATCTGCCTGTGCTCCCTTTGATCGCACATGCCCCCCCTGTGTTACATATGGCCCCTGTACTGCTGCCCATAGTAAAATAAAACACTCTTTACTTACCCCCTCCAGCGTGTCTCCACAGTCTCACTCCTGCCGCTGTGATCATGCACGCAGAGATGATATCACTCTGCTGTGCCGATCACATGACCGGCCGAGAACCAGGAAATGCAGGAGGCAGAGCTCCATCCCAAGGAGGGAGTTACAAGACAAGACAGTGCTGGAGAAGGTAAGGAAAGAGTTTATTTTACTAAAAGCAGCAGCCTGGGGGCGATATCTAACACAGGGTGTTGTGTGCCAGCCACAGGGGGCCATGTGCAGCCACAGGGGGCCGTGTGCAGCCACAGTGGGCCGTGTGTCAGCCACAAGGGGCCATGTGCATCCACAGGGGACCATGTGCAGCCACAGGGGGCCATGTGCAGCCACAGGGGGCCATGTGCATCCACAGGGGGCCATGAGCAGCCACAGGGGGCCATGTGCAGCCACAGTGAGCCATGTGCCAGCCACAGGGGGCCATGTGCATCCACAGGGGGCCATGTGCATCCACAGGGGGCCATATGCAGCCACAGGGGGCCATATGCAGCCACAGGGGCCATGTGCATCCACAGGGGGCCATGTGCAGCCACAGTGGGCCATATGCCAGCCACAGGGGGCCATGTGCCTCCACAGGGGACCATGTGCCAGCCACAGGTGGCCATGTGCATCCACAGGGGGCCATGTGCATCCACAGGGGGCCATGTGCAGCCACAGTGGGCCATGTGCCAGCCACAATGGGCCGTGTGCCAGCCACAGTGGGCCATGTGCCAGCCACAGTGGGCCGTGTGCCAGCCACAGTGGGCCATGTGCCAGCCACAGTGGGCCATGTGCCAGCCATAGAGGACGAGTGCCAGCCATAGAGGATGTGTGCCAGCCATAGGGGACATGTGGCATCACTGGGGGACGTGTTCCAGCACAAGGGGGCTATATTCAATATAAGGTGGCCATATCCAGATTAAGGGGGCTAATTTTAGGATGGAGGGCTATGAGGGACATATATCCTATATGATTTGTTAGACGAACACTGGCATTATAAGACGGACCCCATTTATTAAAAAATTCTCTATTCCTTCACTAAATTTGGGGGTGCGTCTTATAATTAGGTGCGTCTTATAAAGCGAAAAATACGGTAATTACATACCATACTTTAAAATCAATAACCGATCATGCATTTCAAAAACAGTTCAGAAGTGCGGACTGCAATCTACTCCTTGTTAGTGTGTTATCTATTCAGCTAATAAAGGGAGTCCCGATTGGAGGGTACCCCTTTTATGACACCCATATAATGAAGTTTTATTAATGAGGCACCTGTTTTAATGGGGGAGGTGCATTTTGAAATAAATGAAAACAGATCCTTTACATAGAATAGAATATTTAATTAGCTGTCATCATTGTTGTAAAGTATACATCTGAAATGTAACGCTTATCACCACTGCACAGGAAGGCAGGAGATTTTTACAGTTTTGCACCAGACATCATTTCTCATTCGCCTGGTGTCTCAGATAATGTATCATAAACTATTAATACTTGAATTATTTTTTTTTTGCTTTAGCAGATAGTCGTCTTTTCTTTGATTAACACATTTTTTTAAAACAAAAACAAGAACAGAAAAGCAATGGTCTTGCTACATATACTGTATTAAGTATGGGTTTACTACCACCAATAGATTAAATGACAAGTTTTTCTATCTTTTTATCTACATATACTGTATAAATTAAAAAGAGAATAAGTTTATAGGATAGATAACTTCTGACCCACTCAGTCTTGTATTTGCCTATTTATGCTGATTTGTTGTATTGGGGAAATTTTCCCACTTTTCTCCAAAACCCCAATAAACTGAAGCTTATGGTCGGAGAGATAAAAATCTAATTTAATTTACAGTTTTATGGAATACATAGGTGATAGAAATTAATGTTGAGCTGATTGGTAGTTTTCAGATTCATTGGGATCACTTACAAGAGTAAAATCAAAGTACAATACAGGATTGTCCAAGAGTCCCGTAAAGTAGTGGAACCATTGTATTTAATATTATTTACTGTACTTTGGATATATAGTGCCATCAAATTCCACAGCGCTCTACCGACATCCTAATCACTGTGCCATTGTGTCTCAAGATATAAATTCCCTATCAGTATGTCTTCCATCTCTTTAGGTGACTATAAGCAAGTTTATGGGGTTCAAAAAGTTGACTGTTTTTGCTATCGAAGATCTTTCCTCAATATTTAAATGAGTGGCACATCTCTTACTTAAGTATATAACATCTGTTGTAGAGTATCTGATTGCAAATTAGCATGTTTCAATGTGTGAGTTTAAAAGGGAATTTGTCAGCAGGTTGTTGCTATGTAAGCTGAAGACAGCATAGTGTAAGGTTAACACAGTTCAGGCATGCCTGTTTTGTCACAGTCCGATCTTTTGTTTATTTGCTATGTTTGTTTAAGCAGCAGCACCCTTATTATTACAGGACTAGAATGTCACATGCAGAAAAGTCCAACGTGACCCCTGCTGGATTCACACTTCACTGTCAATGTGTAATCTCTATTGAGAGACATGTGTGGCAGGGACTGCTCCTTGGGCTCAGATACATGACTAAACCTAAAAATTCTGATTGTGTCAGAATGGCTGCAGCCAGTAATCTATGTGATACATTGTTGGATTCAGGATCTCTTTGCCTACATCATGATGCTCTCAGATGAGGTAGCAAAAACCTGCTGACAGATTCCCTTTAAGATAGAATCATCTTTCTTAAATTTGTCAGTTTTGGTGGTACCAGACAAACATATAATGTACATTGGGGAAAGCAGATCTTTTTGTTCTCAAGATAAGCTGCTGCCAGGGGACTCTAGGACTAGAATGCTCCTTTCTTTCCATCGAGAACACAAGCATGCTCAGCTCAGCTGAATGTGCATGTGTAGAGGGGATGGGAGTAATAGTGTCAGTGTTCATATAGTTAAGCTGACCATACATTTCTAAAAACAAAATTTCTATTTTTCAGATGCAGACACTTACAATCCCTCACAGTTCTTTTCAATAAAATGTTAATTCCATATTATTCATAAATCATAGAAACATAACCCACTGCTTATTTAATTTATAATTAAAAGTGCATGCTTTATTTTTTATGATGTCAAGTAAAAAGATGTTTCTAAACAGAGTTACATTGACTGCACTTTTAATTAGGACACAGAAGGCATTATTTTCGTGATAAATATGCTTGGCATCTGTATTATGTAATCCAATCTGTTTTTAGCTTGAAACATATTTATGCTTCTCACTAATGAATGTTCCATGTGGTATTTTCTTCCTATGTATGATAGGAAGCCTACATGTCAACTTCTAAAGAGAATGAAGATGTTGTTAGCTCTAAAATACCATGGACTTTAAATATTTTCAAATCTGACTTTAGCGGTACTTCATTTAGGATGCCATTTAGATTTTTTACAATTTAAGTGCATAGTTGATAGAAAAAATACTTCCAAAATATTAATCATAGCCTGCCCAAAAAAAAATTAAAAAGCTGAAATTTAAATGCAAAATTTGCCTTCTTTTCTAGAATATTGCATAAGGAAATCATTAAAGCGGATCTGTCTCCAGATTTCACGGTACACTCTGTAAACCTTATTATATGTCTCTAAGACCAGATGGGGATGTTATATTTACTTTGAAAATCCACCTCAGAATGTCTGGATCCTCCTAATATGATGATAATCATTTTTTAAGTCCAGCTGGAGCTGAACTCACAAATAATTATATAGCCATTCTGCTATAGATTTTGAAAGGAATAAAAAAGACAAGGACCACCCACAGATCTCATGTTAGACAAATGGGCAACAACTCCCAAAAACATACATTAGAAACCCAGGAAGAAAGGAGTTTTTAAATTTTGCCAAGAGTAGACATAGTATCCTGAATAGACAGCACCATAATATTATTATTATAATAATTGATTTAATTTATGCTTCAGGATACAAATAATTAAACAAGAATAGGGATGGGATATAGTGCAAAAGGGGAAAGAACCCCACGTGCCCCCAGAATAAAAGGACCAGTAAATATGATGTATAAATTCAATAATGGGATACAGTGGGAACTAACATTAGATGGTGCCAAACAATTGTGACTAGCAGGATGAGGTCTTAATGATTGTAGCTCACTACCATCCATGAATAACCACACATAAGGGCAACCAATATCACTCACCCATAAACTCGAACGTCAAAGCGTAGTGGCGTGAAACACGTGTTGGGATGTCAGTCCCCACGTGTAACCCCAGTACCAGACGTTGATTGAGCTACTAGTTTATGGGTGAGTGATATTGCTTGCCCTTATGTGTGATTATTCATAGATGGTAGTGAGCTACAATCATTATGATTTTGAAAATAAGTACAAAAACCTCACCAATAATGAAAGCAATCTGGTGGAAGATCTCTTTTCAGCTAGGTTAAATACGTTTTCTTTAAAGGGAACCTGTCAGCATGTTTTTAATACCTCATCTGACAGCAACATAATGTAGGCTAGGAGATTCTGAATCCAATGGTGTATCACCTAGATTACTGAGTGCCCATGTTTTCACACAATCAAAGAATTGCATTTTAAGCATGTAGCTGAGCCCAGGGAGCTCTCCCCGCCCACATCAGGCTCTCTATAGTGATTGTGCTTTGACTGTGAAGTGTCAGTGATGGCAGGAGGTGTGTCAGACTACTTTGCACATGCATTTCTAGTCCTGCAATTTTAATCACGGAGTAAAAAATCCAGTAGTTTAAGAAAATAATAGCACACACACAGATAAGAGAGCTAATGTTGCCTTTTGTTTGTTTTAACCCCCACATCATGCTGTCGTCAGCTTTTCTAGCAAAAACCTGCTGACATATTCCCTTTAATAGAGTAATCCTGTCTTAATAGGGTTAAACCAAGATCAGAACTTATCATCTAGCTCCAATGATCACAAGACCGCTGACCTCTAGTCCCCTATTTTGAATAGAGTACTGACTGTGCACACTGCATTGTAAAAATATTAGACTATATGGGACTGACATAGATAGCCAAGCACATCACTCTGTGATCTCAGTCAGTCCCATAGACAATGAATACAGTGGCAGTGAGCATGCTTGTCAAACCCTCACCAAACTGTCAATTTACTGTTTGGTGGGGTTCCCAGAGGTTAGAACCTTAACACTCCTATTACCACCTTCCCGTGATAACAATCTTGGGTAATAAATTATAAGCATGGCACAAACCCTTTAGAGGATTCCTCCATTAAGGTGCTTCTTTTTGCCAAGTAAACCCACCAGGTGATTATTCATTAGTGTAGGGGAAAAATAAGATGTTCCATGCTTAGTAAAACATAAATGGGAAATAATGTACTAGTGGCTACATCAAGCATGACAAAGGAGAGAGCTGCTCTCTCGGCATGTAATAAACCAAAAGGGTAAGGTTTGTTTATTTTAAGACAACCCCTTTATATCAGCCCTAGCTGCTCTGCATATCCGTTGTCATATTTAAATATGTAATTTAATGTTAAAGTATTGAATGAGGTTAAGGGAGAATAATAGCCACCAAATTCCTGTTTTGAAATATAAATGTCAGATCACACTTTAATGCTGTCAGCTTGATGATAGGGGCCAATTTCATTGTAACTAATGCAACACTTCTTGATATTTTCAACTTTTAGATTGGTCTCCCAGTAGAAGGCTTACTAAATAGGCAGAATCAGTTAATTGTAATGCAGAAGGAATATTTAGGCGGGGTCTCTGGGCAACAAGCTCATATGTAAGCCCTGCTCTGTAAATTATATTCATAAAACTTGCAGAACAATAATAGCCCCCTAGTAGTTATGGACAAATACTGTGCATGCGAGAATGTTCTCATCTACTTCTACTGCATATGGAATTAGTAGTAAACAAAAACGTAAAATTCATTGAGATGTTTTCCAATCATTTTTGAAGGAAAACATTGTAATATGGCCAGATTTGTTTTTTTTCTGACATATGTGCAGAACATTAGCCAGTAGTGTTATGCATGCTAATTAACTGCTGAATAGGCATTTTTCTGCTAAAATTCTGATAATTAATCTCTGTAACTATAATTTGCCAAATGGGATGACTGTTTTTGTTTATTCATGAATATCCACATGCTTTTTATAATGTCTGCTTTCTGAATTCTATTATATATAGAAAAAGTGAAATATCATTGTATGATTATTATTATTATTATTATTATTATTATTATTATTATTATTATTATTATTATTATTATTATTATATTCTGGGTTTAAGTGGTTAAACTCACCCTTAAAAATTATACTCTGACCCTTGCAGCTACATCAAGAATAAGTACTGTTAATGTTCGACAACTCTTTGTATGTCAACCATTAAGTATTATGATGTGTGTCCAAACTACTATTTCCACTATTTCCCCCTCTGTAAATTGATTTGTCATAAATTTGCCACATTTTGAAAAAAAAGAATTTATTCTTTATTTATTTTTTTTATTGTATCTAGTTGTTCCAACCCTACAAAACGTCTTATTGAGGCTAAAATTTCTTCCCTGGTATTGACTCTAGATTTTAACCACTGAAAAAGTAGTTTATTACTAAAATTATAACTAAAGCTTTCAGAATCTGGAGTTAAATATAATAATTTAGATCCTGGATCCAATACTAGAACCAATTCTCATATAGGCTTTATATTCTGTATAACAGATTTAAAGCAGTTTGCCAATGCATCATATGTCCAGAGGTTCCTTAATAAAATATAAACTGCATTAAAACTGTTCCTTGTCGTATTGTACCTAGACCTATTGACATTTTGCTGAAAATATGCATAAATTAGGAAATAAAAATAATGATATAAACAAGCAGGCCTTTTCCTAGTTACAGATCCCTATGAAGTTTAATGACATGTATTTGTTAGTGGACTGATAGCTATGGCTCTGCCCTTGCTATAACATGGGATAAAGTCCACTGACAAGTATAGTGTCCTGTAGTGACTTTTTATGTTTCCTAAAATATATGGTTTATATTTTCAGATATATTCTAATCTTTATTTCTTTCCCCTATTCTTCCTTGTTTAAAACCCTCATATTTCACTTTCTTCTGTACCTTTCTTACCCTGATTTTTCATTCTATCTCTTCTTTCCTTTCCTCAATCTTCACTCCTTTACACCTACACTTTCCTCATTATATTTCACTCTTGACTCCCCTAGTTCCTCCAGTTCATTGTTCCTTCCTTCTCTCTCTTCGACACTTCCTTCACTCCATTTTGCTCTTCCTTGCCAGAAATCTCTTTTCCTTAAGTCTTTTTCCTTTTCGTCTCTCCGCATTTCCTTCAGCTCAGGCGCTACCAGCTATTTTCAAAACTACATAGAGTTACTGTAGGGAAATAAAACCACGTTGAGTTTTCTAATGCCAAACCTGGAGTATGTCTCTGACTTGTGTAATGTTCTATTTTTTTGTGGATGTACTTCTGACAGCTTGCAAGCTGATGCAGTGCCTTGTTCTGATAGCATGCTTGCCTAACTGTGAGATTGCACTCCTCAGCTTATTCTTGTCATGTATTGTTCTTTGTTGGTAAAGCCTGTTTTGCCAATTTTAAAAGCGTCCACCTGGGAAATTAAGTGAGTCTGTAAAAAGGAGACTTTGATATTGAATAAATACTTTCTCTTCATGATTTCTGCATCCATTCTAGCTCTATTCAAAGGAAGAAAGGTTGGCTTTGAGAATAGAATGTAACTGTTTCTTTCACTACTTAAACCAAATGGAAAAAAATGAAAAATTGAGAGAAAAAAAATGCAACAGTAGACACAGATACTTATAGCTACCTACTTTAAAATATATACATATATATATATATATATATATATATATATATATATATATATATATATATGTGTATGTGTACACACATATACACATACATATATATTACATATGTACAGCATATATATATATATATATATATATCTTCCAAATTTATGGCACTACAAATCGTCAATAAGTACTTCCTTTGAAAATTTGGTTGGCTAAATTTATTTAAATTTATGTGCACTGTAGAGCGAGTGTGGTAATATACTCACCTGTCGCCATCTTCTCTTCACCACTCCAGATACTTTTCTGGTTCACCTGGCTTCTGTTCCAAGTTATCGGCTCACACTGAGGTTACATGTGAGTCGAAAGTCACTTTTGCAATAGAAGCCAATGGAGAATTATTCTTACATTTTAAAAGCAACTTATGGAATACAGATAGACGCTTGTATGAATAGCTGTCATGTGACCTTGAAGAGGAACCGGAAACTGTGGAATATGTTGAACGGTTGGTATATTAATACACTTCTACACTACAAATACATTCATACAAGTTTGGCCAATACAAATTTTCATGAGACTCCTCTTTTAAAAAAAATACCTGTTCACTAGAAGAATATGAAAGTTCACAATCCCATCTCTTAATTTTTCTTATTCCAATATCCTAGTTATCTTTAGTGAATACATCTTCCAAAACCTTTTGCTACTAATATACTGCATGCAAAATTGTTGGTTTTGAATGTACTTTGTCATTTTATGCATGCACTATGAGGAACAGGCTAAACAGAGGTCTTGAAGATATACAAAGCATTGCATGCTTCTGAGAATGAACTTGAGTTTAATCCTTAGGCATAAGACTTTGGTGGCTTTTTTAGGTGTTAATTATGCATAAATTATTTCCTGTTCAGAAATTTTGTTATCCATTTTCCCAGTACAATATACTGTAGTTTCAGACACATTAGCTAGAAATATTCAGTTATCCTCCCGCATTTATGCTGTATGATAATCTACACAGTTTAAAGCAGTAAATGACAATGTTGTGAAGAAGCAGTCACGTTTATGTAGTATATGAGCATAACATGTAATTCAAGCAAATGTAACTTTGAAGAGCACTTACATTACATGTACAGTAGCATATAGATTCCACACAGAGGACCAGGTAATGGTCTATGGAGACCTTAGGTAAAACAAATGCCCTTTCCTTTGGCTTTTTCTTGAAAAGTGGATAAAATGAAAAAACCTCTTTTAATCCACTATTCATCATCTCCCGTCTTGACGACTGCAACCTCCTCCTCTCTGGCCTCCGTTCTAAAACTTCTGCACCCCTCCAATCTATCCAAAACTCTGCAGCCCAATTAATCCACCTCTCCCCTTGCTATTCCCTGGCCTTGCCACTCTGCCAATTCCTTCACTGGCTTCCCATTGCCCAAAGACTCCAGTTCAAAGCACTGACATACAAAGCCATCCACAACCTGTCTCCTCCATACATCTGTGATCTAGTCTCCCGGTACCTACCTGAACGCAACCCCAGATCCTCACAAGACCTCCTTCTTTACTCCTCTCTCATCTCCTTTTTCCACAATCGCATACAGGATTTCTCCCGAGCCTTCCCCATACTTTGAAACGCTCTACACCAGCATATCAGACTCTCGGCTACCGTGGAGGGCTTCAAAAGGAACCTGCAGACCCACATCATCTGACAAGTCTACAACCTGTAATAACCCTCAGTCCAGTACACCACTGCGCAACCAGCTCTGTCCTCACCTATTGTACCCTCACCCATCCCCTGTAGACTGTGCGCCCTCACAGGCACCAGTCTTTGCCTTGTATTGTTCATGATTGTTGTACTTGTTTTTATTATGTAGACCCCTTTTCACTTGTAAAGCGCCATGGAATAAATGGCGTTATAATAATAAATAATAATACTAATAGGGTTATTGCTAAATACCATTAACAATGCTTATCTAAATAACACCTTCATGACCTTGGACATACTGGTATGACAGATCCATCAAAATATAAAATAAATTAACCCGATTGATCAAAACAATAAATGGAAAAATAATTAAAAATGCCAGAATTAAGTTTTTTTGTCTGCCACAACATTACAACAATAAAATATTTTACAATAAAATGCAATAGGAGAGGATCAAAACATCGCATCTACCTAAAAATTGTATAATTTTCCTGTTTTCTAGTATACCATATGGTAAAATTAATAGTTTAATTCAAAAGTACAACTCATTTCGCAAAAAAACCTAGCCCTTATGTGGCTATGTTGATGGAAAATAAAAAAGTTATGGCTCTTGGGAAAAAGGGGAGGTAAAAACAAAATCGAAAAATGGAAAATCCCTAGGTGGTGAATATTGTTATAAGTACATGAATCAGCAGCCATACAATATTGGTGAGTCTTATTGTTGTATGGGACTAGCCAATGCAATAGATTATCCATAAATAGTAGAGTCTCAGGGGCAATTTTCCTAGTTTGCTCTCCAATAACACATCCCAGTATATAGCATAAATTTTATATTTATTCGGCACTTGTGGATTTTCCTTGTTTTTCCCCCATATTTTCTCATTTAGCACATTTATTTAACATAGCTTTGTTCCCCAGTGGTTGAGGTTTATATTATATTAATAAAAACTGTCATTACAGGTTATTTTATTAGGTGTTTCACACTTGATAGCATTCAATATGCTTTAGCTTTTCTTCCCCCCACTCTTTATGAGATCATCACCATAAAGTGCAAGACTCTCTATTGATATAGCCAATTCTCTTATTTGCATTTTGTCTGTGTTTATGTGCAAAGATTTATTACAAAGTGTAAAAATGCATAAAATTTCTCAGAGAACCTTGCAAGAAACTATCAAGGTTTCTAATCAAGAAAATATATTGGAGATGTTACTGTATGTTTATGACCAACTACGAGAATATGTAAAATTAATAGAAACGCATTGATTAATATTATAATAATCCATGCGACGTCATATAAAAATGGTTATTTATAGTGGTTCTTAAGGAACATATACTTGAGCACAAGATGTCCTACTTTCCGTTAATAGTATTCATGACAATTTGGTTCCTGAACACTGAAATATAGAGCTATGGCTTGTAGACGCAGAAAGGGGATGGTGGGATTGTTTACTTGCTACATCTCCTCTTTGGGCTCTATAGATGTATCCCCAAAAAATGTATGACGTATAGGATAACATGGAGATTAGTGATCAGAATACTGATTTGTGACAAACACTATCAATTCATGCTTATTTTTGTTTTATTAACTTTTACTTACATCAGAGAGCCAACATTTTTAGAAGATAAGAGACATTTTCTAAAATAACATTTAAATAGTGCTGAGTGACACTGAATATAAAAATTAAAAACACCCAAAACATTTAAAGAGTAAGTAAACTTTCTTATTATTTATCCCGCAAACATTGCAAAGGTATAAATTTTAGAGAATCTTCTTTAGAAGCTTCTTTCAACTGCTTCTCTGGAAGAACACTACTACATACACTAGATACATACACTATTATACTATATTCAAACAATGAGAGCAGTACTTTCCCTCTCTGAGCCTCTTTTTTAAGATGGACAAATCCACATCTTCTTATTATTTGAACATTGGATACGAATCTTGCTAAGCTGCAGCTAAAAGGAACTTCTAAGGCAGCATAAACTAGGATTTTAAATAGCATTGTACAATACTGTTTTTATGAAGCAGGGAAGCAAAATAAGCATTAATTAAACAAATAAATGAAACATACTACAAAAACCTCATAACTTTGTAAAGTCTCCAGGATAACAAAATTTAAAAAAAAAGTCTGGTTACTCTTTCAGCATATGGCTAGGGGATCTCACTCTAAGGCGGGCTTTACACATTGCGACATCCCTACCGATATATCGTCAGGGTCACGTCGTTAGTGACGCACATCCGGCACCGGTAGTGACATCGCAATGTGTAAATCCTAGGTGCGACGATAAACGAGCGCAAAAGCGTAAAAAATCGCTGATCTGTGTCACGTCGTTCATTTCCATAATGTCGTTACTGCTGCAGATACAATGTTGTTTGTCGCTCCTGCAGCACTACACATCGCTGTGTGTGAAACCGCAGGAATGACAAAAATCTCCTTACCTGCGTCCCGCCTGCAATGAGAAAGGAAGCAGGTGGGCGGGATATTCGTCCCGCTCATCTCCGCCCCTCTGCTTCTATTGGCCGGCCGCTTAGTGATGTCACGGTGACGTCGCTGTGACGCCGAACGCACCTCCCCCTTGAAGGAGGGATTGTTCGGCGGGCACAGCGACGTCGCTGAACAGGTATGTGCATGTGAAGCTGCCGCTGCGATAATGTTCGCTATCACAGCAAGCACCAGATATCGCATGTACGACAGGGGCGGGTGCTATCACGCTCGACATCACTAGCAATTGCTAGCGATGTCGCAGCGTGTAAAGCCCGCCTAGCTCTACATATGGCAATATAGTGTTGACTAATTCTGCTGAAAAAGTGTACTCAACTTTAAGTGTTAACACCTATCTACAGGATAGGGGGTAACATTTTCTGATTGCTGGGGTTCGGACCGCCGTATCGCTCACAATCCCTAAAACTAGATAGATTGGGGGTTGATCATGCGCACTGCTTGTATATTTGACCTTTGTGCTATTCAATCTTTGCTCTTCAGAGCCCCAAGTCTTGAGATTGATGGGGGCCATGGCATTTTGGACTCCTTGGAATTGTAAATTTATACTGTATCCTTGGGACAGAAGATAACTAGCTTGAGAACAGCCCCTATATTGCCATGATCTTTTACCAGTGCCGGTATCTACAGGTGCCATCAGCTGGGAAGTTGCCTGGAAATTATGAGCCACTTATAGTTAGTGATATTTTTCAATAAAATAATTTATCCATCACCATAAACATGCAACAATTTAAGGATATGTGCCCACGATCAGGACTCTCTGCATCCTGGACACAGCGGGTCTTGACCTGTGGGGCAGCAAATCTCTTCCGCAGGAGTCCGCAGCTGCTCGTACTCACGATCAGGGTTCAATGCACTGCGGTCTCTCGCATGTGTTCTCCCTAAAGAGGACGCATGCAAATACTCAGCAAACAATTGACATCCCATCCACTGTGCTTGTACTGTACAACGCAGCGTTTTGGATGCAGAGAAAACACGCTACATCCAAAATGCTGCAAACACTGATGGTGGGCATGCACCCTAACAAATAAGCTAATTTAAACACTTTCCATTTAATACCATGTTTCATACTTTCATTACTGGCAATAGGAACCAATTTATTTGCAATAGCTTTCTGTCATGCTAATTCTGCTCTAATCCCTAAATACAAGGCTGTACTTACCTATAGACAAACTAGGGCTATAGTTTGCCCTGATAACAGGTGTCAGGTAGCAGGACAATTAACATATAGATTTACTGACACTGTGTACATTATTTTTTTAAATTATGTATAGTTATATCAGAATTAGACACTGTGGTAGTTAGACAAGCACACCAATGAGTCTAAGGTTCCAGACAATTTATGTTTACAATTCCTGAGTAATGTGTAGAAAAATGGCCCCTGAATAACTAACGATTTGATGTGGATGGCCAACCATTTACTATATATGCCAATATTCTGACTCTACGCTGTCACATTGCCTTGGAATATATGATTAATCTTTTACGTTTCAACATGCCCAATACTCTGTTTTCAGATATGGCACCAACTTAGTTGTTCTCATTTATGACACATGCATTCTCTGCTGAGCTGAATGTGCATGTGTATGTTAGGATCATGAAAGATCACTGCTAAACTGTTACCTAAAGGGGACAGCCAGCTTAAAGGGAACCTGCCATGTGATATAACGCTTTAACCTGCAGTTATGGGGTTAATAAGCAGGTTAATAGCATTCTGAACCTGTCAGGTACCGGCACATCGAGCCCCCGTGCCGGGAGGAAATGAACTTTAATTCCCCTGGCAGTGTTCGAGTTTAAGTCATCTCGGTGGCGCCAGTATGGGTTATGGCACCACTCAGTTTATGGACAGCTGCAGCTGTAACTACTCCCCGCACTGACTGACAGCCATATTAGAGGTGATCGGTAGATTTTCCTGAGGAAGAAGAGGGGATATCTCTTTGAAACGCTTAGAAAAAAACATCTCCATTGCTTTTATTATTTGGAGTGATTCTTTGTACAGCAGTGCGGAGTATGCCACAATTATCCTGGTTTTTGTATTGCTTCTGCCTTTGGCACGTGGGATCGGCAGCAGCTGTTATATGTCTCTATACTGGTTGTGAGTCTCACAACCTTTCCAGGTGAGCGGTTTTCCTATTAAAAAGTCACCATATTTTACACTGGTAAGACCCTATTGTGCTCCTTATATCCACAGTTTGTTCCTGTCTACTCCCCGCACTGACTGACAGCTACATTAAAGGAATCTGTCAGTCAGTGGGAGGGGCACAGTTACGGCCACAACTCTCTATACACAGAGCAGTGGCTAAACCCGCGCCGGCACCACCCGCATGGCAGAAAACATAACACTGCCGAGAGTATTAAAGTTCCTTTCCTCCCAGTAGTGGGGTTCAGTGTGCAGACACCAGGCAGGTTCAGAATGCTATTAAACCTGCAGATTAACCCCATAACTGCAGGTTAATAGGTTGAACCCCAGATGAACCCCATATCTGCATCTTAATAGCGTTTTTCACGTGACGTGTTCCCTTTAACAGTTAAGGACATGATCTATTTCTAAACATTAGGTTTTCAAAAATGGCTTAAAACTTTTATGTATTGCATGGCTAAATCCAAAGCGAGCAAAAAAAGCCTTGTGTATCCAATGATTCTCTTTGAAATAAAAACAATTCATCTCAGTTGGATTCCTGGTGTTATAAGATGGCAAAATAAAACAAAAATATCTAGAAAAGACATTAAATATGTAGAAAACATACTTCCTGCCATCGTATTTCATTAAGCCACCCACAAACAGTTGTAAAGAAAATAGCTTGTGAATGGAGAAACAAAGAAAAATGTCTTTATGGTATTCTGTGCAGCACATTAAAACACAAATGAGATGCAGCTATTACAGCTCCAAATGCTGCTTAATTGGATCAATATTTCTTACTTATAATGATTTCAGAATGCCAATAAAAACTAATTGTAACTGGTCTTCAACTAGGCGAGATCAAAAGGTTGTGACAGACTAGAAAGGAGGAAGCAACCAAAACTTCTCCTGTAGTTTAGGTCAATATGACGAGGGAGCTTTTTACAAAAGAACAGCCTTGTATGTCACAATGTGTCAGCCATAGTATCCGGGCTGACATTAAAACATTTCACATTCATGGAAGCAGAAACAATCTGTATTGACAAGTATCATGTCACACAAGAGAAAAAGTAGAGTATCATCGTGCATCATGATTATATGGTTCTCATTCATCTACAGTAACTCCAATCTCTTTTATGACCGGTATATAACATTCCCTCTACATGTAGCAGAGACGTATATTCTGAATGAAATGGGTAAAATATTGATTCATCTTAACTGAAAATAGTCAACCTAATGGAAGAAAGCAGCGTATGAGATACATGTGTACTTGTGACAGCACGGTAGAGCCAGATGACATTATTTCCTTCCAGCTTTTTAAAAATAGGCTGTCTGTCTGGGCGTCTGTCTATCTATCATCTATTATCTATCTATTTATCTGCCTATCATCTATTATCTATATATCTACCTATCTATCTGTTTTAGTCTCCTAGGCTGGACTCACACAAACGTATGGCATCCGATGCAAGAGCGTATATCGCACTGCACTGGGATAACATCCAAGTACAGTCCAATGTTTCTCTCGCACCCATTCACTTGAATGGGTGTGAGTGATACGGCTCTCACAGAAAATTGCAGCATGTTGCAACTTTTCTCACATCCATAATCTGAATGCGAGAAAAACTGACCGCCTGCTCTCCTTCATTGACTAGCATTTGTCAGAGTGCAATGCCAGATTTTCTCGCATTGCACTCGTCCATTTTTCACGCTTGTGTGAGCGTGCCCTTATATACATAATCACATATACAGATACTATCTTTATTCTTTGTGCAGAATTACAGAAAAGTAATTGAAATCATACAACAGATATTAATTATCTAATTGATAAACTTTATGTAGCGAAGGTCACAAGATAGGCAGCGTCAGTCCTTTTTTTGTATCAAGACTTTTTATGTATCTGACATCTACACATTTCTACAGGAAAACATCAAAACTAAAGTATAGGAAAAATAGATATACTCTGGCAGTAACATTGATAGACTACATAGCTCCTGAGCTGCTTACAGCCTCAAGAGCAACTGACAAGTTTGACAGAGAATATGTGTTGGTAACATTGCTTGATCCATGTTTTAAATCTGAAATTGAAGCCATCTTTCCAGGAGCTTGAGACACTGATAACTGCAAAAGAGTCATTGTAAACAAATAAATACAGGTCATGTCATCCACCTTATCATGGTTCTTTGCTTCTTTTGTCATGATCTAGCACTATATCTTCTTAAGAAGTAGGAATCTGAGTTCTCTATCAATGACAACGACAACGGTCCATGACATTGAAGCGCTGAATGAACTGCACCATAATTATGTGAGGACTTGATGTGCACATACCGCAAATCACATCAACGCAGAGCTGAAGAGAAAATAGGATGTGTAGCGTGGAACTACCTCCTAATAATGACAATGTATAATTGAATGCTATTTTTGTGCATATAAACTTCTCTAGGAAAATTACTAGTCTGCAAAAATGGCAAATGAAAAGAATGATAAAAGATGAAGAACAGAAGAATCACAAGCATTACTTCAGCTACAGACATTGGCAATGTTCAAGGAAGAACTGAGCCTGTTATTTTTGCTTTCATCAGTGTCATTCACTATCATGTTGTTCCTAAGAAAAATAGGCGTTGTATGAAACTAAAAGAACATGGTTTCTTTTTTCAGAAAGTGCTAAGCCAGCTCAGACACAAAGCAGGAGTGGCTGTCTTCCACTTCTGGAAGAAAGTGGCCATTTTCATTATTAAAAAGAATTTGCCATATGTACATGCCGTCCTATCTGTAGAGAGCAAAAGAACTGTGGAGATTCAGATCAATCTATAGAAATATATGTAATATAACATGTTTTATTCATTAAAACTTCTAATTTTTCTGTACTTAGGAGTCCACTTGGTGGTCCTACATAATTATAGATTTAGGACCACCCTCTGGTCCTAACATGAAAACAGCAGATATTTAAGTGAATAAAATGCAAGTTATATTGATTTTTTTTCCCCACAAACCTATATATCAATCTGTTTGGCTTCTTTTTCTCAATACCATGCTGCAAGAAGAGCAGACATCATGTGTTAAATGACAGGTTTGTTTTAAGACTAACACCTTGAAATATCTTGCTTCTATTGGTTCATTGACATTTCTGTCCTTTCCATATAGCGCATATCTTCATTATATAAGTATATTGGCATGTTTAGATTTTTGTCTTATTATGATAATTTTTACTATATTGGAGATGCAAAATATCTATATAAAATCCAATACTACATAAGGTAATAGTCAAAGATGTCTTGGCATATTTTATAGAACAAGATTTACTTTATATGTAGAATTTGCTGCTATTCTTCTCCCATTAGTGATCATTGCCAATTGTAGAATGACATTATTGGATACAAAAAAAATCCAAATCTAATTGCCATTTTTGTGATGATAGTAGATCAATCAGAACTACTAAGAATTATAATGTGTATTTAGTTGAATATTTACAGCACTGCATGATAATGATGATAATTAGTGATAATGTAATCACTGATTATCTTGGGGAATAGCAGTTATTTATTTTGTTACAATGGGACCAATTATTCCTCATCCCATAGAGCCAACATAACTGTAAGTGGTCAGCTCTGATGTATGCTTCAATCAGGGATTATTGGAACAGTCATCTGTTGGAGAAAATAAATTCATAAGTAAACCTAATTTATACTATAAAGGTTAAGTAAAAATAGGAAATAATTTATACAATTTTTTTTTAAAAAATGTAAATATAAAAAAATAAATAAAAACTAATATATATATATATATATATATATATACAGTGCAGACCAAAAGTTTGGACACACCTTCTCATCTCTAGAACAACTGTTAAGAGGAGACTTTGTGCAGCAGGCCTACATGATAAAATATCTACTAGGAAACCACTGCTAAGGACAGGCAACAAGCAGAAGAGACTTGTGTGGGCTAAAGAACACAAGGAATGGACATTAGACCAGTGGAAATCTGTGCTTTGGTCTGATGAGTCCAAATTTGAGATCTTTGGATCCAACCACCGTGTCTTTGTAGAAAAGGTGAACGGATGGACTCTACATGGCTGGTTCCCACCATGAAGCATGGAGGAGGAGGTGTGATGGTGTGGGAGTGCTTTGCTGCCGATACTGTTGGGGATTTATTCAAAATTGAAGGCATACAAAACCAGCATGGCTACCACAGCATCTTGCAGCGGCATGCTATTCCATCCGGTTTGCGTTTAGTTGGACCATCATTTATTTTTCAACAGGACAGTGACCCCAAACACACCTCCAGGCTGTGTAAGAGCTATTTGACTAAGAAGAAGAGTGATGGGGTGCTACGCCAGATGACCTGGTCTCCACAGTCACCAGACCTGAACCCAATCGAGATGGTTTGGGGTGAGCTGGACCACAGAGTGAAGGCAAAAGGGCCAACAAGTGCTAAGCATCTCTGAGAACTCCTTCAAGACTGTTGGAAAACCATTTCCGGTGACTACCTCTTGAAGCTCATGAAGAGAATGCCAAGAGTGTGCAAAGTGGTAATGAAAGCAAAAGGTGGCTACTTTGAAGAACCTAAAATATAAGACATATTTTCAGTTGTTTCACACTTTTTTAAAGTATTTCATTCGACATTTTTTAATTCACAGTGTTGATGCCATCAATGTGAATCTACAATTTTCAGAGTCCTGAAAATAAAGAAAACTCTTTGAATGAGAAGGTGTGTCCAAACTTTTGGTCTGTACTGTATATATATATATATATATATATATATATATATAAACCCTACTTATTTCCTGTGCTTCATGTCTAGATCAAATATAGAAAATGAATGCTAATAAATGGCGTCCCTGCAAAAGCTGTGTATAAATGATACTTAAAGCAGACAAACCTTTCCAGAAAGTCCTCCAGTTTAGACAGAAACAAGTAGAAAAACTAGGTATAAAGCAGCCAAGTATTTGTAATGGGGGATGGTGTAAAGGTGCAGTAATTGAATTGACCCAACAAGATTGGTGTCAATGACGTTGAAGTATAAGATCGTATAGACGGGAATAGAAATAGATTTATAAATAGAGAAGCAACAGACGGCATCGAATACTGGGAAGAGATTCCTAAACAAGTTTCTGCTTACAGTACATATTAAATCATTTTTTGTTTATAGCAGTCACAATACCAATTCCATTATATTATAGAAAGATTTTTATTCCAAGACACCATATAAGGAGAATTTCGATAAGGCAAGGCATTGTACCTATTTACCTTTAACAGGAGTCTCATAAATGACATTTAATAGTGGTAATGGCGATGAACAAAAACACTTTATAGTGCACGATAAATAGGAAATCTCTTTTTGATTGATGGATCTTTTTCTTTTCTCTTGCACCCCCTGAGGATGGTAATAACTTTTATTATATTTTTATGATTTCAACGGGACTGGACAAACATCTGACAGATAATGAATTTAAATGCCCAATCCTTTTCCTGTTCTTGGGGAGATAAGCTGTCTAAAAGCCGTTTTCTTCCTATACAGAAAACATGTATGCTCGTCCAAGCCTGCATAGTGGCGTTAGCTGTGATGAGGATAGTCACCTTTAGTCCCTTAAGCGACAAAATACTATTGTACTGTTTCTGAAATATTTCTGTAATTTGGAATGTCTAACCTGGGGTATAACAAGAATTCATAGAATATTCCATTTTGCTTGAAAATGCTCAATGAGTCCAAAATATCTCACATTACTAAATTAAATTAGATTTTTTTTAAAGAATGGCAATAAGGTGCTACTCCCTTTGTTGATAGTCAGCTGGAATGTAGCAATGATAAATGTAAGGTCATGTGGGCCAAGGAAATGAAAGGTACAATTCTGTGCTAAATAGTAAAACTATGAGTAAAGCGACCACTCATAAAGACTTGAGCACACTTGAGAGTACAATGCACAAAATGCATAAAGAGACACGCCTTTTCATGATTTTGGTGTTCCTTCTCAGTGGTGTGTCCCTACTTGGGTCACTCTAGAAATAATACTCTACTATCGGACTGGAGCATCTCTTTCGGTATAAGAACTTTTCTTGAATTTGTTGGACGGGTGTAACCATGCCCGGTACCTTTTTGCATCCTCCCTAGATCAGTCCATTTTACCGGAGCTCCTTCAAACTTGAGTTGGAACTTCAAAAGTTGCAAAATTTGATGCCCAACTACACATTGCACTAACATTTTGCATTTTCTGGAGCAACCAATTTGATGAATTTCTCCTATAGTTTTTCAATCTCAAATCCCCCTGTTATTGACTGATCTACTAGATTTCCATTTCTTCCCTTTTTATTGTTCAATGCTGATACAAACATCACTGCACAATGTATGCAGGTCATATACTCTATGGAATACATAAACCTACAGAGTTCATATTTGAATTTAGTGTGTAAAAATCCTTTAAGGCTATATGTAATATTCCATCTATTGCGGTCCGTACATACCACAATGCCAATTTATTCTAAAAAAAGGCATACTTGCTGAGGCTGCAGGTCTTTAAAATTGTCAGAATGACAGATGGTAACTGCAGAAGCAAATATTTTTGTTGGCTTGCTGATGTTAATCAGAAGAGATTGACAAAGTTGTTTTAATCTTTTAATTATAGTATAGTAAGTTTTATGTAAAAACAAGAATATTTGCTCGCAAAAGTCCTGAACATGTAAATTTAAAGGACTTTCTTGGTTCTGAACAAAAGATTTGAACGAGGAAATGAAATAAACATTTCACTACTGGTCTGCTGGGAGTAAAAATGACTTCAGAGAAAGCTAATGCAGATTCATAAATCTCCTGTACTGAATATTAAAGGAAACATACAGGAGCTGTGCTCTTCTATATTAAGGATTGAAGATCTCTGATGGGGAAAAAAACTCACATGGCAATTGATTTCACAAGTTCTTATGTATAAGACTGATTGCTATTTTGGTCAGTCCTGAATCTAGCCAGACAGAGTTTCAGACAGTCGGCAATCCCTTGGCTATGTAAACTTTTGTATTTTTTTTTATTTATTGCTGAAGGAAATTTGCATATAGTCTTGCTTATAAATGTCCTAGGTTAATGTGAGTACAGGTTTCCATGTTTACAGACAACAAACCCTGCATAGTCTTGTACTCATACTTCATTTCATATGTCCTGTACTCATTGCTTACATTGCCATAGAACATGGGTATAAGCACACCTCCCAACTTTTGAAAACTAAAAAGAGGGAGAAATCACCAACCCTAACCACACCCCAAGCCACATCCATTTGAAAGTGATGAACATTCAGCAGATTTCCCGGACTGATCATCATTCAGTCATAGTTGTAGCAGCCAGAACTTTCTCATCTTTAGGCCTGTTTCAGATGTCAGTGATTCTGGTACTTATGTGCTAGTTTTATACGTACCAGAATCATGGACATGCGCAGAACCATTATAATCAATGGGTATGCGCACACATCAGTGATCTTTCACTGACCATGTCTCCATGCGGCGTACACGCGTGTCCGTGATTGCTGCACGGAGACATGTCCATTTTTCCAGGCATCACTGATGCCCCACATACCACACCATGGTGTGGTCTGTGAAACACGTAGCAGAAAAATGCGGACATTGAAAATAAAAACATTTTTAACTCACCTTCTCCAACGCTGCTTGTCCCTAGCCTCTGCTGCTTCTACTTCAGAGCCAGCTCATTAATAGTTGAATATTCATGTATGCAGGCACAGCTGACCTGGAAGTAGCTGCAGCAAAGGTCAGTGTAGCACCCCTGCGGTACCAGGTGCCACAAATGTAACAAGTGGAAACCCGAACCCCGGTATACTCGTGCCAGCAAGTACACAGCACCCTCAGGCCACATACACAACCCCAACACCAGACTGGGAGACTGCCTAGTAACAGGTAAAAGGAGAGGGCACTGATTGGATGGTAGCCACCCAACCTTTAAACAGAGACCGAGCAAGGGGGAGGGGTGAGTGGTCAGTGGGAAGCTGGCAGGAGGAAGTAGTCAGTCGAGAGAGGAGTGGTAGTGTGAGCAGTTGTGTGAAGGAGAGAGAAGTGAAGTAGAGGAGTTGTGAGGAGAAAAGTGTGGAAAGTACAGAAACTGATCTGAAGAACCACCGGAGTGCTGTAAAAGGAGTGAGGGACTGTAGAGTACGGAACCAGGACTCCAGGCACCGTGGGTTACCTGTGGAAGTGCAAAACTCCAGGAACCACGAGAGGCCTGTGGAAGTCTGGAATCAAGGCTCAAAGGACTCAGCACAAGGTGGGGTGCAGACCCAAGGACAGTGGGAAACTTTATGGTCAGCTGTTAACTCTGCCGTGTGAGAAGATCTCCAGTGTCCATCACCAACCAAACAAGCTCGAAGCACAAGCAGCAAAGAGAGGACCTGGGACTGAACCCCTTACATAGTCGAGGCTGCCTGCATTAGGGCCAGAGCTAAAGAAAAGGGACTGCCAAGTAGCTCCAGGCCACGGGAGTCCAAGCACAACAAGTGTAACGGAGGAAAGCCAGCCCAGGTCACAGCTAGCATGGAGAACAAGAAGAGCGGGTACATATGGAACCGGCAAATACTGGTATGGACTGTTTCCTCAACGGCCGTGCACTCACACAGACGGTTCCCCATTGCAATCCCCATCATTCACTGCTGGGGCCTGTCCCTGCAGAGGGCCAAAACACCTATGCTGCACCACTGCATCAGCCTAAGCAGGACCCTGCAGCGACGGTCCTAATAACCTGGCCGCACACCGCAAGTGGCGTAGTCGAAAAATCTTTTATTTTTATTTTTATTTCCCCTTTTTTTAACCCCTTTTTATTCGGACCGACCCCCAGGGTCACAGAACCGGGCATCGACCACGACCACAACTCCACCCTGAGTGGCACACACGCCCGGGACCGAGTACCCCACAGCCCTGGGGCGTCACATCAGCGCCGGCTGGAAACATAGCAGAGCTGAAGAGTTTAGCACCATGGACAGCAGGAGTGGGGACAGGTGAGTTTATCTCCACGTGGACAACACACGTGTGCCATGAATCACTGTACACGGTGGGACAGATGCGTTTTTTTTTACACGTCAGTGAAAAACGTCTGTGTTTTTCACTGACATGTGAAACAGGCCTTATGTATATGATATCTGGCTTCTTTTTCTCTAAGGCCATGTTCACACGTTACACAAATACTGTTTTTTGTTTCCTGCAGGCATCCGTACTACGCAATAACAAACTCCTCTGATTATTGCATGTTTGTGGCATTTTTATGCCTTTTCCGACTTATTTGATACATTTTTGGTGCAAATATGAAATCGCGTTTTTATGTGTTTTTCTTTACTACAAGAAATCTTTGATTGTTTACTTGAAAAAGTAACTGCAATTTTTTCCATGGCTTTTTATTAGGTTCAACATAGAAGCCGCTGGAGAAAAAA
Source organism: Anomaloglossus baeobatrachus (assembly GCF_048569485.1). Classification (NCBI taxonomy): domain Eukaryota; kingdom Metazoa; phylum Chordata; class Amphibia; order Anura; family Aromobatidae; genus Anomaloglossus; species Anomaloglossus baeobatrachus. The sequence continues at coordinate 211,265,952 of NC_134359.1, read as the reverse complement.
ATGCACCAACACCACACAGTTTAGAAGTGTTCACAGTGGGTAAAGTTTAAATTATATCACATCACTTTAATTGGACAGTAGAATTCAGCAGTCTGCGCAAAAAAAGCAGCAGAAGAAACAAAAAATTTATACTACATGTCAAGATGGCTTAAATGTCCAAGCAAAGTGGATGTGATTTCATGAAATCTCCACTCGCTGTGTGTCAAAAGTCACTTTTGAACTGTGCCATTTTGGTTCTTTTTTCTCTATTGGCGTCTATGTGGAGCCTAAAAAAATGCAAGTGAAAAAAACGCTGTTGCACTTTGAAACACAGAATCAAAGTTTTTCTGTACTATTGAAATAATATTAAAAACCTGAATTCACATCTGATCCAAAAATGCTTCAAACAAGGGGAAAAACACGTAAGAAAGCAGCAAACATGCAATAATCAGAGGAGATTGTTATTGCGTTGTGTGGTGCAAACACCTGGAGAAAACGTGCAGAAAAAAGCAGTAGAAAAGCACTTATGCTATTTGTGAACATGGCCTTACCATTACATTTTTATTCTATTTTTTTATGGATTTAATGTAGAATAATAATCGATCGTTATATTTTTACTCCATATACCAATCAACATAAATAATCTGATCACTGTGGGTCAATACAATTACATAGACACTAAATATGTCAATGTTATTTGCTGATTTGTGATATGTTTCTTTTTTTAAAAAACGTGCATTAAAATTACATTGTTGTAAATTTTTTTATTACTTTTTAGTTATTTTAAAGAAAGAAAAAAAATCTTTTATTCGCCTTCTAGAATACAAATATGTAGAAATACACCACGATATACAATGTATCTCTAAGTACCGGTATAATCTGCCTGTGGAGTCAGAGCCTGCAATGCAGTGTCAAGTATACAAACTTCTCCCTCTGAAATCACAGGAGCCTGTGGCTGTACTCTTTATCTCTTGCCTACAATGTTTGAAGATTGTCGGTTCTAGTTTCCTGGCGAGGGTTGTGGAATAAAAAATTAATACATTTTAGTAATTATTTCTCATTATTTTATAGTAGTTTTATCTTCTCCTATAAAATGCCGGTACATAGAAATACACTGCTATGTACAGATGTATCTCTATGTACCTGTATAATCTGCCTCTGTATCACTGCCTGCACCACAGATCAAGTGTACCAAATCCTCCTATCTCCTTCAGCCTGGGCAGTGGTTTATTGGTAGAGCTGCTTACTATGGGACAGGAGTTTAAAAATTCTGGGGAAACCAAAGAAGAATAGATTATTAATTACATTTATGTATGTGCAGAATGATGCCAGCAATGCCACCAAGGATGACAATCTACTGACCCAGTGAAGACATGGTGAGAGCAAGTCAGGATAAAATCCTTGTCTTCTTGAAATAAGCCCTCAATCGAGACAGTCCTGATGAATCCAGGATGGTTGGGAGCTATGCTATTAGGAATAAAAAAAATAGCAGTCACACCCACAAATATTGCAATCGCGAATGAATATTTGACAGACTAAATCCCCCTCTTAAACTTTGGATAGCTATTTGCTGAATATTCACACAGAAACATTTGTTTGGCCAAGTCGTCCTGTGTGTTCTATGAGAAAGCTGCTGCAAGACATCTCTGGCATTGGCTTATTTTTAGAGGACAATAGGATCATTAATCCTGAATTGGCAAGCTGGATCCTTAACTTCCCTGACAATTATCTGTTGGGAACTCTCATCTTGCTTTACTGTAGGCCACATCTGTCAATAACTGTGGACATTGGTCTAATGTGTATGAGGGGCTTAGATCTACTGATGTAATTAACCATTTCGTAGTGCATGCTATGCTGAAAGCAACACTTCAGTTTTTTTTTTAATTTTAATGCCCCAGTGATATCAATAAGGCATGTTCCTTGCCTATACTAAAATCCTTACCAGTCACTGTCTTCTGTTCTTTTCTCCAATCCAGTTATTTCCGCTAGTTGGGCCCTGCCAGATCACTCCAGTGTTAGCTGGAAGTCACTTCTCAATGCCAGATTGAGGCTCTCATAGACATACATTGAGAGCATGTAACCGTCAGCTCTGACTTACAGCCAGTAAGAAGATGACGGAACGGACCGGAGCAACCCCAGGAAAAGCAGAAGATGGAGACTGTTAAATATTTTACTGCAGGAAACATACATTAAAGATAAGACTCTGTAATAAACAAAAAATGCTAGAATGGTGCGTTAAGGAACACAATGCAAATAGCAATGGCCTGTTAGACTATCAGCACCTGTTACATTAGTACTTGTTACATAGTTACATAGTTACATAGGTTGAAAAAAGACCTAGGTTCATCTAGTTCAACCTTCTTCCATCAATTCTACAGTTTGTTCCTAAGTCACTTACAACTGACAATGTTGTGTGTACTGAGGAAATCATCCAGCCCTTTTAAAAGCTGTTATAGTATCTGCCATTACTACATCTTGTGGTAGGGCATTCCACAGTCTGTCTGCTCTAACTGTAAAGAACCCTTTCCTATTTAGCTGCCGGAATCGCTTTTCTTCCACTCGCAGTGAATGCCCCCGGTCCTTAGTATTATCTTTGGAAGGAATAAGTCATGTGCCAGTCCTTTATATTGACCACACATGTATTTATACATATAAATGAGATCTCCTCTGAGACGTCTTTTTTCTAAGCTAAACATATCTAACTATTTCAACCTCTCATCATATGGGAGGTCTTCCATTCCTTGTAGTAGTCTAGTTAGTCGCCTTTGAACTGACTCTAACTTCTGAATGTCCTTTTTAAAATGTGGAGCCCAAAACTGGATCCCATATTCTAGATGTGGCCTTACAAGTGATTTATAGAGGGGTAACAATACATTGGGATCCCGGGATCTAATCTCTCTTTTTATACACCCTAAAATCTTGTTTGCTTTAGCAGTCCTTCTCCTGTTCTGTAGTCCCAAGTTTACTTCCATTTAATGTATATGCAGTTATAGGATTACTCCGTCCTAGGTGCATTACTTTACATTCATCAACATTAAAGCTCATTTGCCAAGTATCTGCCCATTCTGACATCTTACCAAAGCTCTGGTTAGATATTAACAAATGTCCTGAAATTTATCTTGGGCAGATATTCTCAATTTGGGTGTAAGAATTGATCCAATCTGAATAAAATGATCTGAATTGAAAGGGTCCTGAACATATATTTCTTATGCTTTGAGGTATCTCTTAATGATAATGCATAATCAACAGAAGGAAGGATGCGGTTAAAAAGTAAAAAGCATTTTATTCTTATGTACCCTATGCTTGCACCTCACCTGGTTTTTTGTTTGGGGAATTTGTAATGAATTAAACTCATTACTATTTGTTTTGCCCATTTCTAATTCTGGTGTTTAAAGAGTCTAAAAGTCTCCACTTTCATATAAAAAGCCAATAAATTCAAATTATGCCTTTTGCTCAAGAGAAGATCAGAGACTAGTTCAAAGTTCAAAGACTAAACCTGGTTTCATAGGAGTAAAAAGTCAATGTTTCTTTCTTTTGGCCATTCTATCCATCGCATACTGGACAAGAGTCCAGACTTTACATTCACAATCCTGAATAATATGTCACAAAGGGCTGAAGATTAGCAAAACCACACCCATATGGGGCATTTTGTGGCATTTATTTCTGTTTTTGAGGGACATTCTTGTAGGCAGCACTGAAATGTCCCGAATTCTGCTGTGTAATTGTTGATGAATGCCTATCTTGTATAATGTAATTTAATATGATATCTACAAATTTTGGTATTCCAAAAATATTGTAAGACATGGCTGATACATGAACTGAATGACATCACAAGGATTCTCGATTACTATTTCTGTTGCAGGGAAATCCAGTCTTTTGATATAAAGAGAGCAGATTCAACCACAGCTGCTCCCTAAATTTGCATAGTAATTGAGTACAAATCTCTGTACACAAGGCATTTACTGACATGTGATGTCCCATTGAGAAAGTTAAAGGTCACAAACCTCAACAAGAGAGAAGCTGCAGAGAAATATTCAATTTGTTTCATTTGGCTGCATTTTAGTGTATTTGGAGGATTGCCATTAAAGAGAATCGTAGTAAAGGGGAATTAGGTAGAAATAATTCAAAGATGTACTATTTCAAATTGATGAGCGGAAATAAAAGATGTGCAAAAATCAATTCTATATTCCGTACATGACAGCAGCAAATCTGAACTAAAACATTGGAGAATATCGACCTTCAACTTTATTGGGAATGCAACTTCCACGATCCTTCTAGATCTGTACAAAAAGCTTGGCCTCGCTTATTCCCCTTTGACTAATGAATTTTAAAGAGTTTTGCCTGTAACAATATTTTATCATATGTTCACAATTAGATACAAAATGCTGGATCACTATGGATCCCACCAATAGAATTCCTATGAATTACTAGTAGAGGTGACTAGAAGACTAGTAGATGATCTGTCAGTTTCCATAAATATGCACATTGTTGGTGTAAATGTCACTATTCATCCTGAATCTGACTCCTTCAACTCTTTGTTCCTGATATATGATACCCTCTCCCCTGTATATAAATCTAGTATCTTTAGACAAATGTAAATGATCTTCAAGAAGAATTGAGGACTACTGACTGGACAGATGACCATGGAAGAGAGATCATATATCAGGAATACAGAGGTGCAGAAACAAAAGAAAAACAAGACCAAAAAGAATTATGTATTTATAAAAGTGACAAATCCTCTTTACAGTGAAGCTTTGTAGCATCAGACTAAAATGTTTGGGTCCATACATGTGCACCAAATCAATGCGAGTGCAGCCCAGATCATAGTACAAAGTAGAAATTGATTAAACATTTATAGCATTGTTATTCAGAGTGAAGACTTTCACACACCCTCTGTGAATAATAAGTCATTCAAAATCAGGTGTTTGACGATAAAACCCAGATGAAATGAAATGCAGTCATGACTACAGTTGTGCAGGTTTTCATGGATCAATAAGATATTGTGACCTTGTAATATCAAAAGTACAGTATAACTCATGATCAGATCTTCTGGATGTTGACTTTGCTGACTTCACTGAATTTTCCCCCAAAAATTGATTTGGAAGTGAAAAATTTGCACATATCTCAATACTGCAAAGCTTGTCATAGCTCAGAAAAAAACATATGTAGAGAAGAGAGGAACCTGCTGACCATAAAAGGTTACACTACAGATGAGAGAGGACCTACTGGCCATTAGAGCTTATCCTCTACAAGCGAGAGAACCCGACTGACCATAAGAGTTTACACTCTACAGGAGAGAGATAACCCCATAGACCAAAAGAGCTTACACTCTACAGGAGAGAGAGAATCCCATTAACCATAAAAGCTTTTACTCTACAGGAGTGAGTACCCTATTGACCATAAAAGCTTACACTCTACAGGAGTGAGTACCCTATTGACTATAAAAGCTTACACTCTACAGACAAGAAAGAGAGAGGACCTTGCTAACCATAACAGCCTACACTCTACAGACAAGAGAAAAGACCCCACTGACCATAAGAGCTTTCACTCTACAGACAAGAGAGGATCCCACTGACCATAAGAGCTTACACTTTACAGAAAAGAGATAGGGCCCTGCTGACCATAAGAACTTACACTCTACAGAAAAGACAGAGGACCCCATTGACCATAAGAGCTTACACTCTACAGGAGAGAGCAAGGACCCCACTGACCATAAGAGTTTACACTCTACAGGAGAGAGAGAGAGGACCCCACTGACCATAAGAGCTTACACTCTACAGAACAAAGAGACTTACCCAGTGAATTTGAAGATGGAAAATGACTCTGATGTGCAAACTGTGCTCACTGAGAACTACGGATATGCAATGGGCCAGGTACTGACCATCACTGTACATGATATGATAATCCACTGGATGTCATAGCTGCATGTCATTATGAGGAAGCCTGTACGGCAATACGAAATGACATTAGGTCCCCCTCTGATGCTTCAGCAGTATGGTAAATGGTGCAAAGCAAGGATTTTTTGTGAACACCGAATAGAATCTCAAAATTTGTAAATATGTGTGAAACTGTGTATTTCAGAAATTTCAACTCTAAGGCGGGCTTTGCACGTTACGACATCGCAAGCCGATGCTGCGATGTCGCACGCGATAGTCCCCGCCCCCGTCGCAGGTACGATATCGTGTGATAGCTGGCGTAGCTAAAATTATCGCTACGCCAGCTTCACATGCACTCACCTGCCCTGCGACCGTCGCTCTGGCCGGTGACCCGCCTCTTTCCTAAGGAAGAGGGTCGTGCGGCGTCATAGCGACGTCACACGGCAGGCGGCCAATAGCGGCGAAGGGGCAGAGATGAGCAGGATGTAAACATCCCGCCCACCTCCTTCCTTCCGCATATCCTACGGAAGCCGCGGTGACGCCGGTAGGAGATGTTCCTTGCTCCTGCGACTTCACACACAGCGATGTGTGCTGCCGCAGGAGCGAGGAACAACATCGGACCGTCACGTCAGCATATTTATGGATTACGCCAACGCTGCACCGATGATACGATTACGACGATTTTGCGCTCGTTAATCGTATCATCTAGGCTTTACACACTACGATGTCGCATGCGATGCCGGATGTGCGTCACTTTCAATTTGACCCCACCGACATCGCACCTGCGATGTCGTAGTGTGCAAAGCCCACCTAACTTGATCCTTTAAAGATTGATCAGGTCATCTCTATACAGAATGTTTAAATAAACCTACATATATTACAATTATAAACAGAAATATTTATATTTTAAGTTATCATTAACAGTAACAATGTATGCATAATTGCATATACAAGACTCTAATAACAATAATTATTTCTATAGTGCCAACATAATCCACAGCGCTTTACAATTCAGAAGTTCATATACAAACAATCAAGAGAAACAGTTATAGAAGATACAATAATTAAAGCAAAAATAAAAACAACCCTGCTCATAAGAGTTTATAATCTATAATGAGGTGAGGTGGTGTCATGGTAATCTCTCTGTTGTAGAGATTAGTGACTGGTGCTGTGCCAAAGTCTCTTTGGTTTGAGACTCTGCACATTAAATGTATTCCTCTCCCTTTGGCTAGGAGAGGTTTAATTTCTGCATTCCTTTCCCGCAAGCATATGATCACCTCCTCAGGTGTCTCCGGTTTGGGACCACTCCCAGTCCCTATTAAGACCCACTGCTTCCAGCAGAGGGCGCCGGTTATTCTCCTTCAGTTAGAAGCTTGGCATGGAGGTGAAATAAGCTGAATAAGCTTTCTATGCTACTTGCTGTGTTGGCTGCAGCATTGGTGCTGATTGCAGCTGTCCGTGATGTACTTATGGTACGGTGTAGAATTTTCCCCGGTTGTGTGTTTACTTCCCCCCTTTTATGTTGTTTCCCATGGACATGTGTAGTCGCTCCTTTGTGTGTGATTGCATTGTGTATGAGTTGTTTTCCCCTGTCCATGTGTAGTTGTGGGGTTTGTATTTACAATCCCTTCTCACCCCTTGGGTGGAGGTGGGGAAGGGGAGTTATATCAGGGCTTGGACAGGAGTTAGGGTTTTGCTGGTGACTCAGACCTCGCTACTATCTAGTGTACCTCTGAGCTGAGGGAAGTGCAGGGCCCCCAGTCTGAGGGTCGGCCTAGATGTCCTGCTCCTGTCATCCGTTCCCCTTGATAGATGGGGGTAACGCAAGGTACAGGTGCTTATTTACAATGATGATCCAGTCATCTTGAGGAAATTGGGGATAGATAAAGGCTGCATGAGGCAGTCACAAACCAATCTTTGTAGGGCTTTTGGGTGCGGTGGAGGTTGAGGGATTTATTTTCTGATAAATAGTGGAGGGGATATATATGAAGTAACTTTGATTAGGGAGGATGTTAGGCCTCTAATCAATTAACCAAAGTATTTTGAGATGTTGAGGATTAAGAAATCTGCCTAAAAAACATCAAATAGGACTGTAAATTGAAGACAACAAACTTTGACCTACCTGGCCTGGTGAAGGAAGGTTGAACTAGATGAACCTAGGTCTTTTTTCAACCTAAGTAACTATGTACTATGTAGCCATTTAAAAAAAAATAATTTTGATATGCAGAAGTTATCAGCTTCAGCTTCTAAACTTCCAGATCTGCTTGTTTGTAATAATATTTATGTATACAGCTCCTTAGCCGTGTTTGATCTGAATTTAATTAGTGCTAGATCCTTTAGGCGGTAAAACACAGTTGGTCAGCCCCTAAATATAGAGCGCACATCTCACTGCAGTTTGCTCCATCTGAGCTGCCTCAACGTGGTGTGACCTAAATGACTGTGCTGACATCAGCAGATTCTATCATTGTCAAGCAGGTAATCATTTACACTGTTCCCAAAGAGCCTGACAAATATTATTCTACAGAAGATGTCAAATTTACTGGCCTGAAGCTATACGTCTCAGACAAATCTCATCCAATATGAAATCATCTTATAACATTCACAAATAATTGTGTCTTGAGATGTGTCATATTCAGTGACAGCATTCAAGATGGTTGACATCACATGTAACTGATATCTGACCAAACTGCACCTTAAAGAGAAAGTGACATCAGAAAATGACCTATTATTTAAATCAGGTTTAAGACATGCTAAAAGTATTAAAAAAAAAGAGCAGCAATTTTTTAAGATTACAGTTTTATTAAAAATAAAAATAATTAAACTAGATTACTATATGGGATGAAGGCCTTGCCTATGATGAGAGACTGAAAAAGTTGGGCTTGTTTAGTTTAATAAAAAAGAAGTCTCAAAGGAGATCTAATTTATATGTATCAATACATGTGTGGTCAATACAAAGACATGGAACATGATTTAGTCCTTCCAAAAACCTTTTGAAGTACCAAGGAGCACTTATTAACTGTGGAGGAAAGCCGATTCTAGTAGGTAAACAGGAAAGAGTTCTTTGCAGTTATAGCAGTTAGACTGTGGAATACCCTACTGCACAAAGTAGTAATGGCAGACACTAGTAAAGGTTTGAAAAAAAGGCTGGATGATTCCCTCACAACATGTGAATTCAAATTCTTACAATAAGTACATTTCTGAAGACACAATCCCTTTAAGGTTGGATTTGTGGATAGCATTTGGCTGTAAGTCAAAAACATAAATGAAGGTTATGAAAAAAACACATTTTTTCTGGCATTTTTCATATTTGTTATAATTTTTGGGTCCCTGTCCCTCTATTGTTCCAAATGCAGCATGCTTTAAGGTGCAGCGTTATCTAGTTTTTTATTTACAAATCAATCCATATTGTACAATTTTCATCTTTTTTAGTATATTATTCAAATTTTGGCAACTTGCTTGCCGCAGCACATTCTCAAAGTCAATAAACAATATGAGAAAATGCAGTTGATATATATTAACATGCCATTCAACTGCCAGTAAGATCAATCAGCATACACATAAAACAGAGCTGAGGTGCTCAATACATCACTGCTAAGTTTGTCATTTGGCACACACTCCTATAATATCATGATATGAGGTTTTCTGGAGAACTACAGGTAAATTGCTGTTAGTTATCACTGTGTAAGAAGGAAACAAATGACTAACTCAGCTTACCTACATTTATAGCTACACTACTGTATGTATAGACATCTGTGAGCTATTTCATTAAATTTTTAACTCTAAAAATGAAATACAATTTAAATGGCCACTGTCGTTTCAAAAATTGTATGTTATATCCAAAAATTCCACTTTTTTCTTTCATCATTTATGAGCCACTACTTCCTCTCCACCCTGCCACCTGAACTTACCATGTATTCTGAAAAAACCCCTTTTCATATCAATTTTAGAGAAAGAATACGATAGGCTGCCATCTTGCTGATTTCAGAATACATGTCCGGTTACATTCTATGGAGAGGAAAAGGGGAAGGAGAAATAGGGAGCATTCTGCTTGGTGAAAGACCAGGCAGATATGAGTAGATGGAACTATAAGTTCAAGCAACTGATTTAGCATACTCCAGTGCTGCATTCACAGACACACAGCTTAGTGCTACAGTATAATGTCATCTGTACACCATGGAGTAAGTAGAGAAATAATCCATCAATCCATCATCGAGATGACTAAAGATTGTATTTATATATCCTACAAAGTGTAAAGCTATTACAAAATGTAATGTGTAGGTGATGATAGCCTAGGGCTATTTCTTACGCACACATACTGAATAGTCAAATTGTCATACAAAATAACAGATATGCTTTATAGAACACTTTCGGAAAGGAAGGCTTTACCAAAATGATCTGTTATTTTCCATATATATATATATATATATATATATATATATATATATATATATATAAATAAATATATATATAGTCACTGCTTTCAGAATTGCCTATTGCCAATGCAGACAGCAGTTGCTGTGTGCACAAGTGGAGAACCTTCCAAAGTTACAGCAAGGACAAATTCCACATGGTTGATTAATTGATTAATGTACTTTGGTATTTTGTGGTGGATTGACCCAGAACGTTCACCAGTAGATTGTGAAGATTTATAGTTAGGGGTTCCTTATATGACATAGCCTTACGGTGAAGCAGAAGACAATCCCACTTGGAGCAAAATCTGTCACTCTGGGCTGTGACAAGCGATGAAATGCCGCCCACAGCCCAGTCAGTTAGGATGACTGTGGCTCACCTCAGTTAATGTGACATCACCAGACATCAGAGGTCACAGAGTCTAAGGGTTACGCGAAAGAGGTGAGAGGACCGCAATAGCTCTTCTCACAGGCATTATTGGCATCACAAGGTATTTGAGAGAAACCTTGTTTCTCAAGATAATATCGATCTGGCCAGTTAAGAAAATGGGTGAACCATCCCTTTAAATGAGGGAATCCATGTGGGATATTTATGGCATACCCACATGGCTGCTCTTTAAGTCTTGAAATTCTCATACAAAGGAAATGAAAGAGCCACAAGTGCTCCAACTTCTCCTCCCCTAAAAGGGACAGATAGGAATAAATGAGTTTGACGCCTTTCTTGCCATTTATAGCATACTAGCTGTACTACCCAGCTTCGCCCGGGTTAATAACTGTTGTTTCCCTGTCTGTCTAGCTATCTCTTTCCCTGTCTATCTATCTCTGTCACTTTCCCTGTCTGTCTCTTTCCCTGTCTGTCTCTTTCCCTCTTTCCCTCTGTTTCTTTCCCTGTGTCTGTCTCTTTACTTGTCTTGGTCTGTATCTTACCCTGTCTGTCTCTTTCCCTCTCTTTCCCTGTCTGTCTGTTTCCCTGTGTCTGTCTCTTTGTCTGTGTCTGTCTCTTTACCTGTCTGTGTCTGTCTCTTAACCTGTCTCTCTCTTTCCCTCTCTTTCCCGATCTCTTTCCCTGTCAGTCTGTCTCTTTGTGTCTGTCTCTTACCCTGTCTGTGTCTGTTTCTTACCCTTTCTGTGTCTGCCTCTTTCCCTGTCTGTGTCTGTCTCTTTCCCTGGCAGCATTGTGACACGCCAACATTCCATATAAGGGCGTGGCTGCGCATTCCTCTGAAGTTCTGGCTGCACTGTGGCTCCCTGCTCCATTCGCTTTAATGGAGGCAGGTTTTTTGGCGAATAACTGTAAAGCGCGGGGTTAAAATTTCCCCTCAAAACATAGCCTATGACGCTCTCGGGGTCCAGAAGTGTGAGTGTGCAAAATTTTGTGGCTGTAGCTGTGACGGTGCGGATGCCAATCCCGGACATACACACACATACATACACACACACATACATACACACATTCAGCTTTATATTTTAGATTATGTGAATACGTCACAAAAAAATCCAGATGGGCAAACCCTTTTAACCATATCCTATATCTAGAGCTGTCTCCTCAATATTGCATTATGGAATGACTGATGTTTTTCAGTTTAGTATCTAGAAATTTAATCCATTTTCCCAGTTGGACATTCACTTTTCCCCCCTTACATTAATCTGTCATACCGGTTTGATTGTATTTACATTTTATATAATATCATTCACTTCGTAAATGTTTTAAGTATGTTTATCTCTTTATTTTATTTAAGAGTTGTCTCTGCCTCTAATCTATCTACCCTCGTAATGCTTGCAGATTTGGCATTTTGTAATGACAGCAACATCCCAAAGAATCAATAGTTATTTAATTCCCAACAAGCTCTCAAGTCCATTAAACCTGATTACATTCACCCATTTCAGTTGGGTGCAGTTATTTTTCCTACACCGGCACTTAATCTATAACAGGAACTTATGAGAACTTTCAAAAGCAATTTCAGCATCAATCAGCATATAGTGAAAGGCACAATTTTCTTGTAATTATTTATTGGACTGGATGGCAATGGGTTTGACTGAGCTCCAGAATCCGACCTTTACTTATCCAAAAAAAAAAAGATGTGACGGACAGTTTAGTGTTTTCACTGTTTACCCTGTTCCATTCTATCACTATCATGTGAATAAATGGAATTCATAGTTAACATTAGATCAGATCATATTGCCAGAGATCTGTCCTAACTCTGTCAATAGTAATAATATTTCATTAATATTTTACTCACATGCTGAGAAGACATGTCATACTGTGCCGATTCGGTTTGACTGTATAGTTATGTAGCAATTCCCTATCACTGACCTCAGGCATATAGGATTTCCAATATGAAGAGCTATTTATGTCACCTTTGGAATTTGTTCCTATCTTCAAAACTGTTATCCCCAAACCTTTTGCGCCTATTAAAATGACCAGTGAGAATGGAGAGGTTGTATATCTTGATCAGCTTTCTTTATTCACTTCTATAGCAGTTCCAAAAACAGGTGAGTATGTTTGGTTAGCTGTTTTTTAACTCCTATAAAAGTGACAGAAAACCAGGTGGGTGACACAACTTCTCTCTTCCTATTGTGTTTTGTGTGGGGATCGAGGGATCCCTGTTGTGTAAATAGTCAAAGGTGTGAGAAGTAGGCAGCCATTTATGAAAAATCTTTAAATGTCTAAGATAGAAATAACCATTAAAGATATACGTTTGCTTGTTGAGTCAGTGTTGAGCTGCATTATTTAAAAACAATGTTGTGGTTTTTGGCACATTCACACTAGTTTTGGCTAGCACCATCAATATTGATGGAGCTGTGGCAGGACACTAGTGGAAGATGGCATGGAGATGCCTTCTTATCCTATTCGTGATGAGTTGTGACAAACCTTATGTAACAGATCTTACTCCAGTTGGTCAGGTGCACTGAGGAATGGATGCAGTTAAGACTTGCCTGATTTATTAAGAGATGTAACACTCTTAATTAATCAGGCACCTCTGACTTATCAAGACTGGAGTGAACAATGATGGTGTTGATGACTAATCTGAAACAGGCCTATGGCAGTTTCAAACCTGTTCCAGTCTCAATGATTGACATGTCTCTCCCTATACATATGCACACATATGGAGAGACAAGTGAGTCATAGGGAGCAGAGCTGGGGGAAGAAACAGGTGATGTTCCTTGGACTAGTTAGTTACCCAAGATGTATTGCCTCTGCCAAGCCTAGTGCAGCATGATGCAAGTCAAGCTGATAAAGCGGCAACACAGATGGAGCCATGATAAGAGATTACTGTACTGCAACGTGCATACCTTGGTATGATATCTGTATGTGTGTAGTTGTGTGCCCAATTGATAAGGTTTTCTTATTTTAAAATCTCACAGTGTTAATACCCTATGAGCACTTTTCTTTCCTATATGTATTCTGGGACATTCAGTAAAGAGGGGAAGTAAAGACCCACCTCCATGGACCTCTATCAGAGGCCAGAGCTGAAATATGGCCATGTGCATGAGCTTTTAGAGTAGTACTGTGTTGTATCCCATGAAGAGCTTGACAGGGTAGTACATGACAAGAAACTCACGGAATAACATAGGCAGAATCCATATGTCATGTAAACCTCCCCTCCCCCCTCCAAAGTATATAGGCAAATAAGGCTTCCATGAATGCTGTTGTATCTATGGCTCCAAATTCATCATTATTGCCTTTCTCTGCAATTCTTTTTTTTACAAAAGGGGAAAATTTCCCTAGTATATTGCTTCTAAACTGGAGCAAAATGTAATGATCATAGACAAATCTCAATTAAATCATTGGATGGGTATTAGTTATAATTTAACATAATTGCTGCCTATTAACGCATATTATCCAAGTATGTCAATATAAAAAAATGAAAATATGTATTCAAAATATAACAGTGCAATATCATTATTATTATTATTATTTAGTGCACCCGAAGACTATCTTCAGAAAATGAATTAATGCGCATTAATGAAAGTAAATGATGCCAGAGCTTTCTATTTTTATTGTGGTCTTGAATTAACTTGAATAATGTTTCTCTTTCTTTTAATACCTTCAATCAAAAAATGTTACCGCTGCAGAAAAGTTTATTTAGACACAGAACATGTTTAATGATGAGGATTAGCTCATTAAATTGATCATTTATTCATATGCATTCTAATTATGCAAATTAAAAGCATCTATTTAAATGAAAATGATGAATACATTCACATTTTGTTATTATAACACCTGAGCTAAACAAATTAAAATTCGGCTAAACTTCGCAGTTTCCACACATCAATTCCAGATCAGATAAATGCTTTATTAATGGATAGGTATCTTCAAGCTGTCTTGTGTCTATCAATGCCTTCAGAAAAAGTTTAAAGGGAACTTGTCACCAGGTTTTATCCTAATAAGCTGTGGTCAGCACCAGTAAGCTCTTATATACAGCATTCTAGAATACTCTACATAAGTACCAAGGCTGCTCTGTATAACATAAAAAAGACTTTTTATTATACTCACCTAGGGAGCGGATGGGTCCAATGGGCGCCGCGGCTCTCGAGTCCGGCGCCTCCTCTATCCTGTACAATTGCCATTCTTCTTCCCAGGCCCATGTGAATGATGTGTCCTACATCATCCACACAGAGGTCCCCATTGCACTAGTGTCCATGTGCACTTTGACCTGATCAAAGTATTGTAGTACTCATGTACAGGTGGTCTTTGACCTTTCCTCGCGCCTGTGCATTACAGTACTTTGCTCTAACCTCAGCAGGGAAGATCAAAGTGCACATATGCAGGAGCGCAATGGTGGCTTCTGTATGGATGATATACGACCGTCATCTACACAGGGCTGGGAAGGAGGATGTCAACTGCACTAAATAGAGGAGGCACTTGATCAAAATCATTGACACCCATACCATACCAAACCGAGCCACAGGTGAGTATTATAAAGGTCTTTTTTAACATTCTACAAAGAGTCCTGGGCTCTTATATACAGTATTCTAGAATACTGTATATAAGAGCTCACTGGTGGTGGCCACAGATTATAAGGTAAAACCCTGGTGACAGGTTCCCTTTTAAGAGTCGCCGAATCATTGGGACTTTTTTCACATTTGTGTACCCTATAATTGCAGACAGATAAGGTGGGGATCACTCCTATTCTCTCTTCTGATAGGCTCCCAATCTTCTTCTCCAGTTCAGTTTTCCTTTTGGCAGGACTTTCAGCAGGGTGCATCTCCCCAAATCAATATGTAGCGCACAATTAGCTGTGCCACCCGCTCGAAGTCTGAAATTGAAGGGATACTGGACCAAAGGAGAATGATGAGGAGCCTATTAGAAGAATGAAGAGAAGTGGTAGAGGAACTGGTATGGGCCAAAGAGATGTGAATATTTAGTTTAGATTTGTATCTCCTTCCTATCAATTCGAACAAAACTTATTCAATGTGAACAATGCAAAAGGCATAATAAATTTGCACACAGATAAAAATGCTTAAAAACTAAAAAAAAGACGCAATAGGAATGCTGAAGCAGGACTATGCATATAGCAGAACAATAAATGCAACATGGAAACTATTAATAAACAGGTTAGCTGTTGCTAAAATTCTTTTTTCGTTTTGGTGTATATTAGACTCATCAAGACTGGAAAACGAAATAGTCAATAAAATATGAACAAATTATAAGTGTTTAATATCTTCATAAGATATTTATGTGTCAATATACCTATCTGCAGCAATTACTAAGGTGATAGAATGAGGACCAAAACTCCCTATTGTAAATTACTCATTATGCATTAAAGATACAAAAAACAAATGGCATGTTACTAAGGCCCCATTGCGCTTTTACTTACGTTCAGTGATCACGTCGGGGCATCCGTCCGAACCGCTCCTCCCTCACCCTGCAAAACATGTTTCGGACGCATGCGCCAACAGGGTCATTGACTATAATGGAGCAGACTCCATTAGGGTGTGCTCTGTCTAGCACCATTTTTGCACATATATATATTTTCTGCAGGTGGACACCGGAACGTAGTCGACTACGCAAAAATGGTGCAAGCACGCTAACGGAGTCTGCTCCATTGCAGTCAATGATCCTGTCGGTGCATGCGTCGGAAACATGTTTTGTGTGGTTGGGGAGGGGCAGTTCTAACGGGTGCCCCAACGGGACCACTAAATGTAAGTAAAAGCACAATGTGAAAGGGGCCTAACATATCTGTGAACAGCTTCTTTTTAAGAATTAAGAAAATTAAGAAAGCTATAAAATAATACAAAAAAGTTATAGTAAAATGATACGTATGTCAGGGTCACTGTCTTCTAGTAATGCTTACACTAATCCTAATAAGATTTTTTTTTTGATACTTTACTGTATAGTAAAGTGTTGCATGAACCTTTCAATAGTCTTTAAAAGGAACGTGTCAATAGAATATCACAACACAGACTATTTATACGTGCATGTAGCTCTTTCACAGACAAGTCCAGCGATACTTTTATATGGCCAGTCCATTCCTCCACATTACTGAGAGACTACCATCTGAATTGGAATTCAATGAAGCTGAAGGACTAATTTAGTTCTGAAACCTCTGTCACTCCAGCTTATTCCCCACTCACTGCAGCTTCTTCCTGCTTTACTGAAGGCCCCATTGCCTAAAGCTGCACGTCAGACAGGCAGTAGGAGGTGACAGCACTGGGTGGAGATTAGAGCTGGAGTGACAGAGGCTTCAAATCTTTAAAAAGCTCTTTAGCCTCATTTGCTTATCAATGTTAATGCTGAATTATCAGTAATTTAGGAATGGATTGACTATGTAAAGATATTGCTGGACTTGTCTTTGAAAGAACTACATGCACATATAAGTAGCTTGAGGTTTAAATCCTGCTGGCAGATTCCTTTAAGGCTAGGGTCACATAACAGTATAAAATACCGGCCATTTTTCATCCAGAAAACTGGTAAGATTATTTTTTCACTTGTCGTTTGTGAGCTGTCCATGTGCAGTGCCAGCTTTTAATCATTTATATGACCAATTACAGTTTTCTATGTAACATAATTGCAAAGTATCTGTAAAAATTGGATGCATTATTGTGGTATCCATTTTTTTCTTGCACTCATAACCTTGAATGGGGAAGTCTTATCCAATTTCAGGAGAAAAATTGTGCATGCTGCTATTTTTTTCACACAGATTTTATCAGTAAAAAAAAATTGGTCATCTGCACTGGCCCATTGAGTAACATTGGTCTGAGTGTTGTCCGTTTTTCATGGATAGCACTATGACCAAAAATAAGGTCATGTGAACCAGGCCTTAAAATGTTGCATGTATTTAAAAAATTAGATAGTGTATATTTTGTACTACATTACTATATTGAAATACAATTATGTAAAAATGTGACATGTTGAAAAGTCACAAATTAAGAATTAGCCAAAAACATCTAGACTATGAAAACCAAAGTCACATTGTCGAGCAAACTTAAAAATGATGAATATTGATAAAACTAGAATAAGAATGGCACAAATGTGAAAATAAATTTGGTGCAAATATAAAAAAAGCCTAAAACTAAACATTTACTAAAAAAGACACAACAAATGATTAATGAGGGCACTGAATGTAGAAAAATAAGTGCAACTTTCAAACTAATAGCGGGTAGATTAGCTGCTTAAAGGAAAAAAAAACACATTTTAATTTTGGTGAATATCAGACACATTTATACTGTAAATCTCCATGGCTGATAATACATGAATAAGTTATATGAATAAGTTATATGTTTAATACCTGCAGGAGATACTTATTTATCAATATACCTATGTGCACGATGTAGTAAGGTGATAATGATAATGAAAACCTAAAACCCACAGTGTTAAAGGGGTTATCTGGCTTACTTTGCCTTTTTCTTGTCATTTCACTATTGGGCCAGGTAAGTATATAGTAACTACCTACCTGCCCTGCTGTCACCCCCTATCCCCTGGCTCAGAGCGGTCATGTGATCACTCCTGCCGTGATTTTGCTGCTTCCTGTGATGTCACATCGACAGGGTCAGGAGCTCATGCTCACTTTGTAGACGGGCATCACAGCCGACGTCGTGTAGCCGCTCTGCTGGGCAGATACAGTGCGTGGCATCCCCGCCCCCTTCCCTGCACCCTCCCACACGCCCCATAGTGCAGTGGTCTCGATGCCTGTATGCTGCATGCAGCCCCAGATGCTGCTTGTGGCGCGCAGTCCCATTCTGAATGCTGGCTGTGCTGGGGCCGTGCAGTCAGCACTGTATATCAGATTGATTTCTGGGTGCTGCGCAGATGGGAGCACTGTACACAGTGATGATCAGCTGCCTGCCAATCAGAGGCCAGCAGCAAATTATTGCAGTAGCTGTATACAGAGCTTGGCTCCGAAGAGCACCCAGGAATCTGTACTCTGATAAAGCACTGTCAGCTGCGGCCCATGATGCTACATCTGGTCCGCAGGCCTGTGGCCCCCTTGCTGATCACGGCCTGTGCAGAGGGCCATGCAGTCAGCGCTTTATATCAGATGAAAGATTCCTGGGTGCTAGGCAGAGCCAAGCTCTGTATACAGCTATGTTCATCCGCCGGCCAATCAGCGGCAGCAGCTGATCACTGGAGAAGCTGTATGCAAAGCATGTCCCTGCATAGCATCTGGAAATCAGTCATGTAATATAAAGCACTGAAATCAGTGGTCCTTGCACCGGCAGCAATCAGCAAGGAGGGGACTGCGGCCGCAAAAGGAAGGACACCAAGGGAAGGAGGGCAGGTGGGAAGGATTTGTGTTTGTTTTTTTGCGTGTGTGAAGACTGACACACTAGAGGGCAATTCTACAGGATGGAGCATTACTACAAGAAAAGGAGCCCAATGGGATATTACTACAGAATGGGTACAAGGAAAGGCACATTACTATAAGATGGGCAGAAGGATAGGCACATTACTGTAAGATGGGCACATTACTAGGTATGGATGTGAGGTGATTGTGCTGTCACAGATGAGAGAAGCAGGATCAATGCTCTATACTACCAATGATTGGAAATACAGAGCAGTGATATCTCATCTATCACAGCACAATCACCTCACATCCACCGCACATATAATGTAGTAATGTGCCCATCCCGGTCCCCATGATATAGTAATGTGCCCATCTTATAGTAATGTGCCCATCTTATAGTAATGTGTCCATCTTTGCTGGAGCGATGAGAGGTCAGTGCTGGGCAGAATACTGGCAGCCCATGATTGTGCAGAAGGCGGGGCTGGACACTCAGGTCGGGCGGTGCAGGCTCTGACTGTGAGGTTTGGCATAGGAAGATTTCATGTTTGATTGATCTGCATGTAAATAATGTGTCTGCAGAGAATAAAAGTATAATTCAAGAGGAACAAAAGTTAGTAAACAAAAACAAAAAAATAATCTAGGGGTGTTTAAGATGACAATACAGCACAGATTAGATTAAAAAAAAATTGGAGTTTAAGTCACACAACTCCCTTAAGTGCTCATATATCAATGAGACAAAAAAATGAAGCATGTGACTAACAGATCCATGAACAGCTGCATTTTAGGGTTTCCAGGTAGCAACCAAATTTTTATTATAGTGACGTTTATTTCATGGCGCTTTACATGTGAAAAGGTATATACAGTTAGGTCCAGAAATATTTGGACAGTGACACAATTTTCGCGAGTTGGGCTCTGCATGCCACCACATTGGATTTGAAATGAAACCTCTACAACAGAATTCAAGTGCAGATTGTAACGTTTAAGTTGAAGGTTTGAACAAAAATATCTGATAGAAATTATAGGAATTGTACACATTTCTTTACAAACACTCCACATTTTAGGAGGTCAAAAGTAATTGGACAAATAAACCAAACCCAAACAAAATATTTTTATTTTCAATATTTTGTTGCGAATCCTTTGGAGGCAATCACTGCCTTAAGTCTGGAACCCATGGACATCACCAAACGCTGGGTTTCCTCCTTCTTAATGCTTTGCCAGGCCTTTACAGCCGCAGCCTTCAGGTCTTGCTTGTTTGTGGGTCTTTCCGTCTTAAGTCTGGATTTGAGCAAGTGAAATGCATGCTCAATTGGGTTAAGATCTGGTGATTGACTTGGCCATTGCAGAATGTTCCACTTTTTTGCACTCATGAACTCCTGGGTAGCTTTGGCTGTATGCTTGGGGTCATTGTCCATCTGTACTATGAAGCGCCGTCCGATCAACTTTGCGGCATTTGGCTGAATCTGGGCTGAAAGTATATCCCTGTACACTTCTGAATTCATCCGGCTACTCTTGTCTGCTGTTATGTCATCAATAAACACAAGTGACCCAGGGCCATTGAAAGCCATGCATGCCCATGCCATCACGTTGCCTCCACCATGTTTTACAGAGGATGTGGTGTGCCTTGGATCATGTGCCGTTCCCTTTCTTCTCCAAACTTTTTTCTTCCCATCATTCTGGTACAGGTTGATCTTTGTCTCATCTGTCCATAGAATACTTTTCCAGAACTGAGCTGGCTTCATGAGGTGTTTTTCAGCAAATTTAACTCTGGCCTGTCTATTTTTGGAATTGATGAATGGTTTGCATCTAGATGTGAACCCTTTGTATTTACTTTCATGGAGTCTTCTCTTTACTGTTGACTTAGAGACAGATACACCTACTTCACTGAGAGTGTTCTGGACTTCAGTTGATGTTGTGAACGGGTTCTTCTTCACCAAAGAAAGTATACGGCGATCATCCACCACTGTTGTCATCCATGGACGCCCAGGCCTTTTTGAGTTCCCAAGCTCACCAGTCAATTCCTTTTTTCTCAGAATGTACCCGACTGTTGATTTTGCTACTCCAAGCATGTCTGCTATCTCTCTGATGGATTTTTTTCTTTTATTTCAGCTTCAGGATGTTCTGGTTCACCTCAATTGAGAGTTCCTTAGACCGCATGTTGTCTGGTCATAGCAACAGCTTCCAAATGCAAAACCACACACCTGTAATCAACCCCAGACCTTTTAACTACTTCATTGATTACAGGTTAACGAGGGAGACGCCTTCAGAGTTAATTGCAGCCCTTAGAGTCCCTTGTCCAATTACTTTTGGTCCCTTTAAAAAGAGGAGGCTATGCATTACAGAGCTATGATTCCTAAACCCTTTCTCCGATTTGGATGTGAAAACTCTCATATTGCAGCTGGGAGTGTGCACTTTCAGCCCATATTATATATATAATTGTATTTCTGAACATGTTTTTGTAAACAGCTAAAATAACAAAACTTGTGTCACTGTC
The DNA here is from genome assembly GCF_048569485.1 of Anomaloglossus baeobatrachus. Classification (NCBI taxonomy): domain Eukaryota; kingdom Metazoa; phylum Chordata; class Amphibia; order Anura; family Aromobatidae; genus Anomaloglossus; species Anomaloglossus baeobatrachus. Next base: position 211,244,468 of record NC_134359.1, on the reverse strand, counting down.
CAAATATTTCTGGCCCTGACTGTACATAATAAAAACAAATACAATATTCATGAACATTACAGGACACAGACTGGTACAGGAGGCGAGAGGACCCTGCCTGCGAGGGCTCATAGTCTATAGTGAAAAACATTATAATGATGCATAAAAAAATGACATAGAAAGGAGAAGTATGTCACGGCCACTGTCCATTAATCATACTTACACTGATACCCTAATAAAATTGTGTTCACTAGCAAACTGCATTGTATTGTAGACTTCAAATGGTAAAATAATTCCTTGGGTTTCATGTATGCAGGAACGTGAATAATAGAAACATTAATTATTTGACATTTTGACCCACATCTAACTTCATGCAGTAGAAATGGTAAATCTGTGCATACCTATCATTCTTAGCAGAATAACAGATTTCAGGATCATTTACTTCCTACACCTTGTAATTGGAAAAAGGTCATTTCCATGGTTCTGCCCCCGTACTGATTCATTTAGTCATGCTACAGATCCAGCGAAAGGCAGCGGATGAAATTCCAGGGTTTCAAACGTATTTTTAGATTACCCAGAGGTGATGATGAAGATATCTGATGATTATGCAGGATATTATCTAGATGTCTGTTTGTGGTATGAGGCTGTATAGAACGTTCTCCTATACTGCCCGTCATTACTAGGTGTATAGTGAAGGTTGATTTCTTCATCTCTACATTCTAAGGTAATTTAAATGTAAATTTATATATGGTCATTATTATAATTATGCCTTCATTTAATTTACTTTTTTGTGGCATTAAAACAACAACAACCTCCCCTTGAAAAAAAAATCTGTGAATACCTGTAGGTTATATCTAGAACCAGCATATTGAGCTTAATAGATTGCCCAGCCTTCCTACAGTACTTATGCTGAACATTACGGCCACACCATAATCTTCTGCTATGCTTTATGATCAGTCATGGGAATGCTGAGTCCCTTAGAAAGCTGGAATGGATAGAAAATCCTCTTCTTTGCCCTGTGGTCAACCTTGCAAAGTGATGGTATGAATTTTAAACAGGAGTCAGATCAATACAAGCAAATATAGCTCAACTACACCATTTATTCAGCCATGAGAGATGTCAATATACAGATTAGGGTGATCCATCTTTTTGATTTCCTACTGTCTTCTCAGTGACTACATGAGAGCTTTTGCCTGTATTAAAAGTGTTTGCTTTCTCAACCATAAAAATTCCAATTATTACACTAAGTGCACTAGAGTTAAGCTGCTTGTTGCAAGTGGCCTTGCATTACCTGAACTCCCGTGAAGTATGGATCTACAGACAGAATCATGGCCAGCCCATGGGAGAAGCGACAAAACTCCTTGAGATGACAGCATGATTTGACTGATTGCATAACTCCGTCTATAGCAAAACACATCAGCGAAAAGTCAAAGGAACATCAAAACAGCCCATCTGAACTTGTGAGCTGCAGGCAAGATTATCTCCAGCGGGTCAGTGTCATTGGTAACAAGTAATAGAGCTAAATGTTTTTCCTAAAGACGGCAATTACAAGATATAGGAGCTTCACTACTTGAATTATAGTCAATGCCATTCATAGCCAATTCAATATTTGGGTTTTTTTGTTCTTTTTTATAAGAGTAGTTCTTTTGAATACCATGGCAGATAAATAAATCTCAGATATTGCAATATAGGTATAGTGGATAACATTGCCAAAAATTCAGGTGAGAAAAAAGTAATAATAATAATAGTAATGTGAAACCATTTTTCTTTTACTTAGACAACCACCCAAAATTCCATTGGCGGACACTGTTTTTCTGAGCCAGTGTTCTAAGCAAAAAAGTTTACAGTATACATTATATAAGGTGGAACATCTTCTCCAGAAAATCAGATAAGGAAGTGGTCTTCTTAAAGACGTGGTCCGATTGTCTGACAATAATACTCTTTGATGAACATCAATAAGATTAGTAGACCTTATAGATGCCCTTGTCGCCTACTGGACACTACAATACTAAATGATCTGAAGCTACCCATGATGTAGACGAGGGTTTCTCAAACTCTGGGCCTTACTGATTTTTGGCTGAAGCACATCTGAGAATGCAGTCTTGCCAAAAACAACCATAAGTGAATTACTCCTGTTGCCGCTTGATGGTTCGGGCAACAGTAAAAATATTGAAATAAACAATGAAAAGTCAAAGTATTTTCTGTGAAAATGTTCCATAATGTTTTGTTAATGTTTTCTCAGTTAAATTAGGTAAAATGTTAATTGAAGGTAATTGACCTTTTGCTTAATTATTATTTTGCTTCTAGATACTCGCAGAAATGATGTCCTTTTAAATGAGTCTTTTTGTAATTCTAGAAATAATTAGTGAAAAATAGTTAGCAAAAAACAATTTGCATTACGGTCCGAGCATAAGTGCACGTTTATTACTGGCAAGAACCTGTCTATTAAAGAGGTTTTGAGATTATTGCTTTTTATACTTAAATGCATATATTTTGGGCAAATGTCTTGCAATTTGGTTTCCTTAAAAAGGTTGCACTTTTTGCCTTCTATAGGCTCCTTTTTTCCTGTATAGTGAAATTTGATGTCATCTATGGTCATAAATCAGCTGAGACGAGCTCAGAAAAAGACATAAAACAATTAAAAAGTCTCCTAAACAGCCTCAAATTGGCCTGACTGATGGATTATCAGTTAACTCATTCTGCAGCAGTAGATAGTGCAGTACTGAGGTTATGGAAGGCAAATGTTGACAAATTTTTAATGAAATCCAACTTAAAAAAAAGATTTTTAACTCTGATTAAATCCACTTAAGTTATAAGTAAAGTCTTCAAAGTATAAATAAGATATTGTGGAAATCAGTGATTATAAGACAGAAGACTATGTATAAAGGGTGGTAAAAAAATATTTACTTTTATGAATTCAAGAAACCATAGTCTGACACAAAATTTATGCGTATGAATATAAGATATTACAAATTAATATGTAGCCATGTTTTAGCAAGTTAGCATGTACAATATTATACAGTAACATAGTGAATGCTGTCATATACGAACAGTAATGGGTTTCTTACCGCTGTAAGTGTTTAATGTCATAAATGACAAATTGCCAGTAATTGACTCCGGTGTATGACAGTTATGGTGCCAAATGAATAAAAGCTGCCTCACAAGCCGCACAGTAGCCTCTGCCATGAATGGCCCAATACTATTTTTATTCTCAGTGTCGATAACCTAACCTTTAAATGTTTCCTATATGAAGCCATGGAAGAGTCATATTATAGATATGTCATGTGATTGTCATTTTTTGTAGCCTTAGCAGGTAGGCATATCCACGTGCAACTAATGAGCATTGCATTAAAGTTTCCAGTAGCAAAACAGTTTAATGTTAAGAAAAAGCTTCTGAGAGCCTGAAACTGATTAGCCATTAGTAACAAAAAGATGAGGTTGTCGACTTTAATGCTAATTTACCAGACATGGTTTAATGACTTTGTAAGTAAGGTAAAACTCTGTGGAGCTTAGTTTTTTTCCATTTACTTGTCCAACCTTAACAGGAAACTGAAAGAAAATGGTTGCCCTAATTTCTCAAATGACTACGCTATAATGCTGTTATCTAAATAGTTTGTTTACAACAGTTTAATGGTGTATAGAGAAATGTGGAATCAGCTACAAGAAAGAAATGAAAGCCAAAAAAAGGTATTATTTCATTGTCGGTATGAGATTAAAAAAATGCAACAATAATTTTACAAACTATATAATAACATGTTGACATTGAAAATTACATAAAAGCAATAGATTCTTTATGTCACATTTACACAATGGAAATTACTTTAGCTTGAAGAAAAAGAAGTAATTTAAAGTGTAATTACACTTTTAAAAAACTTTGGACATGTCATAAAAACATATCAAAGACTTTGAACAATGAGGTCAAGATGTTAAGACCCTATTAATTTCAATGATAGGTGGAGGTTTCTGTAACTGGACCACCAACAATCAAACCAATAACTCACATAAGGACTAGTGATTAACAAACACTACAATGCTTGGTACTCCTAACGGGCAGTTGGATGCTTGTATGGGCTTGACTTGTGCACCGAGTATAATGGAAGTCAATGTGGAACTGGAAAAACTCTCCAGTTCCCCATTAATTTTCATTACACGAGTTGAGCCCCTCCGAGTGTCCAACTGCTCTTTGCAAGTACTGAACACCCAAGCATGGTAGTGCCCGCTCATCACTAATAAACACCAGACATATTAAGAGAATATTCATAGCGCCATAACCCATCTAAAGACTGAAGCTGCATTTATACTGCACAATTATCACGAACAAGCGTCCCTAGGAATGCACATTTCTTGGGTAGCAGAAAGAGGTTTTTAATCATGTGATAAATTAGTAAAATACTTGTTCATTGGGTGAAATGATCTTTTGTGCTGCACAAATGTTCATATTTTATACAGAATGATGTGCTGCCGAGAATAATAGCATCCTATGCAGAATGAGGGATCAATTAATGATAGTTCTGTGCACATCAGAAGCTGAATCTGCCTGTATAGATAGGCTTTACAACCACAGCTGACCAGTAAACATGTTGCCAATCCATGGTAATTAAATGTTGCTCATTGGTTGCTGTAATTGCATCTTAAGGGTGTCCATTCTTATAAACAAGGGATTGATCGTGAATATTATAGAGTTCAAAACCATGATCATAGAGGGCCACCATGTTAATGGTAACAGTAAATAAAAAAAGTTGTAGTGAATAATCAACGTTTTATTTCAAAGACAAGAGAAGGAGAGACTTTGTTATATAGAGAAATGGACATAATAGAATATGCTTTGTTTCCATCTATACCTTGTCACACATGATAGAAACTAGGTATAGACTAACAACCATGGAATCCTAGGTTGTATCAAAGGCTAATATTTGTTGTATTCAGGCTTGCAGCAGATGGAATTAGAGATAAAAAAAACTTTGATTTGGCCATTGGTATAGATGTCTTCTAAAAAGAGACAACACCTACTTGAACACAAGCACTAATGGCATTTCAGTGCCACAAAACATTTCCTGAATGGATTACAGCCAAGTGTGTTATACAGCTCAGCCACTGATCTGCTCATGTGCCTCGGCATATTTATTGTTCCTGTTTGTCCCATAGAAAAACGGAGCATCAGTTGAACAGTGATATTCACATGCCTCCATTTAATCATACATCTCCGCCTGCAATCTGAGGTTCTCTTTTAATAACATCTTTTCATTTATCCCAAAGTGAAATATATATTTTTTAATGAAAGAATTTGAGCCTGTCTATACACGGTAGCCAACAACACATGCTATTCGCAAGCTTCACGCTATTATCTTCCTCGCCTCTAAATAAATATCTGATAAAATAAACTACAACATAAAGTATCACTGCTTTTCCATTAACACTCAGATGATGGCAGAAGCAAAGTACGTTGTCTCCTTATCAAACCTTTCTTTACAGATGAGGAAGCTAGGGGCAACAAAAAGTAATAGATTACAGGGGAGCACAAAGGGAGGCCTCTCGTGGCTGCCTGCTTGGAGTGTTAAATAATCAAATCCACTTTTTTCTATAGAAAGGAATCAATTAAAAGGATTTATCAGAGGTTAGTTTTAATTAAGATGTAGACACCAAATCTTATCCATTCATATATTACTTTGATATAGTTTTGTACAAGATTTGGTGGTTTCCAAAAGTCCCATATCCCTTAAACTCCTCTTTTGGTGTCAGTTTAATCCACATGCCTTATATTTCCTAACCTTCCTCAAAATCTAGTGTAGTTTCTAACAGCGCATGTATGCAGAAACCAGACTGCGAAATGTGAAATCTATAGTTCAGAGACGAACTTCAAGCCCAATATAACCCCCTGTATATGAACTTCTAAAAACATAGGTGAGACTGCAGCAAGCTAGAACAGCTTGTACGAGGGTTTGTTGCAAGGTAATTCTTCATGAATGCTAAATTAATGTTATGCCTCAATACCAGACTTCAAGGAAAGCAAATTAGATGATCATTTTCAGGAGAAATCAGTGTGTATTATAATTTATCATTTATTTAACTAAAATAAGCTAAATATAAAATTCCTTTAACTTGTTTTTGAATGCTTTCAGAGTGTTTATATGAATGATCGTCACCAATTTATAAAGGCAAATGACAAACAGTCCTGCCAATTGTAACAGCTATGAGTAATCCGCCCTTCCAAAAGCCAAAAGAATATCAAATAGGTGCATATGGATGTACAACTCCAATTTAAAAAAGTTTAAGACACTGTATAAAATATAAGAAAAACACGAATACAATGATTTGGAAATCTCTTATAGACTAATTATATTCACAACAGAACATAGAACACAAATCAAAACACAAATCAGATTTTTTTCTTATTTTACTTGTAAAAAATGACATATTTACAAATTAATGGCTTCAACATATCTCAGAAAAGCTGACAGGACCATGTCTGCCATTGTGTAGCACCCCCTACTCTTTTAACAACACTCTGTACACATATGAGAAGTGAGACCACTTGTTGCAGTTTTGGGAAGGACTCTCCTCTTGAGTATACAGAACAGTTCAGAGCAGTTTTCCATGTTGCCTCAGGCCATTGTAATTGACCTTTGCAACAGAAAAGACAGCAGTATTTTTGAATTGTATTGATATATGGCTTCTTCTTTGCATGATAGAGCTTTAACTTGTATTTATGGATTGCACAGTAAATTGTGTTCACAGACAACAATTTCTGTAAGAATTCCTGAGAAATAATTTGCATGTGTGCCACCCCCACGTCAGCAGCCGGGCTGCTCATATCCGGATCCGCGGTGGCTCAAGAGGTCTCCAGACCCGGGGGGGTCATGTGGCCACTCAAATAAAGGGGGACTATGTACAGGGGATGGTGTGGACAGTTCATGACGCCACCCGTGCAGTGTGGTAAAGGTGAAGTACCACCGCTGTGGCTGGGAGTACCCGGTGGCAATGGTGTGGGCATCCAGGTGTTTAACCCCTCCACGGGTAGGGGGATGCCCCAGGACTCAGTGATGGTGTCGGGGAGGTGCCGCTGGGTCAGTAAGGGTTAATTGCTTACTCAGTCAGTCCAATAACGGTGACGCTGACATCTGTGGTAAACCAAAGTTCTTTATGCCACTGCAGCAGCGAGGGAGCACGCCTGGATCCCGTGCCCATTGGTGTTGCTTGTTAGCCTGTGACCTTGACCTTTGCACCTCTTGTCTGTAGTTGGTCCCTTTCAGCTTAAAACTAAATGGGTCCCGCTCACCAATATGGCTAACGGAGTGAGCTTGCTCTCAGGGTTCACGCTTTGGATTTTCTGGACTATGCAGTGGGAAAGTCCTATCCCCCTCGTTGTGCTGGTACACCAATTTTGGAGCGGGTGGAGAGCAGATCTTGAAGGCTCTGTCCTCGTCGGGTGAATTATGCCTGAAGCTACTTCCTGGCCTAGGGTCCACGTACCCCGTCGTGCCCTGGCCCCTGTCCGGTGATGGCACAAGGCTGCCGGGTGTCCTCCTCGACAGTCTGTGCTGCTTGTCACGATCCCCTGTGACCGGGGTCCAGCTCTTACCAGGCCCAGACCAACGTCTGCCACCTAATAGTTCATGGAGTCCAGCTCCTGACCTCTCCTCTCGAGAGTCACCACTCAACTCACTTGTGAGCTCTCCTCTTGAGAGTCACTGCTTAACTGACTGTTTCATAACACTCCTGACCTCCCCTAACCAACCCCCCAAGTGGCCGGCCCTATTCCCTTCAGACTGTCCACTGGTGTGTCTGGTGGGTGTAGTGCAGAGTGTTCCTAGGGTTTTGATTAGCTTGTTCTTAGCAACACCAAAGGTCAGGGATCCATAACCAAGGAGGAGGTGGATATTATGCAGAAGGAGAGATTGCACAATACCCTGTGATGACCTGATAGGCCAGGGTGTCACACATGACTAATTCAAGCCTGCTTTTAATGCAGCACCACTTTAGGCTCCAAAGATCACAAACATCCAATTGACCATCGGCCTCTGATTTCTGAACCTCTGACCATGTTTGCTTTTGAAAAGCTTTGCCTACCTAACATCCTCTTTTTATACATTTACGTTTCTGGAATTTTGTCAATTTTGTCTCAACCTTTTAAGATGTGATGTTGCCATTAGTTAAGGTTTTCAAAATAAATTAAAAAAAAAAGTCTAACTTTCAATTTCTTATATGTGTTCTTTGTTCTAAATAAAATATTGATGTAAGACATTCACAAATCATAACTTTTTTGTCATTCTTTACATTTTACAAAGCATTCCTACATTTTTGGAATTAGGGTAGTACAATAGAGTTTCATACAACTCTATGCATGCTGTATTGTGACACTAAACTTCAGTGGATGTACAGAACCAGAATACAATTATGTGCATGAGTCATAACTATTTAAATAAAATACAAACAACTACAATTGTTTAATAATTCCTCTCGGATGTCTATTTTCCAACATCACAATGTTCCTTTTGATAACACTGGCACTGACAGGGACTTATTTCCTGCTGTTATTCCTCCAAGGCCAAAGGCCTCAGGTAAAGTACTAGAGGGCTGCCACTTGGGCATCAGTGACATAAAGGCATCAATTATAGCAAACAAACATACAGCTACAGCACTCTTGGATGGGCTGTACGAACAGCGATACATCATGTCATTGTCTATCCTTATCTACTCCAATGGGGAAAATGTGTTAATAACCTGAGCAAATGGATCTGATAAACCAAATGACCTAAATACTGATAATAACTCAACATTCCTGTAATATTAGTATGGTAAAACTGTATGTAATGTGTAACCACTGCTTGTGGTTTCTGCATTGTTGTGGTTCCTATCATTATTGCTATTAATATCAGTAGAATCATTTACACATTATTTGATTAGTAAAGATCATATTTATATTAATTGTGCTACTATAATTTGGAGTTTTACATTAGTATACGCTGCATAAGGGAAAATTCCATGTAAAGCTTTTTTTGTTTTGCAAAATAATACAATTTTCCGCCTCTAATATTGATATTCTCCAATAACAACGTACTTTCATAATTCTAGGAGGGGATTTTTTATTTTACTGCGTAGAATTTCCTTATCAGTCTCATAAAACAGAGATAAAAATATAGCCTCCTGCCCAACTTAGAATAACTATACTTCATAACTAAACCTTACTTAATGTAATAATTTATGTAACGTGATGCTCCACACTTGCTGTGTTTTAATGGAACAATAATAAAAAAAATACAACTTTTCAACCTGTACTAAATATTTAAATAAACCCTTAAGGCAGAACTGGTACATTTTGTTATGCCTAGTGTAAGGCCTGAGGGGGCAAAGTGTGACATTGAACTTCTCTTTGGTGTTCTTTGAGTCTGTGTCATGTAGCGCCCCTTAAGGCAATGCGATTGACATAACATAGTAAATCCGTTTTGCATGAGGTTGCCTTTTATTTATTTACTTTGCTGTTTTGTTCAATTTCTACTGTAGACTCTTAGAAAAGTTCTTTTTGAGATAGACTTTAGTCAGCCAAATGCAAAACAGCTGTTGCTAGATCCTCTGGAAGAGCACGCTTACTAGCACTTTCTGACGTTATGAGACACATTTAGATCTGAAAAAGGGTCACAAGCAACATCCAGCCCCCCTCACAGTAGTTATACTTAGATCCTCCATTACTGGTGTAATGAAAGCTGTTGCTTTTCCACAGAAATCACACTAAGGGTTCGGTTTCATTTGCGTTTTGCATGGACATGTACAATCCGATGAAACATCGTACTGCTCTCACTCTAGTGCAAAACTATGGGGCAGTGTCCATTTAGGATTTATTTCTCATGCCATATCGGCATTCGGAGTAAATCGCAGCATGCTGTGCTTGGCATTGATTCTTGGCTCACACCCCCCCATACAAGTTTATGAGAGTGTGTGAAAGATCGCACTGCACTCGCATGTAATCCGAGTGCAGTGCGATGGTTGCAGAAACAGGCCCGGGGAGGGGATGGGGAGAAAGTGCTCCCTCCCTCTTCTCTGCACCTGTGCTGCGATCGCAATATCGCATCACAGTTGCATGACCCTCGGCTGATGCTTTCTTAGCAGATGGTCATTAGCATATAATTTCCGATGCTCTCCCATCAAAAGTTATATGCTAGTGGAACCATACCCTAAGGCAGTATATCAAGATCCTGGGATTCCTACCATACATCTCTTTTTAAACTGCTCTTCTATATGGGGCTACTAACAAAAATTACCATCTGGAGATGTGTTCTTAGTAGCTGTTTACTAGACATGGTGCTAAAGCACTAAACTGGAATACAGCCACCAGCCACACATCACGTGCCCATGAGCCACATGTAGCTCCTGAGCTACAGGTTTGGGACTCCTGGGTTAAAGAGTTGTTCTAAAGTTTCTTCTTCAGAAGTAACTTCTTTACCTCCTGGCTTCCCTTTTTTGGGGGGTAAGTGCACTTCTGAAGATTACCAGGATCAGTGGCATAGTGTACCGCTGGCCCAAACTGTGCAGGGACACTGAATCTGGCTGGATTATTGCTGGGCAACTTTTTTCCAGACTACAGCTATAGCATTTATCCTAGGCAATGAGCATGTAACAATGCAATGAAAAATCCCTCAGTTCTTTTTTGAATAAAAATAAAATTCCAAAGTTGTTTTCTTACAAACACTTTGTAATTTTAACATTTACTGACATTGAGAATAATCCTTTGAGTCAAAGTGTTCATGAACCAACATTGCCTAGTATGTAAGGCAGATAGGTATTGAACAGTAGATATAGTTTTATTTATTTAATTTTTGTAAATAAACAGAATAAGTGAAGCTAAAAAACTTTGTAATATACCTTTTAACAAAAAGAGGCCTCTTTCCCTATGTATCATTCACTTCTTATATCCTGTACTGATCATTCACTGTCAAATACTGCTTAACTCTGTCTACAAATCTGTCTACAGTAAGGGGTGCTTCACACACAGCGAGATCGCTGCTGAGATCGCTGCTGAGTCACGTTTTTTGTGACGCAGCAGTGACCTCATTAGCGATCTCGCTGTGAGTGACACTGAGCAGCGATCTGGCCCCTGCTGTGAGATCGCTGCTCGTTACACACCTGGTTCGTGTTTTTATTGTTGCTCTCCCGCTGTGACGCACAGATCGCTGTGTGTGACAGCGAGAGAGCGACAAAATGAAGCGAGCAGAGAGCAGGAGCCGGCATCTGGCAGCTGCGGTAAGCTGTAACCAGGGTAAACATCGGGTAACCAAGGTGGTTACCCGATATTTACCTTCGTTACCAGCCTCTGCAGCTCTCACGCTGCCTGTACTGCCGGCTCCTGCTCTCTGCACATGTAGCTGCAGTACACATCGGGTTAATTAACCCGATGTGTACTGTAGCTAGGAGAGCAGGGAGCCAGCGCTAAGCAGTGTGCGCGGCTCCCTGCTCTCTGCACATGTAGTGACGTTATGATCGCTGCTGCGTCGCTGTGTTTGACAGCTAAGCAGCGATCATAACAGCGACATACAAGGTCGCTGTTGCGTCACAGAAAATGGTGACGTAACAGCGACGTCATTGTCGCTGTCGCTATGTGTGAACCCAGCCTTAGGGACGAAATTACACCTGCTGTTTAAATTAATTTGTTGATGGAGGAGGGGGGAAGCTGGAAGAAAACAAAAGGAGAAACTGCTGAGGCTTCTAGTGCAGGTAGAAAATCTGCTAAAAGTGTATGAAGCAAGACATAATATGTCCAGGCATAGTGCACACATTTGCACAATTGTATATACATATGACAGCTTAATCTAAATTGTTACCTGAAAGTCCAGCAAGACTGTAAAGGGGCTTTCAGGGGAAAAAAATTAAACTTCTTAAAAAGAAATAAAATATTCACCATCACTCTTTTCTAATGATGAGTTAGTTTTCAAATACTCGGATTTGCGATACTCGTAACGGGTACTGTCTAATACTTTCATATGCATTTCGAATAGTGTGTGCAGTGCAAGTCAATGGGGAATACTAGCAAATGTAATGGGTAACCCGAATGCCATACTATTCGCTGCTCGCATGAATAGTACGGCATACGGGTTACTCGTTACATTGCAAATATTCCCCATTGACTTGCATTGCACAGACTATTTGGAATGCATACGCGAGTATCACAGTACTCATTACGAGTATTGCGAATCTGAGTATTTTGAAACTTGCTCATCATTAACCATTGCTATAGCTCCTATTTGAAGCTTATCTTGTTCCCATTGTTCCCTCCTTCCTGGTCCTGTCTCACTGTAGCAGAAATAGCCAATTACTGGCCACAGCAGTGACCCACCTCAGTCAGTGATTGGCTTAGTGAGCATATATGCCATTTCTGTGATGATAGTATGTGACCAATAGCAAGCATAGACTGGTGAAGCTCAGGAACATATTGGAATTTGAGGGAGGGGTCAATTATGGTAACTATGACTTCTCTCATTTTTTTAACCATTCAGAACTCTTTTTAAAAATAATTTCTATTGAAAAAGAAAAACTTCTTGAAGGATACCGCACTTCACAAAAACAGGAGTCATCTGAAAACATTTTACACCAGAAGTTATAGTAGATATTTCTAAAGCTAGCAAATGGCAACCATGAAATTGTAAGGTGTTAACTCAACTGAACAAACTCTATCTATATTTTCATTAGAACATGTGGCCTTCCTGCTCGGGCTCCCCTCTGTTATCTACAAGCAAAGAACTACTAAAAAGTTGGCACCCACTGTGACAGATTTGGACTGTTCACAGTTTGCATGGTCACTCATGTGAATGAGACTAGTGTTATATTACGTTTCCCACAATGAGCGATGGCTGCAGTCTCAGCTGCTGGATCCGGGTTGGTAAATTAATTACCAAGATGGCTCTCTTATTGTGTACAGTTTCTCCATCTTGGACAACTCCATTTAGGTGCTGTACATATACATATGCCATAGTCATCCCTGCCAACTCTTAAAATACAATAAACATGTAAACATATTCACATTTTTAATATTGATTTGCTCTGTGTGAATTTTAACTCAATTCAATAAAGATTTGTTTGTTCATTGATTGACCTATTTATGTTTTTTTTATATATATATTGACTGTTTATTTTTTCCAGCTTTGTAAACGTGTAGTGAAATTAAGAGTTTCACTGTAAACTGTAAACCACAATACCTATGGGACTTTCTACTTAGCAGTCATGATAAGCTTCCCCTTCTAATTATTCTATTAATATCTCCCTCATTTACAGGTTTTGATACGTATGCAGCCTTCCTTCCCACACTTCTTGTTTTGTTTTTTTATACAATCTTGTTATTCTCATATAAGCATATAGGGAAATAAAACTATTTATTTAATTGCCTCTCAGCTATTTATATTCATTTCAAATGTCTAATAATACATGTTTTCTATCCAAACGCAATGACTTGTAGAGCTCTACTTATCCTGCTTATGGTTGAGAGGTAGGGGGCTCCTTTTAACCCAAGCACCCCTATACTTACTACATGTGGAGCCTGTTATTATGCTTGGAACCGTTCCACGGTTTGCTTTATATTCAGAGGCTTGCCTGAAGCGACCCATCCTGCGCTGCTTGCCTCAACTAGAGGCAATGTTTTAATATTATGTTTCCATGTTTGAAACTATCTCTGTGCGCATTTTTCATATCTGTGCCCAATATGTCAGTGAATATACTCTCGGATACTGATGTATAAAAATCATTCAACCTATTTCTTCATAAGGAGCATATCCCATTTGTTTTTCATATTAAAGTATATTTTCAGGTCTATTACACTTTCTATTAAAATATGTTTTATGTAAGACAACATGGATATCTGGTAGAATTTTGCACAATAGTGGTAATAATAACCATATTTTACTATATTTTATTACATATGTGTGCAGACAAATCCACGGACACAGCCATATTTAACATACTAGAAATAGATTATTTTGTTAGTGAAATATATAAAATATTGATATTTAAGCATAATACATAGCACCCCATTAATAAATAATTTTGTGATGCTCATGAGTAGAAAGTTGTCAGATACAACATACTTGCAGGGGTATTAGCACTTAGTATAAGCCGCACTTGACTACTTCTAAAAAAAACTAAAACTACATCATGATAACTGGCCGATTGCCCAGATATGTACTCTCGGCATGAAGGCAAGAAGGAAGAAGCTGTGTCTGTTCTAAGCTTTTGGTGAGAGTAAGATGATGTAAGGGTATAGAATAACAAATATAGATGAGGAATATCAACTGTTCACTTTGCTCCATATGCTTCAATACATATCAGAAATTATGTGTAATATCTAAAGCATAAACTTTAAAGCAAACTAATAGCTATGTACAAAACGACAATGGTGCATATACCATAGGTGCTGCGTGTGCAGCTGCATTAAGGCCCCATAGGCAGTGGAGACCATACTGTAATGAAAATGGGACATCAAGATATCTACCTGCTTAAAATGATGATAACTAGAATTGAGAAAATCTCCTGAAATTCCAGTTGTCCAGATTTCATAGACTCATAGAATCGTAGAATGGTAGAGCAGTTAGTAGGGACCTCAAGGACCATCGGGTCCAAATATCTGCGAGTGCAAGTTTTTTTAAATCATCCCAGCTATATGTTTATCCAGTTTCCACTTGAAGATTTCCATTTGCTCAATTTAATTTTGCATTAAATTTGGTGCAAATGGACTCTCCTAGGAAAGAATGAAAAAATGGACACATATATTGAGCTCTCTTTGGCCCAATGCTAAAGCTCCGCACCTACGCCTCTTACAGACTCCTCTACTTTCTTCTACTTTTTCAGGGCTTCGTTGATTGATTCTGTAAAAGTACTTTACAGTCACATGGATTGTGACGCACTTCATTGACGTTGATGACATGTGTCACATTTAATGTGGTTACATTGTATGATATTCACATAATTTATAATGACGACATGTGCCATGGCCTATGAGGTCAAATGGGAGGATATTTATATCATTGATGTCCATTGTGCCCCACATGACAGTATGGAACCTAGTCAGTGGAAGACAGGAACAGATTAGAAGAAGGAAAATGAGACAATCACAGGACCAGGTGGGTAGATGTGGTGGCAGGAAATGCACAGGGAGGGTTACAGACAAATAAGTATATTTAGATTTTTTTAATCCTTTCTAATCCCTCAAAATTAAGCAAAATGATGACCAGCCTGCCGCTATCTTGCTCGATTTGTGTGAAGCGAATCTCCAAAATTTTGATTCACCTAAACCACAAATTTGATTAGTTTTGGATCATTTTGCTTATCTCTAGTACGGAACACTAATCAACCAATTACTCTTTATAAATTGGCTGTTAAACAGTTAGTGCTCACATATTGTTTCTGTACAGTGACCCCTATTTTTTTTTCTGCTTCTGAGAATAGCTATGTTATAAATTCATTTTTTACCATTGTGAACTCAAAAAAGGAGGTGTTCCCAAATGTAATCACGCACATTCACATGTTTGTAACCCAATAATTGGTAGTGTGCATTACTCAGCTCATCATACCTTTGATACACAATTTTCTGAGCAATTATAAAACTTATGGGTAGAAATGCAACAGTCCCCTCTTAGGGGTGAGCCATCAGCCAGCGCTATAGCTCTCACAACTGATATTCTATCTGGTCTTTCCTCCAAAAGGACCTAAATAAATGTGTAGCTTTATTGTTTTTTCTCTGCACCTCTATATTTTGGTGCAAGGAGTTCACCTTTTTCGATAACCATATTTGTTAGGAGGTTACGCTGTAGAAACTCCCAGACATCAGCTATGGTTTGTTGTTCCTGCCATGCAATATCACAGCAGCACCATCACAGGTGAAGCTTGGAATTACATGATGCTCATTGATTCAGTAGTTGGTCAGGTCCTCCTGAGTCCTGAGTAAGAGACAGTGCTCATTTAATCAGTAGTTGGTCAGGTCCTTCTGGGTGAGAGACAGTGTTCATTTAATCAGTAGTTGGTCAGGTCCTTCTGGGTGAGAGACAGTGTTCATTTAATCAGTAGTTGGTCAGGTCCTCCACAGTGACAGACACCTTTTGCAAATTGATCTTTAATTTGTCTAATAGAGGTCCTGAATGGAAGATCCATTGATTTAAAACTCTACAATAACGTTTTCTGAACTGCTTTTCTATCCCAGAAAACTCTTTAACATTTGCTTTAAGCAATAGTTTCATTTGAATATGTAAAATGGATTAATGTTCATTCGCACTGTGAAGTATCTGATCACAGAATTCAAAGCTAATGAAGGGTTAATGTGGAGATAAAAAGATGTGAAGCAGGATAAACATATATTAATGAATGCAGTACATACTCTAGAACAGAAGTACCGTATATTTCTTCATCCAAGCATAATGGTTTACAGCAAATCTTGCAAAACTAAACCAAGACTCTTTGTTTAGTTCATATCTTTACATTACTCCTAAAAATTTGTGTATGCTTATACATGCAAGAACGGGTATAATTGAATCTATCACTTTTATTTCCATCTGACAATCCATTGATTCTTATTAACAACCACTGGCCTTTACCATAAAATGTAATTCACTGTGTTGTAAGCAGCTCCTGCAATAAACCAGTCAGGAAAATATAGTGTTGGACTGCGGGCCATGAAAATGAAAAACCACTCCACAAATAATTCAGAGCAGCAATATGGTAGTTTTCATGCATAAACCAGTCTATGTTCAGTTAGCATTTTCTAATATTTACCAATAATTTTTAATTTTAATGTTATGTGGTGATCCTCACAATGTACGTGGCAAAAATGCCTTACATATGGACGGTTTGTTTTATATGAGGCAACAAAATAAAGACTACAAACCTAACATTAATTCTGCACATGACAAAATAACATATAAAAAATCAAATCTATAATCATATCTACACAAAGCAACTAAAGATTATAAAATCTATGCAAAAATATTTAATAATCTAACAACACACGTTGTACAAGATCTACACCATTATTGTTTCACAGGTTTTGTGAAAGTGACTATAATATCAGAAGAACTCGCAGCAGAACATCTGTGTCCGCCTCTAACTCCTCCCACTTTCTCTTCTTCCCTTCTCCATAGAACTTTATGGCCATCAACTATCCTCTCCTATTTCAATAAAAGTGAAATCTGTCTTCATTGAATACAGATTTTACCTGAAAATGTATAATATTGGGAATTAAATATCGGCAGTCCAGGAGGTAGGAGAAAGAAGCAAAATTCTCTGATAAGATATATGAGAACGTTCCTTAATTTCATGATTACTACAGATCAAAGGAAAATAAAATAAGCCAAGCACTAATAAAATAATGAATTTCAAATATCCAGCATAGGACAGAGCTATTTTCAGTTTGGAGCTGTATATTCCTCATGTTGACCATAGTGATTATTTAAAGTGAATGTGTACATGTTCTGCATATTTGGTGTGCCCAAAAAACCTCAGGTAAACACTTATTTGACTCCTCAGGTTCAGGCTGCTTCAATAAAGCATAATGTGTGTGTGTGTGTGTGGGGGGGGGGGTAACACTGATTTCTTCAGTATATGACTTACTAAGCTCCTTGAAGTCAAATGAGAAAACACTTTAAAGGCCGCTCTACATGCTGAGATCTCGCTGACGAGATCAGTAGCGTGCGTACCCGCCCCCATCGTTTGTGTGTCTTGGGCAAATCACTGCCCATGGCGCACAAAATCGCGCAGACCCATTACACTACTTACCTGCCTAGCGACGTCACTGTGACCGGCAAACCACCTCCTTTCTAAGGAGGCGGTTCATTTGGCGTCACAGCAACGTCACTAAGCGGACGACCAATAGAAGCGGGGAGGAGGAGATGAGCGGGACGTAACATCCCGCCCACGTCCTTCCTTCCTTATTGCCAGTGGCTGCAGGTAAGGTGAGGTTCCTCATTACTGCGGTGTCACACATAGAGATGTGTGCTGCCACAGGAACGACGAACAATATCGTACCTGCAGCAGCAACGATAATTGGGAACAGGGGGGCATGTCACCGATTAGCGATTTTGAACGTTTTTTGCGACGATTCAAAATCGCTCATAGGTGTCACACGCAACAACGTCGCAAACTTGTCCAGATGTGCGTCACAAATTCCGTGACCCCAACAACATCGCTTTAGCAATGTCGTAGTGTGTAAAGCGGCTTTTAAATGCAGCAACTCTGCCACTTCTCTCATTAATTAGCTCTGGTTATCCTCACCTCCCTTCATAGGTTGGTAGTTTTCTTCTTTATTAGGATATAAGCTGTCAATCATTGGTGTTGGAGGGACTAGACAAGGTCCATCACTGAGAGGACTAGCAGGTCTGCAGCAGATAGACGAGGTCCATCACTGAGAGGACTAGCAGGTCTGCAGCAGATAGACAAGGTCCATCACTGAGAGGACTAGCAGGTCTGCAGTAGATAGACAAGGTCCATTACTGAGAGGACTAGGAGATGTGCAGAAGATAAACCAATCATATTATCAAAACCACAGAAACAAGCCAAGTGACCCAGTGCTGTCCAAATTTTATGATTACCTTAGAATGGGATGAATAAGTCTGGTGAAAGGTTCCATACCCATCATGTCCCTTTACTGGTATGAGCTAAATGAATGACATCTAAGAAAAAAAACATTTTTTTCTTGATAAAATTGATATGAAGAATAGTTTTGGCAAATCTTCAGCGATGCTCTGTTATATATTATATTGACATACTATTACTAATATTTCCTTTACAAACCATTTACATTTAGTCATTTTGTTAAAATGACTGGAAAACCATTAACTATCTTGGCTCTCTAAAAAAATCAGACTACTTATGGTTTATAAATGATTCAGCTTTTTGTTGATATTCTGTTACTGGACTATGTCATACATTTCTCTGTTATGGATTCGTACACATAAATCGATCGCTGAACACTTTGGATTCTACTATAACTGACATATGAGTTTTATTATTTAAATATTTTCCATTTCACGGCAGACACTAAATCTAGGTTATGTCATGGCTCCCATTAAAAAGATGATACTTATAGGTGTCTAGATATCTATACTTTACAGTCTTGTTTTATTACCATCAAGCTCTAGAAAAGTGTACATTTCTCATAAATGCTACATGTAAAATATTATAAATGTAAACTTAGTAGAATGCGACAGGCTGTTTAAGTGTAGGTTTACTTGAAGGGTTTTTCCCCAAATCATAATGTGGTCTCGTTTTTCTGTACATACAGAATTAGTCGTATGTTTCAATTCAACCTATTTATAAATCTGCACTGATTTGCAATGATAACCACCCCAAAACACAAATTCTAGAGCTCTCTTTACTCTACCTTGCCATTGAATTCATCCTCCAGTTGATCTAATGCTTTTGGTAAAGCATGGGCAGATACACCTAATGACCTTGTGTAATAAAACATCTGAAAAGCTATGCTGAAGATTCCACCTATTCCAGTGGCATTTGCATCAATAAACCTTGTCTAATTGATAAAAAATAGATATACCTATGATTCTGTCCAATAAAACATCCATCTTTCACTCTCACAGCATCCTCATTGCCCTAACACAGCAATATTTGTATCACAGCTCAGTTATTATTTGATGAACTCTGCCATGCGTGCAAAAAATGCATGATCAATCCTTGAAGATACACATGAACCTCCAATGAAATTTGGAGTTTGTAATTAGTAATCAATGTTCGTGAAATAGTTGGTCATAGTCATTACATTCAAAAATTTAAATGGTTAACATATTCACATAAATAAAAAATGTCCATGTTTAGATCCATCTATACCTATTAATAAGCACAAAGAAGACTAGAGATCGGGGCCTGCAGCACCAGGAGAAGCAGGGTGCTGCTGGGAATATATAGTTTAAGCAGATAATAAAAAAAGGACTGTAAAAGGAAATTAAAACATTTGCTTTTACTGTATATTAACAATAGTCATACAGCTGCGGTGCTTTTTAAGCATAAAGTAATGATGCCATTGTAGGAATTACATCTGAAATGACAATTAATAAACCGCTTACAAACCTAGAGATAAAATAACTGATGATATAATTATTATAGACTTTGAATGTCATTTGGATGTAGGATATAGTAGAAAGCATTCTCTGATGAATGTCACATACACCCGGATGGAGTCCATAAAATAAGCTTGACTATTATGGCAATATCAAAAAAATGATCTCACTCTGCCTACTATTTTGACTATGTCTAGCCTTTATTAGATGTTTCCAGTCATGGACACACAGGTTGATTAATTACTGAAAGAGCAGTAGCATTATCATCTCTCTGCAAGTCCGCACTGGTGATCAGACTGAAGAAGACGACCAGACCAGAGTTGGTTTGTGCGTGACACAAGTGAAGTCAGGGTGAAATATTTAAAAAAATATGTCTATTATGCGTGAGGGGTCTAGACAATCTTCAGAGCATAATATACCTATATATATATATTGATTTACATTTAATAAAATTTGATGGTCAAATTTGAAAGAACTTCCTAATTCTAATTTCAGGTAATAATACTGTGGATTAAAGAAGCGCAATAGAGTCTTACCCGGTAGGGGAATTAATAGACAATCTAATTAGGTTGTGACAGTCACAACCCCTTTAAACACGTGCAGTGATGGTAACAGCCGCAGCCCTGAAGTGTAAGATGTAGAATTCAATAGAAGAAATCGGGTATGTGCCGCGCTATCACCATGGAATCTGATATTAATATAATTCCTTTATTGTTTGTACAGGTCGATGCATTTTATCTTTTTCCTTCTGAAACGCGTCGACCTGTACAAACAATAAAGGAATTATATTAATATCAGATTCCATGGTGATTCACGGGACATACCCGATATTTTCTCCTGTTGAATTCTAATTCTAATTTCGGTAGATTTGCTTATCACTATTTTAGATTGGTTATAGATCCAATGATTTATTCTGATTGGCTGTTTGCCATGCTCTGAATGTATATTGCAGGAGAATAGAGGGACTATATTTTATTTGCACCACCTATCCCAGGATAATGTATGGGGCAGGTGGTGCAAAAAAGTATACGTCTCTCCTAATAGTTTACTATGCATTGTACAGAGTCAAGCAAACATCACTGAGTTTGCCTCATTACTTCCTAACATTTTTTCAGTCTCGATATTGTCCAGAAGCAATAGGCATCAGTTGTATGTAAACTGAGCACAAGGTGTAATTGTGGTCGGATGATAACCTATAGTAGCCATTATAGGCAACCTTCTGTCTGAAATTATGACAAGTAAGTTGCTTTTTGCAGCTATGTGCAGTCCAGGGTCCTGACTTGTGAATGTTCAGACTTGGCCCCTGGATAATGATGCTGTAAATAAACTCGAGGCAGCCATCAGGACAGGCTGAAATACGATCAACTTGATTACAAAGTCTTGGCTATTAAATCAATTTTCAAAGTTCTATAGTAGAACTAGCAAGTTATTAATGTTATTTACTAGGGAAATGGTTTGTCTATATTTTAACGATAAAATATGCATAGATGCACAGATTTAATATGTACTAGGAAGGAAAGTGCATTAACTAACTCTCATCTGTTATTGCATTTCCTTTATAAGGTTCCCTGTCCAGAGATCTTTAAGGGGTTATCTCTTGTACAAAGCCAATTAAACAAATTGATAGAAGAAGCCTTCATTCAGGAGCCTGTTCTATAAAGGCCCAGTCACACTAAACAACTTACCAGCGATCCCAACAATGATACAACCTGATAGGGATCGCTGCTAAGTTGCTAGTAGGTCGCTGGTGAGATGTCGCACTAAGCGACGCTCCAGCGATCCAACCAGCAACCTGACCTGGCAGGGATCGCTGGAGCGTCTCTACACGTGGAAGCATGCTGCACTTGGTAACTAAGGTAAATATCGGGTAACCAACCCGATATTTACCTTGGTTACCAGCGCACACCGCTTAGCGCTGGCTCCCTGCACACCTAGCCACAGTACACATTGGGCTAATCACCCGATGTGTACTCTGCTACGTGTGCAGGCAGCAGGGAGCCGGCTTCTGTGGACGCTGGTAACCACAGTAAACATCGGGTAACCAAGAAGCCCTTCCCTTGGTTACCCGATATTTACCTTCGTTACCAGTGTCCGCCGCTCTCACACTGCCAGTGCCGGCTCCCTGTTCCCTGCACTCCTAGCCACAGTACACATCGGGTTATGTACCCCATGTGTAGTCCGGCTACGTGTGCAGAGAGCAGGGAGCCGGCACTGACAGCATAAGAGCGGCGGACGCTGGTTACGAAGGTAAATATCGGGTAACCAAGGGAAGGGCTTCTTGGTTACCCGCTGTTTACCATGGTTACCAGCGTCCGCAGAAGCCGGCTCCTGCTGCCTGCACATTCAGTTGTTGCTCTCTCGCTGTCACACACAGCGATGTCTGCTTCACAGCGGGAGAGCAACAACTAAAAAATGGTCCAGGACATTCAGCAACAACCAACGACCTCACAGCAGGGGCCAGGTTGTTGCTGGATGTCACACTAAGCAACATCGCTAGCAAGTTGTGCCTCAGCAGCGATGTTGCTAGCGATGTTGCTTAGTGTGACGGTACCTTTAGTCAATGTAGCACATTAATGAATTACAAAGTAAGTTGTCTCTTCAGAGAGAAAGAGGATTTCAACTCTAGTGCCACCTATGGGAAGTCGGTAAAGAGACAATTTGCATATTTATTTTCCCAGAGGAGCATTGCATGGCTTATAAGCCTCCTTACACTGGCATGCCAGGCATGTCACTCTCTATGAGGAGAAAGGTTACATCTTAGATTACAGAGCAAGCACATTCTTTAAGTGAAACTATGTAATGTTTCATTTTCCCTGTGGTGGTGCTGCAGGGAAATGTAACATTTGCTGAAAACTTCAGATTACCGAAGATCGCTGTTATTTTCAGTAGTTGGAGTTATAGTTCCCCATAATCCATTAATTAATTAATTAGGGGAGCCATCCAATATAAAGGTATTGTTCAAAGCTACCAACACCTATAAGAAGTCACTGTTGTTTAAATACATTTCACCTAAATCAATAGCATTATACACAATTTTTTAATATATAGACAATTTTCTTTCCCAGCTTTCATCCACTTTTCCCTGTCCCTGCCTCTGGAGTTCACAATTCACTCTGAAAAAACAATAAAGAGAAGACTAACTCCCATTATATTTGCATATTGAAGTCTAGTAAGAGGGGTGGGAGAGGGAAGAGCAAAGTATAAAGGAGAGCCAGTGAAACAGAATGTATCCTTGTTTTCTAGTAAGTGTTTTATCTCACCCTTAAACTAGATTTACATCTATTCTGTTCAATGCTAATGTATAATGCCTTCAAAAAACAATCATTAACTTCAAAAAGTCTAAAGATATAATATTAAAATACAAGTGGTATAGTTAATAACTGGTAAAGGATAGTTTTCTCTTTTTGTGTGACATATTTGAACTGATTGATTACTGGAAATAGATCCTGTTAAATACTACATTGATCTCTCTAAAATACACGGACTTTTTGGATTCAGCCTCAGTTAGTGCCAGACCCATTCACCCTCTGTCATCTCTTCTAAAATACATTTTTGACACCCATGTACCTGCTAAGGGATTTTGCCTTTTGACACGTTTTGTGTTTAAGAGAAGTGCTATGAACATTGGATGTTTCTGTCAATCAAGAGATTGATTTAGGGCTGAGGTTGGAGGAAAATATAGAAAAAGGCATAATACTTTGTGACTAATGTGGGAGGAAAAGCTGAGAACATCTCTAAAGAGGAAAAAAGGCAGAGGTTGATTTGTCACATTGTCATCTAATGTAACGTCTGTTAATTAAATTACTCATCATTTTATTCTTAACGTTTCTTATTAACACTGTCACCTGATTTTAGTTAAGTAAAACCAATCTGACCCAAAATATTAGTAGGCTACGAACATAATAATCGTAACCAAAATACATTGATGCTGAACTTACAATAATGTATCCCAAGTATAAATTGCTGCACTGTTCTGGATTTGAAAGGTTAGCTATAATTGCATATCTTTTGGAAAGGTGCTAGATATTGTTCTGGTTTAAATTACCACCTGTCAGAAGTAGTTGAAAATCTTTAAAAAAAAGTATAGATTGTGTGGTGACATTTAAAGGGACAACTTTCTAAATTGGTGTCAAATTGCAGTAAGCCCCAACCTGATTGAAAGCTGAGTAGGAGGTGAGCAAGTGTTCTTATATACTCCAGCACATGAAGCAAAACTATTCCTCTGCTATACTTTCTGTAAAACAAATGAGATCTTTCCCATAAAAAATATATATACTGTTTTCTGGAATAAATATACTCACGACATAATAGTATAATTACCCAAAGAAGCGTTTCCTAAATATCTATAGATTGATCGATAGATAGATAACAAAGTCTTACAATATACATGACTTTTGTGTGCTACTGCGATAATGCAATGCGCCTATACCAGTTGTGTAGTCGCCATGTCATTTTATGTTATTATTGGCATATTCAATGTTGAAGTTGTAGTACCAAGATGGGAAAGTTGTGAAATTATGGAAATCACAGGACCGTTAGGCATGTTAATGATATGCAAATGATGAAAAAATGGAAACAAAATATTCCAAACATTTCGATTTTTCATGATTAAGTTTGTGCGCACTTGGCATACTATCATTGAGGTTATTAATGGGAGTTTAAGGAATCTTCTGCCACGCTGAATACACTTGGGCACTCAAATCATCAATATCTGCTGATGGCAGCTGCATTTTCAGTTGCCAAACGATGCCCTATATGTATTTGATCGGAGAAAAGTCTAGAGACGCTGCAGGACATGGTAGCACATTTAGATCACACAGACTTCTCACAGTACCAAACGCAACTTGAGTTCTGGCATCATGGCTTTGATAAATGACTGTTGGGACACTTTGGAGAAATGTGCGTACCATTAGTTCCACAACTAAATCAATGGAACTACAAACTGTTAGTATCTGGAGACGTCTGGCTGGTATACATTATGCCAAAATGCATTATAATTCTCGGAGTAGGACTGGACATTCCCTTGTAAAGACCTCTTAATGGCGTTTACTACATAGTCTCTTGGTATCATTGTGTCCAAAACAGTGCCCCTGATAAAGCCGATTGAGGTGGCGATACTTGTGGGATGCTGTTTCCTCTTGCTGTTCTCATTGTACCTGGCCCAGGTTGTGTACACACAGCTTTATTTCTCCTTTGTTGTTAGACCCCTTGAGTTACTTTATTTGTACTTGGATAGCATTGGCACTTTACTGTATGATCTGTGCACACTGTGTGTTGGCATTTTATATTTATTATTTTCTGAGGACACCTATAGTCCTCAAACCCTTACACTTTATTTAAAAGTGTGTTACCATCAATCCATCTTTATTATGTCTTTATTGCTTGGATCATGGTGGTTATCTATCTGACATAATGATTATTGTGCTATGGTACTATTCATACTCTTTTTTATTTCTTTGGAATATGGTATTAATTAGTTCCATACAGGAGATCAGAATATATTTTTCTCTATTGTGACTTTAGCCTGTTAATAAAAGATTTTTCTACTTTGATGCACTTTTAAATGATTATCCCATTTGTGTGCTTTTGTAGTTAATATATTATACACTTTTTGTACTTGTCTGCTACTCCTTGTTATATTCTACATATATACACATTCATGTCATAGAAAAAGAGAAAAAAAATATTCAGCTCACCCTCCTACCAGCCAACAATCACAGAAAACACAGTGCAACACTAGGGAGGATCAACCCCAAACAGAATATGTCAAGAGAATCCAGCACAAGTGGAAAAGTAAAATTAATATTTATTACAAAATTGTTAAAAACATCTTCATCAGTGCATATACTCCCAAAAAACCTAGCCAAAGGTCTACAAGACATGGATGTTAATATGCATTTAGAACCTTTGAACTCCATGGTTATTAGTTGTAACACACTGAACAATTTTGGAATAAAAATTGATTTCTTCTGCTCACGTGTGCTGGATCCTCTACTACATTAGATAAGCACATTAATGTGTAAATTTGAGTGTTTTCTGTATGGATTGGTTAGTGCAAAATTATTGTTTCTTGGGCAAGAAAAAGATTGGACTCATTGCTGAAGAGGATAAACCTTTCTATTTCCATTTTTTCAATATTTGTAAATCATTCCATTTCTACAAACATTGTGATTTCCATAAGAATATAAATGTATACATACATATAGTGTGTGTGTATATATGCACCTATATAATGTCTCTATATATACACACACTTGCAGTAACACTGTAAACACACAACTGTCTTTTTCTTGTTGCTGACATCTACAGACACAATCCTCTTACAATGAACAGCACCTGTGGACACAGCCTGTACAGAGCTAGCTACAGCTCATAAATCATGACTGGAAATATTTCATTAATAAGTGACGTTACCATTAATCTATTCTATTCGAGATCAGTGGGGAAAAAAAGAACATCAAGACTTTCCCCTGACAGTGGCTCTATGACCAGGGGTGAGCAACCATGAGGCATCTGATTTCTTCTTACATGCTCTCACTTGTTAACAGAATGATTGTGGCAAAATGTTTACAGTATATTATTTGGGAAGTTAACATAATTGCAGTACTTTTATATATTTACTGTATATCACAAAAGTGATTACACGCCTCCTATTTTTGTAAATACTTTATTATATCTCCTTCATGAGACAGCACTGAAGATGTGATAGTTTGATACAATGGCAAGTAGTCAGTGTTCAGCTTGTATAACAGGGTAAATTTGATGTGCCCTCTAAATAACTCATCATATAACCATTAATGTCTAAACTGCTGGTAAGTGAAAATGGCCAAATTGTGCCCAAAGTGTCAATATTTTATGTGGCCACCATATTTTCAAGTGCTGCCTTAACTCTCTTGGGCATGGAGCTCACTAGAGTTTCACAAGAGCCACTGGAATCCTCTTCCACTCTTTCATTACGACATCATGAAGCTGGTGGATGTTCACTAGAGCTTCACAGAAGCCACTGGAATCTTCTTCCACTCATCCATGATGACAGCACGGAGCTGGTGGACATTAGTATAACAAGTAAAAAATGTAGAAAATACATGGACATGGGAAGAAGGGTTCTACTAAATAATATCTGGTCTACAGGTGTGGCAAACTTTATCATGACCCACAACACACATCTTAATAACTTGTCATGGATGGTTACTACAAGAGAATTAAATTTAGCACTCTCCATAAGAAGACACTTTATAGCTTAAACCACTTGTCAGAATTTCTATCCCAGCAAAACCAGTACTACTGCTTGATGCTGATGAGGTGCAAACCGACCAAAACATGTGTCTGCAATTACAGTTTCTGTTTTGGTGTCTTATCCTAAGTCATTTGGAAAGTCTCTGTAAATGGTCAATATTGATTTTTTGCTACCTCCAATAGATTGCACTAGTGATCCTGTTTTATTACTATATGAAGATAAATAGTCACATATTTCAGAGAATTAAGATAATTTATTATTACACAAAGCAGTGACCAATATTAAGTTAGGATTTAAATGTTTGTGTTGTCATAACCCAGTGCTGTGTTATCTGAGTTGAGGTAATCTTTGCTAAATCAGTATTTAATTGTGGTCTTAAAGGCAACCTGTAAGGTAATTTATGTGTTCTAGCCTAGTAGCAGTGTGATGTGTGGCCTAGTAACTCCTTCCTACCCATCCCTGTCTTGTAATATTGTGTAATGTGCATGTATAAAAATATGTTTTATTACTTATGTGTACCCTATGTAAATGAGCAGGGGTCTAGCCCAATGGGCGTCGCAATGCCCTGTGGGCGTTTTCATGATTTCCGTGGTATCACGCCTCTCTGGGCATAATATCATGGATTTACTTGAGTGACGTTATGTCGCCCTTGAGATCCCGCGCATGCGCACTTACCATTCATGAAGCCTTGTTATCTGGGTGCTTGTTTCTCGTCTTCAGACGCGCACTGCGTATGACCGGAACCGGAGGAGTTTTTTGAGCATGTGCAGTGCGTGTCTGAAAACGAGAAACGAGCACTTAGATAACAAGGCTGCGGGAATGGTAAGTGCGCACGCGCGGGATCTCCAGGAGCGATGGGACGTCCCTCAAGAAATCACATTGTATCACGCCCACAGGGGCATGATACCATGGAAAACATGCAAACGCCCACAGGGCAATGCGACGCCCATGGGGCTAGAGCCCCAGTCATTTACATAGGGTACACATAAGTAATAAAACATTTTTATACATGCCCATTACACAATATCACAACACAGGGATTGGTAGAAAGGGGTTACTCGCACACATATCACACTGCTACTACGTTAGAACACATAAATTACCTGACAGGTTCCCTTTAAGCAATAATATGAGTAACCAAGGGTAATCAAGAAATAACGTCTGGAACACCATTCTGAGTCTGAACTGGGTGCAAAAACCTAAAAAATCTACACTATATAGAGAGAAGGTGTGACTATGTAAGGGGAATATATGAAAAGCAGAAACTTCTGTGTGAATACTGACATGAAAAATCCAATAGCTATATGTAAGAATGAAAATATGAAAAATGGAATCTGCATTACTGCCATGAACATATGAATCAAGAGAAATTTAGCTATTGAATTGATCAATGCAACAAAGCCCCAACACTACGCCAAAGTATTTCTCTACGTTGGGGTCCAGCTAGTATGTGCCCTCTCATGCAGTTAAAAAAAAAAAAAAAAACTTACCATGTATGGGAAGTTGAGACCCAGGCTATATATGCATATAATGCGGACTGGCAATAGGTGTGGGTGGGGCCGGGTTCAGAAACAAAAGACTACAAATACGTTTGTGAACCCGGCCCCACCCACACCTATTGCCAGTCCACATTATACGCATATATAGCCTGGGTCTCAGCTTCCCATACACGGTAAGTTTTTGTTTTTAACTGCATGAGAGGACACACACTAGCTAGGTACCCCAACGTAGAGAAATACTTTGGCGTAGTGT
The DNA here is from genome assembly GCF_048569485.1 of Anomaloglossus baeobatrachus. Lineage (NCBI taxonomy): Eukaryota > Metazoa > Chordata > Amphibia > Anura > Aromobatidae > Anomaloglossus > Anomaloglossus baeobatrachus. Next base: position 211,215,464 of record NC_134359.1, on the reverse strand, counting down.
TGGGGCTCTATTGCACTGATCAATTCAATAGCTAAATTTCTCTTTATTCATATGTTCATGGCAGTAATGCAGATTCCATTTTTCATATTTTCATTCTTACATATAGCTATTGGATTTTTCATGTCAGTATTCACACAGCAGTTTCTGCTTTTCATATATTCCCTTTACAAAGTCACTGGTGTGCATACCTTCTCTCCATATAACCAAGGGTAATATTACCCCACAACTAAGGAGTCCATTTCCACTGATAGCTAATGTTAAGTTAATGATGACAATGGACTATTCTAAAAAGTGTGGAAGATTGAAGGTAGCTGCATCCTTAGCTGAGCTGTGGATCCCTATTATTGCCCTATATGTGGGAATTACTTCTATGAAGTGTAAAAAATGAATTAGGGTTCAATCCATAGGCAAACTACACAGCCACATTGTTATACGTGATGTGTTCATTATTTCTTTTAAGGTTTACTTTTTGCATTATTCCTGTGTATCTCTCCATTATCCCTTTTCCAAGACATCATCATTCCTAAATATGACATCATTTATTTATTTTTCCAATGCTCTGATGTCACAGTTTATATGGTCACCTTTTTGTGTTATTTTGGCGCTAATATCTCATGGTGTACATTATCCCCGTACTATAACATCACTGTATATTCCCTCACTGTAAGATCATCTAAGCAGATTTTTTTTGCACTATAATCATTGTGTATTGTGACATCACTGTGTTTATTATCCATGTATTGTGACATCACTGGGTGTATTATATTTGTGCTGTTTCGAGGGTAGGTGATAACTTGCTGGCTACTGGGAAACTAGTCCTGAATGGAGTGGAGTGCATATTCTCCATATATTGTCAAATAAAGTGCTTCTATTGCTCTGGCAGTCCCATAAGCAATGAATGTGTGAAGACTGTATACATCCAAAGAGATAAGAGATAACACTTTTTTTTGCGGGGGGGGGGGAATAAACCCCTAATAAAGGACTTTCACTGGGCATTTTTTATTCAAACAAATTACAATTTCCAATTGTTGCTGGTTTACTGAATCTGGAGATAGCTTTAATTTTTCTTCTGTGTACCTTTACGATGCGATGCAATACACTTTATTGATCCAGAGGGAAATTGTAGTGTCACAGCTTTTTTCAAGCTTTATTCCAAAGTTATGTACCTTTGTAATAAATGGCACCCAATGTGCAATTTTTCCTTTTATTCCACTGGGTGTATACCAAAGAGCTTTTCATTTAACATTTGATTTTCTTCTTGATGACGCTAACCAATCAAAACATGAAAATGTCATAGATAGTGATTGGGAGGCATTAAAATGCTCGGGGGCTCGTTGCTCAAGCCAAGCAGGTCAGATGCTCTGAAAGGGCTCAACTCGAGTATAGAGTATTATGGAAGTTAACAATTGGGCGAACACCCCAATGCTTGATCGAATACCGAGCAATGCCGAGCAGGCTCGCCCATCATTAATCATTAAGACAAAAAAAGGAAGAATCCACAAAGGTCTCACTTCACAGTCGCCACATACTCTTCTGCTATTAGAGTCTACTATTCCTCAAGGGGGAAGCAATGCACCAGACCACAGGTGGAAAGCAACACATTGCATCACCTAATACAGTTGGACCTGAGGATCTGCCTCTTCGGCTCTTCACTGCTTCTATTTTGTGCTCCGGTGTTTCAATATTAAGAAGAGTTGTATCTTTGACTTTCTCTGTAGGCATCTGCCTTTTGCTTTTTCTCCTCTACTACGCAGACATGTTTTTATTGGCCATTACCATAGAGTAGAAAGAGCAAATGCTCACAGAAAAACTTTGTGGCACACACCAAGTTGGTCGAAGAGAAAATTTTAATATTAGTGCATCATTGTGCCTAGTGATAAATTTTGGAATGAAGTGGAACAGAAGAAAAAGAAAAAAGAAACTTCTAGAATCAGAGAAGCAATGCCAATTAGATGGGGTTAAATTAAAAAAATCCAGAGAAAAGTCCTCTTTAAGGCTAAATCTGAACAATCATAAGCACTTCATGTTCTGAACATGATACTGAAGGTGGACATGGTGGGATGGGGCCACATTACAAGTTATGGCATTGTGCTCAATAGTTCCTTATTAGACTGATCCCCCTTACTGTATGTTATAATATGACTTGCCATATATGAAGAAATAATGGTTCACATAGCAAGATTTTGCTGCTGGTAAAATACTGTATTGCAGCACCTGATCTTTTTCTCTTTTTTACTGAGTAATGTATGTAAAGAGAATGCAAAGAAGGCAAAGCAAACAATTTGCATATATAACAGCCAATCATCTCTGTCATAAATGTTTTTAAACATGAATTACCGTACAATCATAACCAATTTTCATAATAATCAGAGGTGCCTACTGACAGTCTAATATTTCTTCATTACCATCCTGTCTATTGATGCCGTTGTCTTACATAAAGAGCTTCTGTCTTTCATGTGCACTTGTTTATGTAATGTACGGTGGATTTTTTCTTTCTGTGGAGCCGTTTGTTTAGTCTAACAAGTGATGCTCTATATTGGATAATACACCTTTGTATAATATTGTGAATTTTGCTGTTTGTTCCTTATAGTTCAAAAATAGATTGCTCACTAACCCATCAAAGTTCTGTGTAAAGCTAGGAAACAATAGAGCAGATGTTGACTGCTGTCTTACGCTTCATAGACATAATTAAACACAATGAGACACTCATGCAACCGAATAATAGAGGACAAACAAATAAAAACTGTACAGTGTAAACAGGAGCGTTATTTAAAGGACACCTGCCTGATATTAATCCACATTAGGACATGTTGTATACATCACAATAAGCTTCTCAATTAGCCTCCAAAAAATGGAGCTAAACAAACTTTACCTTCACAATTAATGGCTCTTGTCACTTGACTCCACCAACTATTTGAATAAAATGTTGTGGAAATAACAGAATTGTGGATAAGATATCCATTTAATGGAAAAGGAACACTAGATTCTAAATAGAAAGATAGATAGGTAGATATATAGGTAGATAGATAGATAAATTGATACTGTGACCTGGAGGTCATGTAGGATTAAATCCACTTCTTGCTACATTGCACCAAATACTCTAGTGAGGGGCACACACGTCAGTAGACTCTCCGATCTCTTCCCGGATTTAAGCTCCATGGAGGAAGAGAAAACATATATCTTGCCGGGGGAAGAAGAGAGCACAGAATAGATAGCGCAGTATGTGAGCGAATGTTTCTTTAAGAAAGAAAACTATGATATGACATGGACTTCCATAGCCCCCACCCTGGATATTCCCCCATCCATCGTTCCTACAGCTCCTAACCATCATCCCCACAGTCTCTATCCCTATTGTACACTTGCTTTGGCAAAACTAATGTGTATTTAGACCTGCCAATAAAGTTTCTTTGCATTAGATGGACAGGTAGATAGATAGATAGATAGATAGATAGATAGATAGATAGATAGAGTTGACAACTTGACTTTCAGGTTTTTATGGACAGCTTATCAAAAAATCATGAACACAATATATTTACGGATACATTAGAAAATAAATTATTTTAAGTCATATATGTCTAGAGCCCTTGGTTTTGTTAGGAAGACATTAGCTGCATTCACTGTAAATGGTAAATTACAAACACATGATCTGTATAAGTTTCTTTACTCTCAAAAAAATCACAGGCGTTTCAAATTTTTTTTACAGACAGGGCAAAATATGCCCTATTTTAATGAACTGTCCTGGCTAAAAGATATATCATAGATAGATAGATAGACAGATAGATAGATAGATAGATAGATAGATAGATAGATAGATAGATGGATAGCTAGATTAGAGAAAAACATTGATATAAAGCAAAGAGAGGTTTCAGATCATCATTTTCCCTTCACAAACAAATAATAAGAAGGTTCTGTTGGCTAATAACCAACCATCCCAATGCAAGTGGTGTCATGTGGATCTATTGGACATAGTGGCCAGCTGTATCATGTCACCCCTGCCTTACCAATTCCATCTAAAATAAGTGACCCTTCAATTTAGCAGTAGTAAGCAATGCTGTAATACTTAGACTCATTTCTTATGGCTCTGATATATTTTTTCAAAGATTGTTCAGCAGTCATAGCTAGTGGGGAATATGGGGGCTCAGAGGTTAGTACTGTTACTTTTCAGCATATTACCTTGGGTCTGAGTTTAAATCCCACCCAGGACAAAATCTACAAAAAGTTTGAATGGTCTCCTGGTGTCTGGGTGGATTTCCTCCGGGTAGGCCTGTTTAGTCCCACACTCCAAGGACATTCTGATAGGAAATTTAGATTGTAAGCCCCAACAGGGAAAGTGATGATAATGTCTGTAAAAATGCTGCAGAATATGATAGCCCTATATAAATAAGAAATAAATGGAGTGCCTTCAACAAATGAAAACTATGGAAGTAAAGACATGGGCCCTAATTCATCAAAGCAATTTAAACAGAATTCTGATATAAATTGCTTTGAACAGATGGGCAAAAAATTGTGACTTTTGGCATTTTCACACCAGTTCATCCCAGCTCTTGAAATATATGGTGGAGATGAGGCAGGAACGAGGTATAGCTGGGACGTAACAGCACAGCTTTTCTAATTCATGACGGGCGACCGCTTTTGTTCCCTAAGTGAAATATCTTACTTTAGTCAGAAATGGAGTAAGGCAAGGTTTCTGGCTTGGCACATCGAAGTGCACGCAACGCATCCAACACTTCTGATTCATTAAAAGGTGTGTACCTCTACATTAAGAGAGTGTCTGTCTTTACATGTCTCTTCATCAAAACCGGCGAGTAAATCGCCAGTCTTCATGCATGAGGGCCATTCTGAACACCTCTCAATTTTTTAATATCCACCTACGTGTTTGGTAAAAAAAAAAAACTTATCCAAAAATACATTAATATATTGTCAATCATTTTTTGTCCTTAAAGTTAATTAATAAATTACTGTATAAGCCACCATTGAAAAAAAGGATATCGTTTTTAATAAGACCATCTGTAAAGCAATACTATGCTGCAGGGAAGTAGCCAAAAATTTGATAATTTTTTTCCCTTGGTTTTAGTTCCAGATCAAGTCTACTAGTCATTTGCAAAAGAGTAATAAAATAAGAAAGTAGTTTGTATCATCCTAAATAATAAGTATATGTATCAAGACACATTACAAAGCAAGATATCGGAATCTATAATAATCTGTTATATTCCTAAACACAAGACTTGGTCCTCACTTTACACAGACTTGTATGTTGGTTGTTATAACTGGTTAAATCCAACCGTATAGTAAATATAAGTCATAAAACAGCTGAGCGCTATATGAGTAACACACAGCAAGTCCCCTATTACATCCAGAAGCCCCACTGGATCCAATCCCATAAACAGATGTATAATTAAAACAATTTAGTCTGGGGAACGCAAGATTAGCGCAGAAGAGGGCTAGAAATGTCTGCCTTTTTTAAAGTTAGCATCTTTTTATGGCCATTATCTTCCTGCATTCGGTTTTCTGTTCTGTCGCCTGTAGGAACTCATATAACACAGACCAGAACATATTAGCAAGAGAGAACAGCTCAGCATGCAGCCTCAGCTCTGAGATCAGCGCCCGGGGACCGAATTGTAAGAGACTATATAATGTAGCGTGAGGACTATATGTGCAGTATGTGGCAATATTTTCTGCTATTTATACAGCATGAAGCATATTCTGCAGATCACTAGCATCAGCCCCCATCCACAATGTGTATCCATATCTACCACACACTTGTGCCAATTTTATAGGAAGCCTATTAACATTTTATGATTTTGGGAGGAAAATCTATAGAGACACCTGCATTGCATACAGTAGACGTCCTGCTGAGATTATATCTAGACAGAATGTACCAAATGCCGGGAAATAGGGAATATTATCTTTTCTAAATAACCTACATCTTATCCTACAAGTAAAAGACAAAACAGTTTGTAGATACGGCTAAAAGCTTTGCTAAATCTCTATGCAGTAGTCTGTTCCCTGAAATTAGTTTATTAATACAGCCGAGCCTTTCTAGTGAACAAAAGCACTGATGCGGTGTGTATAAATCATTAATACTATGCTATGCAATGGCTGAATTTGCTGCGTTAGCAGGAAAACCTTTCTGCACAACAGGGATTTGGGGGATAGAATTGGCTGCTATGAAATACACTCCATCATTCTCTCTGACTTCATCTTTGCTGCAGATTTCTGCTTCTTTCACACCCTTCACTGCAGCAGGATCCTGGTAAAGGCATCCAATATAAGGCTCTAGGTTTAGAGTCCATTCTTCTTATACTGAGTATTCTTCCTACCATCATAACCTATAGATCATGTGTCCCGATCGGGAGCAGAGCTTATTGTGTGAGTGCAGTAATACCAAACCAGCCCTTAGCACCAGCCTGCAGCCATAGTGCTGCCCTGACATCTCCGCAGTGTGTACCTCTCACATGTAGGATGGGCTGACATTGATTTCTGAAGCCATTGGTATACAATAAGGTACTAAATGTACAATACAATAAGGCAATAAACAAATAAATTAGGGCCAATACAACAAGGTACTAAATGTAGCTGTCAATGCCAGGATGTACAGACGGTCCAACAAGTGCTTAATTTTTTGAGGCAAAGTCAAAAATGTGTTTCCAATAAAATGAGGATTTCTGTATGTTTCTGCCGTCTTAATAAAGGGGCGTGCAAGAGTAAGATGCGTTTCATTATCGGCACAGGTCACTTAGTACATTGGGTGCATCTTATAAGGGCCAAGGGCCTCCACCAGAAGTGTTACTCTAGTCAGGGGCTGGTACACATTTCTGGCAAAATTTCTGCCTCTAAAGTGGTGTACATTCTCATGAATTAGATAAACGAGTTTAGTTGCACCCCCATCCCGCCAATATTATATCCTTTTTTGGCAAAATTTGGAAGCAAATGAATGTATTTTACAAAAGAAACCCAAAAAACTGGCATAAACCTGTTAATGAATTGGCCCAGTATGTGTCTACAACTTTTTTAGTTGTAGTTTTCAGTTTTAGTTACAAAGTGAAAAGCTTGGAAGCATGGATGATAAGTGAGCAAATTTCCACCAGTGAAAGCTGTATGACATCGTTCACATCCATGTCTCCATCACAGATTTTTAGAGAACAGCATGGCACACTTCTTTCCCAGTACAATTTGAGGGACCTTGTGAACCCATTAATGAGGACTAGAGTTGAGCGAGCACCGTAATATTCGTAACGAGTACTTTGTAATACTCGCGTATTCATTCCAAATAGTGAGTACAATGTAAATCAATGGGAAATGTGAGTAATTGCTGAACCCAACAAAGAGATCTGGGGGCCTGAGGAAAAGGCTGAAATGGATGGGAAAGTGATGAAACTGAATGGGGAGAGCCTGGAGAACTCTCTCTCTCTCTTAAATGGCACTGTTTTTGTTATCTGGATTTTTTTCTATATCTTTTTCTTTCTGAAATATGGCCTTCTTCTCTCTGCATATAAATGTAATCCTGTTAACCAAATGGGTGTGGTCATTAGTGCTGAGCGAGTAGTTAACTATTCGTACTCGCTATGCTGTTTGTGCATACTGTCCGCTACTCGCATATTCGTTATGAGTAGCGGGCGCAATGTAAGTCAATGGGAAATACTAGCTAAGTAGAGAGTAACCAAAGCTCTACTTTTAGTGTGAGTAGCGAACAGTACGGCTTTCGGGTTACTCGCTGCTTAACAAGTATTTCCCATTGACTTACATTGCGCCCGCTACTCGGAACAAATATGCAAGTAGTGGACAGAACTCGCTAAAAGCATAGTGAGTACGAATAGTTAACTACTCGCTCTACACTAGTGGTCATCCATGGGAGAAATTCTCTCCATGGGAGTCATCTTCTCTATGGGAGTCATCTTGAGGGCTATACAGGGAAGAAAGGGCCATAGCTTGGTATTGGAGAGGTCTAGGAGAAAAAAAGAAAAACAATCCTAGATCCAAGAGAGCAACAGTATTTACAGCAGGTACAGCTTAAACTCAGTTTTTTATGCTCCTATGACATAACATAAAAAGGAAATTCTAATGAATTAAACGCAACAATCACAAACAGTATCCCTCCAATGATATAACTGCAAAACCAAAAGTTTACTGAGCATTTATAATGATCATCTCCAAGGGTCCACAGAATAAACAGTCCAATAAGAGATCACTTTTAGTACCTAGGATTCATTAATGGTAATCTTTGTCTGTAGGTAACGTAAAACAGCGTGATAGTTATCTGTTTACATACATGATCTTATTATAGGGGAGAAGTAGAAAGGAACATTTTATGCTATTTCTTTGTGGCCATGGTGTCCAATAAACATCGTAGATATGTCCGATATGAAGATATTTGCAAATGTTCGGCTGTCTAACATGTAGGTCTGATGGGGTGATAAATGATATAAAGATTCAGAGAACAACCAGGAGATAACCCCTATGTCATACTGTGATAAATAAAGACTATTAGAATTAGTACTATTAGTTTCATGGTAATAGTGGTAGTGGAGATAAGGCGAATGTAGCTGCTTAAATAAGAATTCCAAAATATGTTGCTGGAAAAAATATTTCCTTTTAACAAATCTTTAGCTGACAATTAAAGGAACCTGTCACATGTAAACACACTATTTACCAGCAGGTTAATTGCATTAGAAACTTGCCCAGTGCCTGCACATTAAACCCTTCTGCCAGGAGGAAATGAACTTTAATCCTCCAGGTAGTGTTTGGGCTTCAGTCATCTGGGCGGCACCAGCACGGGTTCAGTAATCACTCTAACTACGCCCACCATACTGACTGACAGGCGCTCAGCATTATAGGAAGCTTTCAGTCACTGCGGGGGGCACAATTACAGCTACCATGCTCCAAACATAAATAGGCGACTGAGCCTACGCTGGTGTCACATCCATGACTGAAACTGGAACACTGACGGGAGGAGTAAAGTTAATTTCCTCTCAGCAGCGAGGTTTAATGTGCAGGCACTGAGCAGGTTTCTAAAGCTATTAACTTGCAGATTAACCCCATAACAAGAGGTTATTAGCATGTTTATACGTTACAGGTTCCCTTTAAAATGTAAAGTTCGGAAAACAGTGCTTATTTCCCAAATTTGCACATATTCTACAAAGGTAACCCACATTTTTATGTACTGCTTGGTTTGGTACTGCAGGTAATGATTGGTATTAGCATTCTCAGTACAGCCTTGAGACTTGGGAGTCTATTAACACTGTGTTTTTCTCTGTCCATTGGTGGTATATGTGGGGAGGATCTTCTGACCCATATGAAAGCCTGGCACTGCAGTAAAGCATATAGCCCATAGTATAGATGTTTTTTTTTTACTAGTTGTGGAATAGACTAATCTGCTGCCCTATTCTATATATATAAAAAAAAAAAAAATTACACACAATCTACACCATGAAAGAAGTGAAAACATTAATATATAAATAAGTTTGACAATTATCGGATACTGCAAAATGTGGAGGGCCTCTTGGTGGTTCATTGGTCAGCAGTTTCCCAGATTCAAATCCCACCACCAACAAAATCTGCAAAAAGTTTGAACATTCTCCCTTGCGTGGGTTTCTTTGCACCCCCCAAATGACATAAATGGTAAGAAGTTTAGATTGTGATCCCAATGGGGCTAGTGATGAAGATGTCTGTAAAGTGTGGCAGAACATGATGGAGCTATTAGCCTTTATTAAACTTTAAGGATCCTTGAATTCATCGGGTAACTTTGGCAAAATAATAATAATAATAATAATAAAAAAAACATAAGGCATAAAAATAATTTGAAAGCATTACACAATAAAATGGACCACAAGCTTATCAAGGGGAAAAAAAAGACTAAACGAAGTTAAGGCATGAATAACTACAAAATAACAGGGTGGAAAGGATGAGTTTAAGTGAATTGTCTAATTGGCTGGGGGGATTGCTGCAGGGAGCTGTATCAGAGCTCTGCTACAGCCATTCTCATCCTCCATCGATCACCGGCTGAGATATTTGCAGGTAGGATCGGTGCAGATATTACAGCTCTCTACTTCCCAGCAAACATCAAGCTTCGTGGTTCCAGTTTATAAGTGACTCATAAAACGATCATTGACTGTGCTTAATGCATCTAATTGTATGAGTGCTGGTAATTACCAGTGTTTGAGCTATTGCCATTCTTTGGGAATTGGGGGATGTTTCCACATTCTTCAATACAGGAGCAATACAGGAGCAGTCATCTCTGGATCATAATATAATCTTGTGATCACTGCAATGCAGTCTAGGAATTTGGACTCTACGAGGCAGAGCATGGAGTCCGTACATCTCCTTCTGGAGCCATACTGCCTACGTGCATTGCCATTTGGGCTCCATAATCTGGTATACAGAAAAATACTACAACAAACATTATTATTACAGCTCCATATTATACGACTGTGCACATGAGGCATAAAAACACAGTATATGGAACTTTCAGGTCTGATATATAGAAAACAACTTACTATAAATAAACAAATAAGTTAACAAGAGAGATATCAAAATCAGCTTTAAATGAATTGTCTCTGTTACAGACGTCTTTAAAGTTACCAAATATTATTAATTATAAAACCATGAAATTCCAAGAATTAAAGATTGTATACCTTAAAGTCCTAAAAAGTGCAGCAAATATGTATAGATACCAACATGGAATAGGGAAAAATCTATAAAAATCTCTAAAAATAGTTTCTGATTTACCAGCAGTCCTATGTCAAACCACTTCATGAGTTAATGTTACAAAATCAAACACAGCCCTGCTACATCTGTACAGATCTTCCCAGCTTGATGCATTACATGACCATACATGTTAAATAAGTAAGCAATTAAAATAAATTTGCATGTTTTCTTTGATGTCATTGCTACAATGAGCACAAATGGCAAATCATCACTACATCGCTACACATGGAAATTTATTCTGCACGATAATAAGGAAAATAATAACAAAAACGATAAAAAAAAACATTCTGAAAAGTAATTGACAACAAAGCATGTAGGAAAATGGTAATATGGTTTACACCAGAACCATGCTGAGAAATAAAAAGACACATCATCCGAAAACAGACAGGTCTGCAGATACAATGATGCACTTTGTCAAATGAGGTCTGTCGGGTTTTGACACTTGTTTATTGATTACAGTCACGTATTAAAGAATTTCCGAATAGAGAGATAAAAACACAAGACCTTAGGATCCCTTCTTAATCTCATTATTTCCCGGATGAAGTAGACATTGAAGCGTTTTATTGGACTGATTAACCAGAATTAATCAGGAATAATGTAACATAATAATACGTTTTATACACAGATTGGAAGACTTATACCGAAACGTAGCAAAGCTGAAAGTCTACGTTTGCTCGGCTCATTGTTAATATTTCAGTGTTATCTGAGGGTAGACATAGAACTGCAGGAAAACATACTGCATTATGCTATCCCACTTACCAAGATGCACAACAGGGTTAAAACACATATTAGATTTTGCTATAACTGTATGGCTTTAGTTACCGTGTGACCTTAAAAATGAGCAAAAACGTACATTGGAATAACGTGCTAACTACATGTTAGTGTTTAACTAGAATATAATAGAAAAAGCAGAGTGATGGTAAACAGGGCATGGAAAGGTAAGGTAAAGCCGGTAAGGGTAGGACATACTGTGTACGGGGACTGTTAGTTATGCCCATGTTTCAGAGCTGTATTTGTTATTTGAAATTACTCATAAAATACTTCATCTTAGGGTATTTATATAGGAAGTCATCACGGATCAACAAAAGTTCAAGTGTCGTTCTAGAAACACAGAGATAAATGTTATTGATGTTGAATGGGGGTTCTACCACTCTTCATACCAGAACCACAACTCTCACTACAATAAGGCTGGGACTAGACGATGACCCAGGTCACATGCCCAATGATTGCTCAGATCCGCTAAAGTGTAGTGCAAATGAATGGAGCAGCATTATGACCGATAAGTCACCATGAAACCGACAAGGAAGTCCCAAAAAGTTGGATTTTTTGAGAGTTGCTTGTTGCAGTCATAATACCGTGAGGGTCTCAGTGTTGAAAGGAAAAGAAGACCAAGAAAAGGCTCATTGTTATTTCTGCAAACTCACAGGTGCATGGACGTAGCTGGCAATCATAGAGCAGAAGAAAAAATGGTGAAAAAGTCCAGCACCAGAGTATTCTTTCAATAACTTTATTTCTTCTTTACTCAAAAATCACAGCATAGTGAATTAACAACATACCAATACCCATGGTGTGAGCCCGATTAAGCCCCCGCCTTATGTGTTTCGGAATGAATCCTTACTCATACACTTTTTTTCCACTTTTTTCTTGGGTCTCAGTGTGACAATTTTCACCTGCACTATGCTGCAATCTTTGGACACACAACTTGTGTCGTTGCCATATCTGTCATATAGCCATGGCCTCACTGAGCATTGACTATTGTTATGTACAAGAGATATGACTATTGTGATGAATTAGATACAGATATGACACTTGCTGACATGACGGATGGCATGCTATATTAATTGAATAGCATGACATGATTTTCTTCTCTATTTGTTAGTTCTAACGTGCTTTTAGAAATAGCACAGAGGCTTAGTGGTTAGCTCTGTTGCCTTCCAAGTCTGGGGTTCAAATCCCAACAAGGATAACATCTGCCAAGAGTTTGTATGTTCTCCCCGTGTTTCTGTGGGTTTCTTCCGGGGAATCCGGTTTCCTACCACACTCCAAAAACATACTGATAGGGGATTTAGATTGTGAGCCCCAATAGGGACAGTGAGGGTGATTTTTGTAAAGCTCTGTGGAATATGATGGCATTATATAAGCAAAGCATAGAAAATTAAATATGGGTATGCTATGTAAATCGAGCACCGTAGTGGCCATATGCTGTCTGCTGCTACATCTGTACATTATTATCATGAGAGGTAAAAATGATCATGCCAAAATACATAGTGGGACAAACAGAGGCAGCCACGTAGAGAAGTGAAAGTGCTTGTTTTTGGATCCTGATTTTCTGTTACATCCATTTATACATAGATGAATTGGCGTTTTTAGCTCTTGCTTCCTTCTTACATATTCCATACTCTTAACCAACCACTACAATAACACATCTTCTGCTTAATGCAAAAATATTTACAAAGCGAGTAAGCGAACATTAATGGGAGAGTTCCTCAATGCATTGCAGGTTATTCTGACACCTAGGGTGTAAATAAACACTTAAGTGTTTGAGAATAATAAAGATTATAAGAATAAGCCCAAACTGCATGAAGGAGTCACTCTGTATTACCCAATAATGACATTCTGAATGGAAATAAATGAAGCCCCTGCAGTGCTATTCTGTCAGCCTTTGAAAGTAAATAACTTGGCTTCTGACAAGAGAGAGACCATTTTTTCCTCCTCCTGCCACGGTGCATTAATTGAGCTGTGCAGTTATGTTACAACTGAGACAGAGTAGTGCCTCACTCGGAGAGAGAAGAAAGCCTGCCTGCTTATTATCTTTTCACAATTACAAAAAACTTTCACCTGATTCAGTAAAAAGGAATCTGCACAATACATCCGTATAGCTCTCTGTAATGCAGGCTCGATAGAGAAATGCACCAAAATGAGCCCAATTTGTATTTATTTTTCTTACACATGAGTCGTTATATGCTTTACCTTGTACTGTAGAACTGGATATTCTATTAAAAGGAAGGAGACATAAGAGCAGATCTATCAAATGTGTTTACGAGAGTTTACTGGCAAAAATACGTCGATAATATGGCAATTGATCCAAATACTCATGATTCCCTGCACCTTCTACATTAGTGAAGCTTCTCTAGTGTTCTGCCAATGTTTATTTTGAATATATTTCTAATAAATATACCATGTGTATTTGTGATATGGATGTAACATAAACTTGACTCATTTAATGAATACATAGATTTTCTTTTATGGAATGATAATGTTTTCACATTCTATTTTTCTTGAAATAGTAATATATGAAACATTGGATGGATCCATGCCTGACAATAGGACAATTTACGCAATAAAACTTTCAGTGAGATCCGATATACCATACTGTATTTAAATGACTTGCAGTATATATTTTAATTTCATTATATCATTGGTATTTTGATTAAAAAAAACCAGTTACGTTACAAATTGTATCATTTGACAGGCAATCTGTACACCTAAGTGTCACCAATCTCTACAGCTTAGGCTGCTTTCACATTTCCATCTTTTACCCTCAGTCACAATCCATCACCGTGAGAAAATACAATATCCTGCAAAATATTTTGCAGGATTCAGTTTTTTTCCCATAGACTTGTATTAACAATGGATAGCAACTGATGGCATTGTGTTTCATCCGTCTCACGACGGATCTGTCGTGGAATGACTGTCAAGCAGAAGCAAAGCAGAATGTAACATTTTTTGTGTTCGTCGAAAAGAACGGATAGCGACGGATCCGTTGGCATCCGCAATTTGGTACAATAGAAATCTCTGGGTGCGGAATCCATCGGAATCCATCAAATGACGGATTCCAGTGACGGATCCGTCTTTTAGCAACTGAGCATGCCCAGATGAGTAAATTTCTTTCTGGTTAAAAAAATCTCTCTCTCTCTCCCTCCCTCTTTCTCTCTCATCCCCCGGGATGGGTTCATATAGTTTTTACGTAGAAACTAATTTTACAACGGATCAGTTTTTTTCGCAGGATCCGTCGCATCAGTCTTCACACTATCTGTGATGGATTTGTCGAATCAGTCATCAAACAGATTGTGACTGATGGAAAAAGACAGAAGTGTGAAAGTAGTCTTAGTGTAACCATCCTGTCACCATTTAGGATTGCTACCTCCAATAGGTGGCACAAGAGTTTATCTACTTCCTCACTGAGGAGACACTTTGCATATTTCCTAGAGGAGGATTGTGGCTTAAAGTCTCCTCACCACTGACATGCTGGAATGGTGTGCCAAACTCCGCAAGGAGAATAGCTTCCCCTTTAGACCCCCGTCTTAGCCTCTCATACAGGCAGATCAGATCTCCTACTTTGTACTGACGAGGGACCACCATCCTGAAACACCGTATCTGCAAATTGAGGTACTGATCTGTCACAAATCCTCAGTCATATGACAAGGCTTGTTAAAAGGCCACTTTTGACTTTTAGGATTGCTACCTCCAATAGGTGGCAAGGTGGCACTAGAGTTTGTCTACTTCCTCACTGAAGAGACAATTTGAATACCATCCTGGTATGTCATTTGAAGAAATAATGTCCAGCCTTCAAACATCACAGTGGTATATAAAGGGGTTATCCAGGTGTAAGAGCAAAGTTTCTGCAGACTCCCGAATTGTGATATGGTCCACACACTGTCATGATTTCCCAGTATTGCGAGTAGTCCTGCCATATGACTACAATTTTCATACAGGCAGTCATGTGCCAGCAACTCCCAACTGGCTTTTCTCAATAGAAGTGATTTGAGAGAATAAAAATGTGTCTAGCTGGCACATGATCACATGTATGTAAATTACGTGCAGTGAGTGTAGACTTTCCTCTCAAATGTGAAGAAGATATCCATAGCCACCATCAAAACGGCATCATTCATTTTGATGAGGGATAGATCTACTGTATAGTCTGATTTGTTGCAAAGGCAGATGCTTTACATTTTATTTGCACCAATTTAAAAAAAACGTGCCAACTTTCCATACCATTGTCAGAAAGAGCATAATAATTAGACCACATATACATTTTTGTATAACTATAGTGTGGAGATCAAGCCCAGAACACACTGAGAATTAAACATTTTCTGTATGGCCACCTACCCATCAAAGAAAAATCAACATAATCCTCTCTCTAATGAATATGGGGGACTTTTGAGCCACATAACAGAGAGTACATTACTATATTCTCATAAATTTCATTTTCACTCATTCTAACTGAAGAAATATTACTAACAAAGCACTGTCAGCAACCTGGAAGCTCCTATTAGGGCTTGCACAGACATTCTTTGCCCAAGCCATTAATTCTAGCAGGTCCCAGGGGAACCATGTCCTTCACCCTTAAATGATATACAGGGATTTGGACTTGAGTATGGCCCCCTGAGTTGAGTTCAGAGAGTGGCAGGAGGCCCGTGGAGTGGACTGATAGAGAATAGTCAAAAAACTTGGACAGAGCCAGGAGGCCAAAATCAAGATCAAAATGAAGAGGCAGTCGTGTAGTTAAAACACAAGTCAGGATCAAAGACAAGAAAAAGCAGACTGTGTTAGAGAAGTAGGATTGAACCTGAGTAAGTAAAACCTATAACTGGCACACAGAAACTACTACTAGAGGCAGGAAGGAGCCTTGACCATGGCTCCCAACAGGGAGATATTTATACTAGTGGACAACTGCAAAACAAGATGTCCAATCTAACCAAAAGTTAGCTGAAACACACATCCTTAGCCCAGCTTCATTTCCAGTATATTCATTTAGTTTATTATCTTGGTGCTCTATTCTGAGTGCTCTCATGCCCTTCCCCCAGATTTATGGTAAAGACCATGTAGGAAAGCTATAGAAAGTATTTATGTATCTGTTGTTGTATGCATTGTATGTGGACATTGGGATCCCCATTATCTGATCAATTTCTAGATCCAGATTATTTCAGTAAGATTTGCTGTAAATCTTATGATTTTGATGACTACAGACAGCACATCTCAACTGGTCACTGCATTAAGGTGCTGACTTTATTAAAAATATATAGTCACATTCGAGACTAAAAATTAATTGATACATTACTTCAGCGTCTATGTTTCCATTAAAACAGCAATGTGTAATTGAAAGCTAAAGCCAAATTTAGACATTGATAAAACATGGTCCATGTACAGACAGTGTTGAGTGAGGTTGTTGAGTTTGGGTCAGGAGACCGGCGGCCGGTCCATCACAGTCCAAAAATGGACAATGTTTTAGTGCACATGCCAGTTTTTTGTTGCCAAAATTTCCACAAATTCTCATTTCTCATGCAGAAATCCATGTACATACTGTAGAAACAAACACATTCAGATGTACAGACTTTGTTTACTTTTGCGAATTTTCTGCAACAAATCTGCCTCATGTGAATAAACCTTTAAATTGTATTTACACAAATCTGATTTATTGCACAAACGTATGAACAGATTTTTAGCCGCACAGGCGTGTATGCCCTTTAAGTACTCTGGTTGCCTAATGTTTCCAAGCGGACACCTCGGTGTTGAAAGATTTTAATGACACCCTCCTGAGGATTAGTTCTGATGATCCAATTTAGTTAATTTTTTATCCTAGCACAAATTAAGAAATACACTCACGCTGAACCTCAATGCTGCATAATATTAATAGTCCTTTCTCTCAGCTCATAAGTCTAGTTTTTGTCTAATTAAGTTTACAGCAGTGCCAGGAAAGGGAATATAATGCAAAAGAAGTAAAATGATTGTGCATTGGTCTAGTCAGGAGGTAAATGAGAGATGCTAGCAGAGGAATGGCATAATTTCCTCAAGAGAATCCAATGCATTAAATACTTCAATTTCAAACTGATAAATCAATTTCACCAGTGCCTTGAAAAGACTGCAGACCTTTAGGGATCTTTTCATATGGAAAGGTTCAGCTTCAGCTCTCGCTAATGTCATTACGGCTCTTAATGCAAAGTGATATACTCTGTTGCAGAAAGCCATTGTCACTTCTTTTTTTCTTTTCTCCACCTCAAAGCCTGCAGGATTTTACTAAAGCTTAAGACAGAGACAGCACAATAGACTTTCTTTGTGTACATTATGTGGCAAACAAAAAAACATGTAATAAAATAAAGCGCGGCGTGTGAGGAGGAAAAAGAAAACAACTTTATCTTTGCTTGGTAAATAATACAATAAAGCCACTTATATTGAAGACTATAAAAATATCACAGCTCTATGCACTGCATTACAATGAGCACACAGCTCTAAATAGTTACTGCCGCACAAGCCGCGTGTTCACAGAATCAACCGTCAGGGCAGGTAAAAGGCCATAAACTGGCAGATCCCCTGTGTATTCACAATATGGCAGGCAGAATTTACTGTGCAGACATAGAACGTAACCCAAAGTAATGTAATCCCAACACAACATCAAGAAACGAACCCCCGATTACACCCAGATCATTTATATTACTATCTACTCAGATGGTAGAGGGCATTTTGTATGAACACCGCCATACCTAGGACCCTGATTAGGTCCCTGAATGTAACTGAGGCTCCAGATGAACCCAATGTAGTCACTTCTTATTTGTTCCTCAAGAATCAGAACCTGTAGGGTTTAACTGACTCCAATATAGATTACCATTTACTGGGCACAAGGACACCAGCATTTTTTAAGAGGCGCATTCCTTGCATGTAATTTGGCACCTCTTAGTCTAGCAAACCATGGATTGAGGCTGACATACAGGTGCCAGTCTTGATGAATTCCCGTTGTATGTGTTTTTATGAAAAGTTTTCTTAGCATTTCAAAAGGGTGTTTATTTTGACGGTTGTGTATTTCTTAAGTGTGCTGCCGGATGTAGACAGATTCTGAAGCTCAGCTTTTATGTAAAAGAATAGGAGCTGTTGTACAGCAACTGGCAACACTGAATGGAGTTGTGCCAGAGCAAAAAACTGTTAATTGATGGGGACTCTGTGTTGGACCCCCACAGAGCAGCGATTGACAATCTATGTTATAGATAGGTCTTTAATACCATACAAATCTACAGTGAAGTATCAAATGCCTGTAAAGCATTATGGTTTGGGGCATTTCAGGAGTCAATTATGTATTTTTAATTTTTTAAAATGCATCATCCTCTTGGTCAGCACATGGATGGTCTCAGTTGGCAGACTGTATGTTGTCCGTGATTAACATTGTAATGAAGAGGAAAATCATTGATTTGCAATTTATTTACTTTTTTTACACAAGAAAACTACTGATGGTTAATGATAAGCGAATACTAAAATATTCAGGTTCGGGTTATACGCACAGAATACCTGGTACTATTTCAGTGTTCATCACAAATAATGAACCTAATGCAAGTCAATGGGGAAGCGAGCATTTTTCTGGAAAATCTTCAAGAAAAATGCTCAGGTTCTCCATTGACTTGCATTAGGTTTGTTATTCCTATGCCTAGTACTATTCCAGTATTCATCCTGAATAACGAACCAAATGCAAGTCAATAGGCAACCAAAGCGTTTTTCTGGGAAATCTTCAAGAAAAATACTTGGACTCCCTATTGACTTGCATTAGGTTCATTATTTGTGATGAATACTAGAATAGTACTAGGTATTCGGTATGATTAACCCAAACCGGAATATTTTAGTATTCGCACATCACTACGGATGGTAAGAACTGACCAAACACTGCTGAAAACTGGATACAAAACACTGATGTACAACACATGAGAACACACAATGATGTCTGAACGAGGCTATAAGATCTATAGATGAGTAATACAATAGGGACACATTTATTCAAGCTCTATTTCCGAGATAAAATCCTTTCACGCTGCGGTCATTGTATGATAGTCTTTAAAATACTAATGTCAAATATCAGTAATAGAGAAAAAAAATTCTAGATGTCTATATGGAACCTCTGTACTGCCCTATACATTGGAGGAATCCTCCCCTACAAGTCAGAAGTGTAATTTTAAGATCCTAGAAACCAATGCTTAAAAGTAAGAAGAAACCTGACTTACTATGGAATCTTCCTATTTGGCCAAAAGAACTTTTGGGCTTTTTTAGGTTACCTTTGCACCCCCTAAAATTAACTGTACCCTTGATTCTTGGGTGAATACCTTTATTATTCATGTGGCACAATTATCATATTTCTCCCATATTCTATAAGAATGCTATGATAAACTTTAGTACTTTATAACTATGAAACATGGGAAGTTACAGTGAGGCCAAATAGATTTCAGGCAATGTACGTGATTGAACTAGAGAAGCGATCTGTAAACTAACGACTTGTATCAGTGCAACAAATATGTATGTAGCACTGTTTGGGATTGTATATATATATATAAATATATATATATATATATAAATATTATATATATATATATATATATATATATATATATATATATATATACTGAAATCAACATGTTGCATACAGCTTTGCAAATAAAATTCTAAGCTTAATTTCGAATGCTGTTTTGATGTTGCACCATAATAAAGTATTGTGTATTATTACTTTAAAATTTAAAACAAAAATGTAACCAGATTAAAAAGAATACATATCATTAAAGCCAGAAAACCCTGATGGATATCCCTCTTATGTCACTTAGGGAAGGTCCAGATGCTACAGTCACACGCAGACTATACATTCCCCTAAGTGGAGAAGCTGCTCGCGAGCTCCACACTGCCCCCTCTGGTGAAGAGACAGCATGGAGCCACAATGCAAATCACACAATGCTGCACATTTACAAAGCAGAATTTGTCAGACAATATGCTTGTGTGTTAGTGAATACAGAGCAGTTGCTTGCCTTTCACAACGTCTACTGTACAGCAGTTACATTAATCAGAAAACAAAACAAAAACATCTACTCTCTGGCCTGGACGATCCGTCAAGGCCCAGCTGTAAGGGAAACAGATGGCGAATGAGCATTTGTGGTAATGTGGGCTCCTTTTCACTCAAGTAGGCAAAGCGCTGACATTTCTCATGTGAAAATGGCACTGTGTACAATGTGCTGCTAAAAAATATGTCTTCACTTATTCATTGTATGCAAAATAATTACTTTGTAACAGACTGCGGCCATTCATAATCTATGTCTGGTGATTTGCAGTAATTTTCATTGAAGTAATATCCCAAATTCTTATTAACATATGCAGCTATTCCAAAATTTATCATGGGCAATGGATATCTCTCTCTCTCTCTCTCTCTATATATATATATATATATATATATATATACATATACATCCATATGTATATATCATTGTCCATCCCCTCTCTACCGCTCCTTCTATCTTTCGATCTGTGTATGCCTCTGTCTATAGTTACATCTCTCTTCTGTCTCGCTGTCTATCTGTATTTTACTCTTTATCAATATTTAAACGTACGCATTATCTTATTGCCATGTCTTAAGTTTTGCATTTATTTATAAAAACCCTTCCTTCTCTCTTAAATGAGCCATTTTCTTTTTTTATATTGTCTATCTGTTTTATTTTTATCTATGTTGACTATCCTATCTACTGTGTATCTATCTATCTATCTCTTTATCTATCTATCCATCATCTATCTATTCATCTATGTCTCTATCTATATATCTATTTATTTATCTCTCAATCCATCCATGTATATCATATATATATATATATATATATATATATATATATATATATATATGTACCTTTTAACTATCTGTGATTTATCTATTTCTATGAAATACTGATGAATTTATCTATGTATCTGCAAAGTAGAGGTAAGCGGCAATACACTCCAACACTGTTGGTGCTGGGCCCCCGAAGCGTACACTAATCCTCTGTATCTATCATTTATCTTATGATATCTATTATCTTTGTACTGATCTGTCTTTTGTATCTACTAGGTATCTATCTGTATAGCTATCAGTCCATCCAGCCATCTGTTATCTATCTTTTTATCTATCTATTTATCTATCCATCTATCCATCCATTATCTATCTATCTACATCTATCCATCCATCTGTTATCTATCTATATAATCTATCTATCTATCTATCTATCCATCCATCTGTTATCTATCTATCTATCCATCCATCCATCCATCCATCTGTCATATATCTATCTATCTATCCATCCATGTGTTATCTATTTATCTATTCGTCTGTGATCTATCTATCTATCTATCTATCTATCCATCCATTAAGGGTAAGATATAGTTGCAATAAGCCTGATCTCTCACACATTTGTATAAACCCTTCATGTTTTTAACCGATGTTCCCCGATACAGTGTCCAGCATGATGTTAGTGAATTCCAGAGAGGAGCAGCTCGGCATTCCTCCTGCGGTACCTCTGGATGTGCAGCTTATATTATCAGACATGGTTATGTAATCACATCCAGTTATCACAGCATGATCTATTGAGCTGCTCTCCAGTTCAAGCTTAGGGCAAGTGTCTACCACCAAGATGACGGTCCTGTTTTCCACAAACCCTATTTGGAGTTGCAATTTCTGCTGCATGAGATCACAATTGCTGAGAGGGGGAGGGGTGGGGTTTTTCCCATCTCGCACGTCACTGCTGAGATTCCAGGCAGCATCCCTATCATCTGGGAATGGCAATGACAAGGAGCAGTGTAGAGTCTGCCTGCAGCATCATTAGACTGCAGTGCAGATAACACATGCAGCACTTCCACCATAGACTGTTACAGCCGATTGCAGAGAAAGCTCTCTCCAACATATGGGTTCACATTTTAGGTGAATTGCCGCAGTGATTATGTTCCTGCGGCACAAGTCTCTTCTGGAAACTCAGCTCTAAAGTGTTACGAATCATCGTATGACAGATCTTTGTGCATGCTGATACCTATAGCTTACAAAGGAAACATAGTGTATTCAGCCTTGTATAAATCCTTACAGGCACAGGTTATTCCTATGATTTTATACTAAACTTGCAATATCGAGTTAGGGATAGAAATAAGAAAAGCATAACCTCTTTATAGATCCTGCATAATCTAGATGTAGTGAATGTGTATAGATAAGTGTAGCATTGTATAACAGCTCAATCCAATTTATCATATATTCAGATAAACAATCAACTATTCTGTAATTGTTGCTTTTTAGCAAACAAAGTAACATACTTTAAGAGGAATTTTAAATGTTATTATTTATATTATGGTTCATCTCGACTTATTACGCAATGAGGTTAACCAATGACTGGACAGCAAATGAACTTATTGAAGATGCTGATTGACTTATTGCGCACTATTTAAAGAACACGGCTAACAGCTCGACTTCTCTTCATTTCCTTAGGGCCATCGGTCCGCACAGCTGATACCTATTTCTGCAAGGCCAGCACTTCACAAATGCCAATTTTCTACTGTTTAAGCACTTAAGAATGACCAGTCACTGCCGCCATTAATGATCTACTGCGGGCTACTTTCTAATTAAAAAAAAGTTGATCCAGAAGTTTTAGTTCAATTGCTTTCGATCTAGGTATGTCCACCTTGAGCAATGTCTCCATTTTAGCTAAATTATTCCCAGATTACGGATGACTTCATTTTGAAAAATAAACCCCATGCATCATCATTAAGTGAGGAACACAAATTAACAGTTCGAGCACGTTGACAAGGGCATGGCCCACTGTAAGATAACTTATTGTAGTGAACCTGAGCAGATGGCCACTGGCTAAAACTGATGTTTAGAACAACCTGTAACAAAATGTTGCTTTCTTGTAAGTAAATAGAATACATTCAGTATTGTATTGATAGGAAAGTGGACTATGGTTGTTAGCTACAACAAGGCACTTGATACTTGTGAAAAAAAGTTTTCTTACATTGATTTGATTTATTTTCTCGATCTAGCCAGATTTCTAAATTGTTTTACAGTATGGTGGTGGGATGGGTCATGCTATGAGAAAAACACATTAACAGGTATATAAAATAGAAATTTTACAAAATAAATACAGTTCACATAAATACAAACATAGGTGCATTCATAAAAACAGATATACACTAACAAACAACTAACTCACCAGATGTCACATTGTAATATATGTAAAACATTAAACATAAACACTTAAAAAAATCACACAAATACTCATACGATGATATAAAGAATCACACAAATACTCATACAATGATACAAAGAATCACACAAATACTCATACAATGATGCAAAGATCACACAAATACTCAAACAGTGATATGAAGAATAACACAACTACTCACACAATAGAAAGATCCACACTAATACTGATGCAATGATATAAAGAATCACACAGCGAGTCATATGATACAAAGAATCACACAATACTCATACAATGATACAAAGAATCAATCACACAAATACTCACCTACAAGCAATGATACATCACAAGGAAATACAGATACTGCATACCAACACATACAACAAAGAACAAATATAAAGGTGATGAGAAATATATAAAATTACACACACAAACATAGATACACTCAGAAAACTCAAATAGTACACAACTATACCCAGCAAACTCACTTAACACAATATTGTGGTATAGGTGTAAATAAGATGAAACCACACACATAGACATACAATCATACATACACACATACATGGACACACAGACATACACAAACAACATGAATGATCTGATGTGTGTGATCTTAGATTAATGAAATATTGAGTACTCGTACACTTATCACACTTTAAAAGTAAATGTACCTTGGTAATACAAAAGTACTTAACACGCAAAAACATATGGGTAAAAAGGCAAAACTATACTCTGAATATTAACTTAGCACCTACTAATACATATTAAGGTCACTATAAAGTAAACCTGCAGTGCAATAAAGTAATTATTGAAGAAGTTAAGCACAAATTTTCAAAGTTTGTAACTACAAGTGAATTTAGGCCGTACCCCTAATATTCACCAGATGCTGTAGTTGGTAAAAATGTATATAGGCAAATTCAAAAGGTTCCTTAACCCCTAAAAAAGAGGAGATCCCTATATGACCGAGCCACGCACATACTCTACTCATTCCATGTATTGGACACACACAAAGTCTTATGGTGACATATAATGGCATCATTTATGTCTCACTATCAATATATATACTATATACACATAGAATTGCTATTTTTTTTTCACAATATTGCACTCTGCCAGAAAACATGATTTTCTGTTTTCTAAACTTGTGTTGTACTGCAGAGGTGAGGCGTTGCGCCTTTTAAACTAAAGTACAAATGTAGCAGAGGTTTATTTTGACACAACTCATCTTTTTTTTTGCTCTTTTGCATGGGACTGCAGCTACCGCTGCTGGACTGTACTATTTCTCTGAAGTCAGAGTTATGGCTTGTAGAGTTAAAACAATGTAGCTCCAATAGTTAAAGAACAAAATTCAGATACAGTACATGTAACGTCTGAATACAAAAAAGAAAAGTAATAGATGCCTATGCAAAACTCTGCATTGACTAGCGTCAGCATCAGCCATCTTATCAGAGTTTAATCAGCTAGCATGCAGTGTAAATCATGTGTATGTTTTATATAGTTTGGTTGTGTCCAGTGTATAAATGCATATTAGTGTACAAATGTGTGTTGTATAAATGTGTAAGTTATAGATGTGCATCATTATGTGTAGGGTTTGAATGTATGTTTAGTATATTACTATTTTTTATTATTGTTGTGCGGTATATTACTGCATGAACATGTGCACTGTATGTGTGGTATTTACACAGATATGTATCATTGGATGCTGATAACTGAATTATGTGCAGTGTATAGAGTCATGACATTGTATGGATATCTACAGGTGTGTATTTTAAGTGTATATTATATGGCTAAATATTATATAGCTACATATATTACATGAACTTCTGCAATGTATGAATGTGCTGTACTGTATGGATGCGTATATTTGTATGAATGTGTATTATAGTATGGGAGTGTATCATTTTATACATATTACTAATATGGAGGAACATATTTTACATACTTGTATATATTGTATTGATGTGCAGTGCTGATGTGCACTATATATATATATATTTGCATGTGATGGATGTTTGTGTGTATTATTACATGTATATCACTGTTTGTATACTTCTTGTCAGGATAAGCATTACTGAATAGGTGTATATACTGTGTCGATGTGTACAATGTATATTACTGTACGGATGTGTATAATTGTATGTGTGTTGGATATTTGTGTATATTATTACATGTATGTGTATCAGTGTATGTATACTCCTTGTCAGGCTAAGCATTATTGTATAGGTGTATATACTGTATCGATGTGTACAATGTATATTACTGTACGGATGTGTATAATTGTATGCGTGTGTTGGATATTTGTGTGTATTATTACATGTATGTGTATCAGTGTATGTGTACTCCTTGTCAGGCTAAGCATTATTGTATAGGTGCATATATTGTATGGTTGGGAGAATTATATGAATGATTATTAATTCAATAGATGTACATAGATAGAAACATTGTGCAGTGTCAACTGTTCCCCACAAAACGAAGAAGACACACAACATAGCCATGTACAAGAAAACTAATGGTATCTTGTACATTAACTTGTTGTGTGGGCTGAAAAGCTGAGCAATCCTTTTGAAAGCAGAACTATACTACAGATTAAAAAGACTTGCGCAGCCACATTGAGTTTTCCTTTGTAAATATACATCAGGCTATTATACTCATAGGGGCGTTTTGTATCATGCATCTTATGTATAATGCAGATGCTCTCAATGCAGAAACTGGCAATTCTTTAAGGAACTCTAATTGGAGCGGGAGCAAAAAAAAAAAAAATGTTGACAAGAAAATCATCTATTTCCATAATACTTACACACCAGAAGTTCTCTGAAATCATTTACATTGAGAAAAAGCTATGGCCACATAGCAAATAAGAGATATAACGTTTATGGGTTTTTGGTTTTTTTATGGAGCCAATTCTTCACATTTAGTTCTGTTTCATCAAACTTGTCATCCATAAGGATATTGTCCACCTCCCATTGTGCTTTATGTGGTATTATCCTTCACAACAAAGTGTATAGCGGCAGCCTGTTGACGTCTGCATGTATTTTCCTGCTTTATAAATAATGCAAGCAACTGTTAAAAACTACTGGCAAAGGCGAAAAGTATCTGTTAAAATATTCAGGACAAATATAAAATTTACACGGCGTTCGGAGCTAGTGGCAGTAAATATTGGTGCCTTTTTTTATTGCACATTGCTTACGTCGTAATGGTGTATTCCTTATCGCTATATACAGGACTGCATCCATATTACATAGGGGATAATGAGTCAATGAAGCCATATGGGCTCCTGAGATACTCATCAAACTAATATGTGGTCAGACAGGTTACTGATATAATGACACTTGTATTAGTCATTCCTGAGTCCAGTAAAGGAGGTCCAGAAAAAGTGGCTTACAGTAATAGCCCACTACACGATCTGTTAGCCAGGATAATAAAGGTTCGGAAATATTTAAAGGGTTTTTGCTCCTTACCTGCAGTAGTAATGGAGTTACATAGGAGCTGCAGATGCAGATGATTACATCTATGGAGATCTCCCAACCCTTGGTAAGGTCCTACTGACCTGTCCACCTCTAAATGGGTTTCACCGTTTAATGAGTATTACTTAATATACAAATAATGAAAGAATCAGTACAAACAGATGACCAAGCAGATAAAACGAAACAGCAAAACCTCGAGCAAACCTAATTAAAAAATAAAAAGAGCTGCAGCGCAGAATAGATCTATGAAAGATTTCTATAAAGTATAAAAGGCGGCCAGTTATTAGGAAAGAGGTAATTAAAAAGACAATCCTAGAAAGTTGATGTATTCAGCATTTATCAAATGCAAATTGGAAATGGGAATGCAAAAACATGAACTCGCATTGCTGTTCCCAAATCACCGTCACAATCTATGTACACATAAATCTTTTAGCATGCATATATTATAATATGCTAAAGTGACAACAAAGCCCATAGGGCAGCAGAGAAGGAGCTCATGGCTCCCTGCCTTACCCCACTGCATAGGCAAGAAACTCCAGCTATTTCAGGACACAGGTGAACCTCAGCAATACCAGGATATTACAGAGGAAATAAATCATTTTTTAATGAAATTACTTACGAGCCAGCATGAAGAATAACCGAATAAAATGTGTGGATACTTTACTAGAACAACATGTATGCGTCACGCTGAATGCTGGGCAGGATATTATTATTACTGCATGGGATTGTACAGGTAATGTAAAATGAATGAGTGCCAGGACTTTACACTCAGTCCTGTGATGCGCATCCAAGTTTAAAGAATTATAATAAAAATTCACATAAATAGATAATACTTTCCTATTGATTTATGATGTGCTCAGTATACAATGGAGACATGACTGCACACTAATAATGCAGCAGAGATTGCAGCAGTCTATATACAGGCGCATCTGTATGTCCTGGGTGACATATGGAGACATGTGCTGGCATTAATATATGTGCTGGGTAAGATATGTAGACATCTGCAGGTGTATATATATGTGCTGGGTGAGATATATAGACATGTGCAGGCATATATGTATGTGCTGGGTGACATGTAGACATGCACAGGCATATATGTGCTGGGTAAGATATATAGACATGCGCAGGCATATATGTGCTGGGTGAGATATATAGACATGTGCAGGCATATATTCATGTGCTGGGGGGTATATGTAGACAAATGCAGGTGTATATGTATGTGCTGGGTGAGATATATAGACATGTGCAGGCATATATGTATGTGCTGGGTGACATGTAGACATGCACAGGCATATATGTGCTGGGTAAGATATATAGACATGCGCAGGCATATATGTGCTGGGTGAGATATATAGACATGTGCAGGCATATATTCATGTGCTGGGGGGTATATGTAGACAAATGCAGGTGTATATGTATGTGCTGGGTGAGATATATAGACATGTGCAGGCATATATGTATGTGCTGGGTGACATGTAGACATGCACATGCATATATGTGCTGGGTAAGATATATAGACATGTACAGTCATATTTATGTGCTGGGTGACATATATCGACATGTGCAGGCATATATGTATGTGCTGGGCGGCATATATCGACATGTGCAGGCGTATATGTATGTGCTGGGTGACATGTAGACATGTGCAGGCGTATATGTGCTGAGTCATGTGCAGGCGTATATGTATGTACTGGGGTGACATGTAAACATGTGCAGGCATATATGTATGTGCTAGGTGAGATATATACACATGTACAGGTGTATATGTATGTGCTTGGGTGAAATATGTAGACCTGTGCAGGTGTATATGTGTGTGCTGGGTGACAGACATGTGTAGGTGTATATCTATGTGCTGGGTGACACATGTAGACATGTGCAGATGTATATGTATGTACTATGTGACATATGTAGACCTGTGCAGGTGTATATGTATGTGCTGGGTGTCATATGGAAACATGTGCACACAGAATACAGAGTATACAGATAAAGTTTGGATGTGACTGTGTATCTATCACTGGTGTGCTGCATAGGACACAGTACTGTATGCCCCATTTACATGACAGAGTGATCTGTATATATTTCTCCATATACTATATGTGCACTGCAGCCTCTTACAGTCATTACCATTTAATAACAGTAAAAGGACCATTTTGTGATTATGCAGCACAAAGATAGCCATTGTGAAGACTTTAAGTCACAGGTGAGGAAATGAATACAGTCCAGACTGAGAGAGATTAGAAAATAGACACCCTTCTGAGATATATATCAAGGCATTTCCTTCTGCAAAGCCTTGGACGCAGAATCAGGCATAAGATCACACTTTAACCACTTACACTGGTGCAATGCTTAATTCCTAGGCATTAACTCTTTGCAGGATGCCTGCCTGGTCGTTGTGCAGGAACATCCGTGCTCTCTCCCTTTTATTAGGATATTAGCTTTAACACAGAGCTTTTCAGGTTCACAAAGGAGGCATTTACATCTCATTAAAATATTGCTGGCTAGTATTTGATAGAAATCCACTAGGCATACCCTGACTGCAGCAAGTAATGTACAGATACACAAGCATGAATATGAAGCAGAATCAGCTGCATGTTATCGTCTAATGTCCAGGTTATGTTCTCTGTGCTCTACAGCGGCAGCCTGAATCCATGATAAGAGCATGCAATGTGCAGGAAGATGCTGAGATTCGAGATGTCTTAACCTCACCACCTAAGACATTCCAGCGTCTCCTGCCAGCAAATCTATGCCAGTCTGTCACTAAGAACCCTTCTTCCCCATCTAAGACTTATTAGAGAAATTCAGAAATAGAAAGGTCTAAACCCAAAGCCAAATAATGCTAAAGTTCATCTGCAAGCAACAGCAATGAGAAGAGAGCAAAGCAAGGAGAAACTTACCTGCTGCAAGTACATAAAAGTCAAGGCACAAGAGAGCTGTGGACACATGCCCACATTCGGCAGTGCCACGCAGGTTGCACCCGTCAGAGGATGCTGCATGGTGTTGCTCTGGAGTCGACGTAGAACAAGTGAAGGGGCTAGCATGCAAGCACGTTTGTCCTGTCTTGTCAGCAGGTTTTAAATCGTCTTTTAGCTGTGGTTACTTAAAGTTACAAAAAAAAGTCCTTTTTTGTCCCCTTTTGCTATCCTACTGCTGGAAACGTGTGTTCATTTGTCAGCTAAGGCAACTAGGCAAATTAAAACTGAAACCGCTTAAACTGGATAGAATACAAAAAAACGAGGGATTTAACCAAAGCCTGCAGCCTAATGAAGAGTCAGTGTAACTTCCTCAATGACAGCGAAGAGAGGGAGCTCGGCGTTTCCCAACAGGAGCTTGCTGACTAGCAGAGAGATTGACTCACTGAAGCTCAGTCGGCTGGTGTTGATGCTGCACGGCTTCTCATTTGTCAAATGGGTCCTAGGGCAGAGGCTTTACCACTCACCAAAATTCAAATACTGCATTTTTAAAATCCCCAGGGAGGGTGGAGAGAAATAGAGAGAGATCGAGTGAGCTAGTGCGAAGGAGAGAGAGAGGGAGCAAGCGATTGAATGAGAAAGCTGCATCACAGACAACCGTGAGATTTAGGCAATTAATGTCATTGCCCAGCTGGGACCCAGTGTCTATTAGAATTTCTTTTGCATTGCTGTTGGTCAGCAGAGTCAGCACCAAATCATGTTTTCATTTTTTTTTCTCATCTACGCCACAAGCCATCTACATAGATACATGGAAGATCCTATATTAGGTAGCCAATACCACCCATTTTATATCCTTACATTTTACATGAATCTTGTTCTGATAAGATTTCCGCAGCCCTCACGTAGCAAATGGAAAGTTAACAATTCAAGAGAAGCCAGACTTGTTTTTTTTTTAATGACGAAAAGGTTTAGAGACCATTTCTAGATACAATTAGAATTGAAATTGGTATTATATTCAGTCTATTAAATGAGATTAGTCTATCAGGCTTCATTTTAAAATGAAATTTGGCTTTTTATTATTTAATATGTCCCCCTTTTTTTTTCCCAGCGAATAGAATGACTATGTTTCAAATTAATATTCCACTCTTGCACACTCTTTTTCTTTTGTTTTATAGAGTAATAATTGTTCATTAGGAGGGCTAGTTAACCTTTATGTAATAAAACAGAATGTGACTCGCAGATCAAAGTATTTTTTACTTTAGGTGTCCTTGTGGAGAGGCATTTATAAAGATTTACACTATCTACTTTGACTTGGAGTCTAGCTGTTGTTTTTTTAACACATGTGTACGCTGTATGTATTACATCAAGTTTATGGCAGAATTCTATAGGATACCTGAAGTCGGAGGTTTGCTGGAAACCGTCACAGTTGCTTAAATAGTATTAAAAGTATAAACTCCAGAAAAGGAACAAAATAGTATTAAAAGTATAAGCTCCAGAAAAGGAAAAAAATGCTATTAAAAGTATAATTAACTCAGTATCATTGGGTTTCGCATCAGTGAAGTTTAGATACTTATTGAATTCTTGCCATAATACACACATGACACATGTTCACTGTCAAACACTGATTCATAAACCTTCATAACACACACATGGACGAACACTGTATAATACATACATGCACCAGAGGATACAAGCTCACACACACACACACACACACACACACACACACACACACTCACATTACACACATGTAATACAAACACATACACCTACAGATACACAACCATACACACTCACAGTACTGACATGCACAAAAATACAAACATACAATACACATAAATGCACACATACATTTATATCACACATGAAAAAAGTATCACAGATA
This sequence comes from Anomaloglossus baeobatrachus, assembly GCF_048569485.1. Taxonomy (NCBI): domain Eukaryota; kingdom Metazoa; phylum Chordata; class Amphibia; order Anura; family Aromobatidae; genus Anomaloglossus; species Anomaloglossus baeobatrachus. Next base: position 211,183,552 of record NC_134359.1, on the reverse strand, counting down.
CGCTCATACATCTTTCCATTACAGACACATAAATATTACAAACACATCACCACACTGACACAAAGTCATGGACTCATACCCCAAAAAATATAGACACAAAACTACAGATGAACACTTGTAGGCCCTCACATCACATATAGCTATAGATACAAAATCACACACCGTTATCATCACACATCCTTCCATATACACTCGTGCACCTTTACATTACGCGCACACACACATACATATCTATAAATGCATGATCCTTGCCTTGAGATCTCACACGCACACACACACACACACATACACACTTAATTAAAAACATGAAGCACACATACAAATACATACTTTCAAATGGTCAAATCACATACAAACAGTTTCAAGACATACACAATACAAACACATAAATATTACAAACATATGACTCAACAAACAAAAAGTTGTAGACTCTCATCACAAACATAGCACAAACACCTACAAATGCATTCTCATGTTCCTTCATATCACATACATACACAGATATATAGTCCTACAGGTGCACACTCATGCACCCTCATATCACATGCACTAACAGATTCACTCATGCACCTTTGTATTACACAAACATACACACATAAATATTACAAACCCATGACCACACCGACACAAAGATACCCTCATCACACATCACACATCACACAAATAAAATAATACGGAGACATGTACTTACATATGCACTTTCATATGCCCTCACCCGAGAATACACAAATAAGTAGTGCTACAGATACTCAATCATACACCCTCATGTCACACACGCATATTAATGCCCAATACAAACACAATACTACACAGAGTCAGAGACTGTCGTCACATCCATACCAAATAATACAAACACATAAACCCACCCACAGAAGCACACATGCAAAAGCAAAACAAAGACACACAGCTACTACACAATACACACTTACACAATCATACCATTACATTACACACATAAATAATAAAAATACCCACAATGAAACTATCATACTTTCTTATCAAGCAAAGTGCGCATACACAAAAAGATAGAAATATAAGATACACTAGTACATTTATACACCTTCACATCACATAAACATAAATAATACTGTTCAGGCATAAACTACCAGTCACATATCACATACGTATCCAAATAATACTGAAATCTGCAATCATAGATTTACATATGGAAACAATACAAATACTCTATATTCACTGTACAATATATTTACTCTTACACCACTCACATACAACAGTAGGAAAACCAGCATACACCTACACACATTAATAAATAATACAAACCCAAACACCCACAGATACACACTTTTATACTTTCATATGAAATACACAAACACTTATTGGTACACTCCCACTTAATAGTCATGTAAATAGAAGAAATCTGATCACACACATAATCAAATAATGCAAAAACCTTCACCCAGATATGCAGAAACACAACAAAAATTCCTAGACATGCATATTATATATACTCAAGACCCTAACAGGACACTGATACGCATGCACAAATAATGTAATACATAGTACTGCATCCACACATAAAATAATGCAAACACATATACACCAAAAGATGCACATGTAAACATCAAATGTTCTGTCACATTATAGCCATTAACATGAAATATAAGTAAATAAACCTACAAATGCACACCTAACAGAGTCATACAGTATCGCATAACATATTGCACATACACACACATATACATACTATGACATAACATGCTGTACATACACACACACATACACACACATACACACACTGAGAGTATCTTTAATCTAAAAATACCCTCAACCCCGGAAGTGAACACTGGCTATACTTTTGTTATATAGAGTCATCCTATGTGGTGCCCTCGGTTTGTCTCCCTCTGCAGGACTTAGGGAGGAATGGTAATGTTGAACCCCATTTGCAGAGCACAGGAAGGGCAGGCTGGCTCTTCATATCACTACGGCACCTTGCTTGGATTCTGGAAAACCAGAGCCCCGTCTTAGAGCAGGAGGGAAAGGGAAACAAACAGAGGGCACCAGCTTGGGGTGACTGTATCTGACAAATGTTTAGCCACTTTTCAGTTCCAGGGTGGAGGGTCAGTTAAAATTTAACATAGGTACTGTGATTATTATTATTTATATTTAAAGCTCCATTAATTCCATGGTTCTGTTCATGTGAAAAAGGGTTACATATATACAATACATATATATAAATTACAGTAAACAAACTGTCACAGACTGGTACAGCCTTCACAAGCTTTCAGTCTATAGGGTTTTGGGGATGGAGACACTAGGCCAGTGGCTTAGAGCAGTCAAGTACTAAACCCAATCTACATCTGTAATTGCAGAAATAAATTGCAGCAAAAGAAACACATTATTAATACATAGGGACATCTGATATGCTATTTCGTAATATATCAGAAACCTGCTGCTTCAACCTAGGGAAACCCCTAGATTATATGTTCTTAGTTATTATGAGACAAGTGAATAGATGCAATCAATATGGGTAGACAAATAGGAAACCAAGATGCTTGCAAATATTAAAGCAACCATCTAAGTTTAGATTGTGAGCCCCAATGGGGACAGTGATGATAAGTTTTCAATGTTTCACCTCACCTGGTGACGTCAATCCTCCAAGCCCAAGTCTGGATGGGCACCTGGCCAAGTGTGTTGGTGCAGCAGGCAGGTGAGGCATATGGGAAATGGGCAGTAGTAGCACTGGAGGCTGCGGGCATACAGGAGGCTGGGAAGCAGGTAGCGGAAGCACTGGAAGCCATAGGTAGATAGGAGATTGATAAGGAGGTTGCAAAAGCACTGGAGGCAAGAGGCATACAGGACACAGGAAAACTAAAAGTCATTATACTGGGGAAAAGATACTGTAGGCAGGTGCGGCACAAAATAAACGAGTAGTTGGTGCAGTGAGGCAGAAAAGAGACTGAGAAGCAGGTAGCAGAAGCACTGCAGGCAGCTAGCAGACAGGAGACTAGGAAGCAGGTAGCACAAGTACTTGGGTCCATAGTCAGACAGGAGACTGGGAAGCAGGTAGTACAAACACTGAAGACCACTAGCAGACAGAAGATTGGGAAGCAGGTAGTAGAAGCACTGGAGGCTGCAGGCAGACAGGACATGGGAAGCAGGTAACACAAGCACTGGTAGCCACAGACAGACATGACACAGGAAAACTAAAAGTCGTAATAGATGCAACATGCAGGTGAGGCACACAGAAAATGAGTAGTAGGAGCACTGGAGGCCACAAGCAGACAGGAGACCGGGAAGCAGGTAGCAGAAGCTCTGGAGGCTGTAGGCAGACAGGAGATGTGAATCAGGTAGCACAAGCACTGGAGGCCACAGGCAGGCAAAAGAGCAGGACGCAAGTAGCACAAACACTGTAGGCTGTAGGCAGAAAGGATACAGGAATACTAAAATTCGTAATACCGAGGAACAGATGTTTGTCTTGATGAGCCTCATATAGGCCCAGGCAGCTAATAACATGGGAGCATGCCAGTCCACCTGAAAAGCTCAACATGGAGCACAACAGAGTTGGTGGATTGGGTTGAGGGGAGCAAAGCCCGAATCCTGGACTTCTGTGTAAAAGAAATATATGAACTATATGAGTATGCAAAATAAACAAAATCAATCAATCAATAAACTGCACTGAAAACATACTTCTCAGTTACAGAAATGGTTACAGTGTTGTATGCATTCACAAGAATGAGGTTGTGTGTAGTAGAGATAGAAAGGGAAAGCATAATGTAGCCTTAGGGGGTTCTCTGAGTATAACACATAGTAGTGACAGTGCAGATGTGGAATGCAGCATGACGATAATTGCTCAATATTGTAATGAATATGAAGAGCAATTAAGATTAAAATCTGATCAGTGATTGCTAGATGACTAAGCCATTAATAGTATATATTTGCAAGGACGTATTATGCTGGCAGCCAGACTATTTCTAGTTACTCAGTCCTGCACAAAGGAAAAGGAGGCTCTCTGCCCACTCATACTATATTCAAAAAGCAAAACAATGAGCCCGAGTATAAGTTGATATACAGAATGTGCAATAGGTGCAAGTTCACACCGTTGCCATTTCACAGACAAAACTCAGGAGAAAACGCATAATGAGCATATAGGCTATAATAAAGTAAATATTAGTATGACATTTAAGTAACATAGGGCACTTGGTTAACACTGTTTGATCAAACAGCGTAAAAGCTATCCCACCACAGCAAGGTGTACTCAGTCTAAACAGTCCAATTCTAGTATTAAAACCTTAACTTTACATCAGTGTAAATTAGGGCAGAAAAGGATAAAACCCAAACTGCAGCCACCTGCTCTGAGAAGCTATATAGATGAAATGCCTAGCTCAGAAAGAAGGACAACGCTCCTATTTATACAGAGCACAAAAACACCCAGAGAAAATAAATCAATGGCGGTGGTGAACCTGTTTCTTCAATTTTTAAGTAGTTGGGATACAAGTAACAGTCCTGGGGATAGTCGTTTTCTATTTCATATTAATTCACATTCACTATTGAGAATTTCCCCAAACAGTTGCCAAACATACCAGGAACATATACAAATGAATGAAATACTACATGGTGTCCGATTTACAAATCATCAGATCTGTATTGTTAAATTTAATTCTTGGAAACTTCCAATCACTTTTTATAAAACTGCTGAATGTAACAGATTATTCTAAAAGCAGGGTCCATGTATCAGGATCTGTGAAACTTACAGGATGAGACCACCACCTAATGTAGTGGAACAGACAAGCCCTCAATCAAGAAAAGGTTATCAATTCAAATATGTATCTCCAACCCTTGCATTAAATTCTCTCCAAATCTATATTAATATATTTTAAAAAGTGGGATGATTATCATTGCAAGCCCAAAGCTAGATATAGCAACACCTCTGGGGTAATAAAATAGATTAGAATAATGTATTAGGAGCCAAAAAGGAAGGAAACTCTTTGATCTCTGCCCCAGGTCTAAGAGCAACCAATTATATGAACATGTCTGCATCAATAAATGTTTACTTAACAATAAATCAAAAGCCAAATCTAGATAGACGGGGATAAAACACACTCATATGCATAATCGACAAACAGTAAAAGGACAGAACTACACAAACACCTAAAACGTAGGCACATATACAGAGGTCTACTTGGCAGCACAAATATATTGCTAAATGGAAAGTAAATAGATAAATATAAGATAGATTGCCAGATAGAAAGATATAACCTCAATAGATAAGAGTTCTATAAATAGATATTAGAGACTTTAAAAAAAAAAAAAAAAAAAAAAAGCAATTCATATTTACTCCAATTGCCCTGAAAAGACATGAAATACTTTTACATCTCCTGGGACTGTATCCGACCTCAAGCCCTTTAATGAAATCACACCTTTTGTCCTGTCAAAATGATCTCACTTACATAACCATTGACTATGACATGCTCGCTCTACACCAGTGTTTTCCAAACTCCAGTCCTCATGGCCCCCAACAAGTCATGTTTTCAGGATTTCCTTACTATTGAACAGGTGATAGAATCATTATCAAGACATCATCTGTGCTATATTAAGGAAATCCTGAAAACATGACCTGTTGGGGGTCGTGAGGACTGGAGTTTGGGAACCCCTGCTCTACACAAAATCACCCCAAAAGGGTTGCTGCATTCCCTGCCTTGGCTTTTCTATAGGCTATAATAAACTATCCTGCATTATATGATATAACAGCTGATTGTTGCCTCAACAGGCATTATTGAGAAGTCTGCCCAGTTCCACCAGAGGTCACATGAGCCTTCTGTATTAATGCCAACTTCTGCTTCATGTAAAATAGCATGATTAACTTATTAGGCCCCATTAATGATCAAGTCAATATACAGTAATTCTTTGATAATCTAAAAAACTATAAATGACTCTTTTGCGTAATATATCTAAATCCAGCATATCTTTAATTATTAATACATAAAGCAATAGTAAACAACATTACATCATTAAAATATGGTGAGGGATTACAAGATATATTCCAGTGACAGTTAGTAAGAAAAATTACACAAACTTCTTTGTGCACTCCACAATATGCAATAAATTAGGTCATGATATAGTACCATATAGTGAGGGATAATCAGGAACCAAATAAAAGTGGAACTTCTCTGCGCTGCTATTAGATGACGAAAATCCAAAAGTGCTGAACAAAATGTAGGTGGTTATATTCTAAGGGGTACTTTACACGCTGCGACATCGCAAGCATTTGCTAGCGATGACAAGCGCAATTGCACCCGCCCCGTCGCATGGCTGATATGTGGTGATCGCTGCCGTAGCAAACATTATCGCTATGGCAGCGTCACACGCACATACTTGCTCGTCGACGTCGCTGTATCTGGCAAACCGCCTTCTTTCTAAGGGGGCGGTTCGTTCAGCGTCATATCGACGTCACAGAAGCGTCACTGAACCGCCGCCCAATAGAAAAGGAGGGGAGGAGATGAGCGGCCGGAACATGCCGCCCACCTCCTTCCTTCCTTCTTTTCCGGTGGACGGAGGTAAGGCGATGTTTGTCATTCCAGCGGCATCACACATAGCGATGTGTGCTGCCGCAGGAACGACAAACAACATCGCACCTGCAGCAGCACCGATATTATGGAAATGAACAACGTGTCAATGAGCAACGATTTTGCACGTTTTTGCGCTCGTTGATCGTCGCTCATTTGTTTCACACGCTGCGATGTCGCTACCGGCGACGGATGTGCGTCACTAACGACGTGATCCCGACTATATATCGGCAGCGATGTCGCAGCGTGTAAAGTACCCCTTAGTGTTTCGAAGTGTGTTCTCACTCCTTCATCAAGAAACCCACCTAATTCTTACAGCAGAGCAGAAAAGTCCACTTTTATTTGGTTCCTGATTATCCCTGGCTTTTGAGAGTGTGGACTCTGCAGCAGCTGATTATTTGTCCTTGCTTTCTTTCCTTAGCTCCTATCTAGTACTTTATAGTGAGTGAAGTGCTGAGTTCTTTTGAGACATATATATATATATATATATATATATATATATATATATATATACACACACACAGACACACACACACACACACACACACACACTTTCACAATACCCGTTTCTTCACTCTCAGAAAATTGTATGTTAAATTGTTGATTACACTTGCTAAGGTTAAATCCTCAGGTTCACCCAGAAGTTGACATCTAAAGCAATTAAAATTAGTTTTTTCATCTCTTCCTTTTTCTAGTTTGGCATTAAAAGTTGTTTATTATTACAAATTTGTCGTAATATTGAAGCGAACATCAACCACTTTAACTAATTTTTATTGAATATTAAAATTTACTCTCCTTTCACAACCACATCAAAAAATTAAGAGGGGGACAGCATAGTGCATCCCTTCCCTCCTCTCCCCTCCGTTTTACTTATGAGTGGTAAATGGACAAAGTAGTAAGATTGATTTACAGATACCCAGCTGTCTATTGTACTGCTTTTTGATAAACATTTTTTATTTTACCTTCAGGTGCATATATGAAAAGAGTTTTGCGGTTACCTACCTTAAGGCAAGCAACGTAGAGTTTACCACGTGAAAACACAGGCTCTCCAAATCAAAACCACTTTAAGTGATTGACCTTGTGCTTTGTCTATAGTCGTAGCAAATGTAAGTCGGATTGGGAATTGCAGACCCTTAAAATGGAAGGGCATGTCGCTTTGTAGCAAATGGGATAGACCGAATGTAAACCTTTTTTCACTTAAGAGTTTCTTATAAGAATAGTGGCTTCAATAATATTGGGCATGAGACTATTTTCACACAATCTTGTGTACTTACACAATTTGGTAGGTCACGGTTGTTAAGCAACATTATGGGGACTCCTATTTTTAAAATGACTCTAAGAGTTGGCATTACAAGAGACTCCAAAGAATTCAGGAACTCCAATGGGTACATTACAGCTTGTTCACTATCCAGAACTGAATCAATGGACATGTAAGTGATCACTGGATCAGGTAGTCTCCCCTTTATTTGTAGATTGATGTAGCTAACACTATCATTTTCAGGTGCTAGGATTGAGAGTTCACAAAGCCACTGATGGTTGTTGAATTTTTTACAAATAGGGAAAACTTGGTCAATAAATTCCTGTACTGAGGATGTCATTTTGCAACAGTCTTCCGAAAAGGAAATTAAGTCACTAGTGGAATCTGTAGGGAACCTGTCATTTCCGAGGCATAGTATGTGGCACGTAAATTTGTGTGCAGTAGTTTTTTCCATCAAGTGAACCTGTGTATTACCAGTCAGAGCTAGTTTCAGAACTGAAGAAGAAATGTATACCTCGAAATGCATAGACCCAATAAGCTACTTGGAATATTCTTACGTGGTTTGTCCTATTTACTTCTTGTGCATCTTGTCCATCAGCAAACCAAATTTGAACCCTTCATGTTGTTTTCTATCTCTGTAATCTGAGGAGTTGCCGCAGCCACATCTTTGAGCAAATTTCTTTGGTTGTGGGAACACAACCCCCGCTAGGTGAGCACTCCACAATTCAGTATCACTGATTTTCTCCCAGATAAGATCCTGTGTTCTTGTCTTTACTTTGGTGTTTTCCAATATTACTAATGTAGTTTACATATAAAGATACTGTTCAAATTAGGGCAAGCGGTGTCACAATAGCATTAAAGGCAGCAGTATTACAAATAAATTAAAGATGAATCAAGAATAATTACATAATACACACATAGCTGTCATACAGTATTAGAAGTGTAAATACAATTCCAAGGTAGAATAGGCAGCAACAATGTAGGCTAATTACCATGCGGTGAAAGTCACCGGAATGGATCCACCAACGTGGATTTTGTGTTACTTCCTCTGAAGAGGTACAAGTGCAGGTATTTTTAAGGGACCCACAGACAATCTGTTGTAGTATCCCTAACTGGCAGCTGTGTGCAGCACTCCCATCAGGTGAGCACGTCATCGGGCCAGCCATCTGCAGACCCCCAGAAGGTTTTTGTGATTCGTGAAAATAGAAAAGCAAATTGCTCAAATTTACCATGTTCAGTGAATTTTTTAACATTCGACAACTTTATTATCAAATTGATTTGCTCATTTCAAATAGGAATAAATAGATAGGTATAGACAGACAGAGACAGACAGACAGATAGATAGATTTAGAAAGATAATAAATGAAAAATAGATAGCTAGATAATAGAGGGATAGATAATCGATGATAGATAGATAGATAGATACTGTAGATAGATAGATATGTATATTGATAATAGATTGATAATAGATGATAGATAATAGATTGTAGATAGACAGACACACAGTGAGAGACAGATAGAGACAGATATATAGTCAGTGAATGTGTAGAGATTTAGTATAAGAGGAACAGTTTGCTGAGTAACTCGGTGATCTGTCCATTTACAGCCGGCTTATATAATGTCTCAGCGTTCCTCCCTGTTTTAATCATTTGATACAGTTAATGTTGCTTTAATTACATGTTTATATAATGTTCCTAGATTTCCTCTTTATGTAAATGTAAAGACCCAGTGAGGGAGAGGGAGTTAATAGCTTTTATGTGCTTTTCACTGACTTGACATCTCTCCTGACTTATGACCTCTCTCCAGATAGAGATGCTGATTTAAATCAGTCCTTGGAAATCGGCCTGGAGCAGATATCCAGAGGTGGACTTAAAATAACGTGTAAGTCATTGCTATGGCTAATACCTGCTAATTATTTTATTCAGTGTTAGCTGCTTTTAGCTTTGCTAGGCTACACTCAGCTATTCATCAGAATATCAATATCTAGGATTGTATTAATATTACTATATGTACAGCATGGATAGAGTAATAACTATGCAGCCTGATCTCCAGGGGGAAATAAATGATCAATTTACACAAGCATACTAAACTAAATAAACTTCTAATTGAGGGGAGCTTGGAGATCCAAATGTAACATTGGATTATGTCTCAGTAATATATAGGGACTGCTGTACTTATTTTCATAAAGCAGGGACTCTATCTTCTCTGTTAAACCATCTTTAATTACCTAGTACCCCCAAAAAAACTCTTTTAACATAAGAATTGTAAATTACATCCAATTGTTATTAATCATGATCAGCTCATAGTAATTGCACATGTTCTATCTTAATACCTTCCTGACAAGAACACCCAATGGGTGGGACTCGGGTAATAATTATTGTATGGTTCCTGTAAATGAAGTGAATGGTAAAACTGCTTATGGAGCCAAAATGAAAACATATTTGATGAGTAAACGGTTTCTATACCTGATTGTGATTTACAAAGAGACTCATAAGAGTGAAAAACTTGTGGATTTGAGCACAATTTACACTAGGGCAATGACACAGGCTGACTATTGTGGAATTAGGTCAGTGGCTGAGCACCGCTGGTCAAAAATGACTCAAAGACCATGAATAAGACGTATTTAGGTCTGTCCCCTTCTCCGACTAAATGCTTACGGTATAAGTTCATTGATAAATCTCCCTTAAGGATATTACATATTTTTTTAATATTGTGCTACTATTGAAAGTACACCATTAAGGTACAGAGATTCCAGTTATACAATGTGAGGCGGCGGAGAATATGAGAACTCGCCCTCCCATTAAATCTCTGACTTTGGATGGGCTCCCTAATGTCCCTAATGACCCCACTTCAACTATCCATAACAATAACAAAAAATAGAGGACTTGGAAATTAAATACTCCCCTTCATTTTTCAAAAGCACAAAGTCTGCAGAAATGGGGTTGGTAGCTGTGGGCCACTTAATATTTTCTTTGCACCAGATTTGATAAATTGTCCTCATTGTGACATCAATATATACAGTATGTCACCACAATATTCTACACTGTATAGGACCAGTATACTATAGAGACAGGTGCACAGCGTTTTTAAACCAAAAAGCATGACTTTTAGCCAATAGCATTTAGTACTTATACTTTGACTTAAGGCCCCGTCACACACAGAGATAAATCTTTGGCAGATCTGTGGTTGCAGTGAAATCATGGACATATTGTTCCATTTGTACACAGACACAAACCTGGCACTGATTGTCCACAATGTCACTGCAACCACAGATCTGCCGCAGATTTATCTGTGTGTGACAAAGTCTTTAGGCTATAATTAGAGAGGAGCAAACCCGAACTCTAAAGCTTATAGATCGCAATGAACATGGAATTTTTTTAAAAAAATCAGTGTCTGAATTCAGAGTTTGGGTGCATTCATGTTAACCATTCGATCGAGCATTGCTGTGCTCGGGTATGCTCGGTGATTCGCCCAGTGTGAGCCGCACACAGGCCCTGAATAGCTCTCAAAGGTGGTAAAAACAATGTCTTTGGAAGTAGTATGTGAAAAAAAAAATTGTCCTGCCCCAGAAACACTGTTTATGGTTGACTGTATGTGGATGGATAGCCGAACTGCCCAATCATTGATTTCCAATGGGGTTCAGCCTCTAGAATAAAGTTCAGGTTAAGTCCGGGTCCCAAAATGAACTTTATCTATAGTCCGGCTGATCCTGGTGAGTTTGAACTACCATGGGCCCGCTCATCTCTAGCTACAATCCCACAATGAGCTTTTGGTGAGTTTTTGATGCTGTGTATTTTCACTGTGTCAAAAATGTAGCACTTACAGCAGGGTTCCCCAACTCCAGTCCTCGAGGGCCGCCAACAGTGCATGTTTTCAGGATTTCCTTAGCATTGCATGGGTGTTGGAATCATCAACTGTGCAGGTGATTAAATTATCACATGTGCAATACTAAGGAAATCCTGAAAACATGCACTGTTGGTGGCCCTTGAGGACTGGAATTGGGGACCCATGACTTACAGTTTCAGCAAAGTGGATGGGATTTATAGAAATCTGCCGCTCATTGTGCTTCCTTGTTATGCTAGATAAACTGACTTGTAGAGTGTGTCTCAAGTCTGCAGAAAGTCAATTTGTTTTGCAGCTATGCTGAGTTTTCTGTGCAGATTTTCCCCATAGTCGTGCACAAGTAAAACTGTACATGCATATTAAGCACGTTTTCGCAGCAGAAACACATTAAAAAAGCATGGTATAGCAATGAATATATAGTTTGTGAAAGCCAAATACCAGGAAGTATCAAAAACAAAGCAGCTTTATTTAACACATGACACGCCAACAAGAGTTAAAAACCGCAGTGTGAAATGCATGTAAAAAATGCACACAAAAACGCAATGCAAAATTAACCTAACTTCCATAATAGGTGCAAGAATGGTGCAGATATTTCTGCAACATCAAACGCTTACTGTGGGAGTGTAGCCTTACAGTTATGAGTCCTCTATATTCGTAGGGAGAGTGTTTATCCTGCCCCTCACCATTACTGATGGCTTTTTATCTCTCTGTGAACTCAAACCCTCCCTTTGTCACCTATAGCACTGGAGAATTTAGGTTGATTCTCCAGAAACAAAGGCTCTGTGCCTTCAGGGAAAATGATCTTCCTTCACACTGTCATGCCTACAATGGCAGACCACAATAAGCACAATTCTTTCTGCTGCCTGTGCCCATGATGCCAATACACCAATTTAAAAAGGAGAACAATACAAATAGGTATCAGAATGGGTTGGCCCACACTACAGTAGAATGGGTCTATATAGGACTGACCAATAAATGTTTAATAAAGTATTTACAATCCATTTTACAAAAAAAGAACAAAGTAATGAGCTGATATCCATGTGATCACCAGGAATTAAATCCACATTGATGGCACTGATTACTGTTAATTATACTCGTGATGATAATGTATCTGCTCTCTGTTTATGTGTTTTCAGCTTGGAGGATCTACATACAGAACGTAGCTGAAAGTCAGACACCAACAGCATTGGGCTGTCATAGGGATCGCTGCTCACATATGATAGAAGCCATGTATTCATAAAAACAAATTCTAATTAAACGGAATATATAATTAAAACGATTTATGAACACTAAAATGGCTTCCTCGGGGCAAATGGCTGGGACTTCGCTGGCAAAGATAAAATGTATTCAGCAGATAACTTCTGAAATATATGCAATAAGTAAAGTGGGTTTATTTGCCATATACACATGTATTGTTCTACATTCCTTTTATTATACTTATTTCATTATAAATATTTGTAGAAAATTATAGACCCCCTGGCTTAAATGTACAATATGTTTTTGCCATTTTATTGTCATGTCTGATCTTTCATAAAACAATAAAGCAGAAATTACATGTTTCAATGTATATAAAAGAATCATTGGTTATATAAGACCTTTACCAGGCTCCAGGCAAGGTACGGTACGATCTACAAAACCTTGACGCATTAATAAAACTAAACTTCTCAAGGACTTAGTAAAGTAACTAGCAATACCGTATGCGCCCTAACCTTTTCTGTTCCGTCGACTGATATTTGTTCCTTTTTTGGATTTGGATCTCTACCAAGTAGCTAGATGATTAAGGTGAGCTAGATAATATCTTTTCCCTCATTACATATTCTTTATTAAAAGCTGTAATGTAAAATCAAGTGGTTAAAGTCTTAAGAGATGTAATAAAAACAAGAAAAAAATATATCTCAACCTAAAAAAAAAAGAAAAAATATAAATAAAAGCATGCAAATAAGTATGAATATTTAGTAAATATTATAAAAGTAGAAAAGTGGTAATATTAATGTGTGGGTAATAGAAACAAGAATAAATATGTGGTTACAGATATACAGTAGTAGATCTTAGGATGTCAGTAAAATGTGCTGCTTGTTTAACCTGATCAGACCAGATTCACACATCCATATTTTTTATGTACCACTTTCTATGTCAAAGACAAGAGAGGAACTTGCAGCAGAAACTGTAAAAGGAAGAAGATATATTTGTCCTTTTTCTTGTCTTCAGTCGAAGGCATTGACTTAAAACTGTCCTACCTTTCATATTAATCTATTTATCTCTTTCTGTCTCACACTAATATCTCTATCAACATCATATCTATTATTAAAACATTTCTACTTAGATTAAATAACTTATTTAAAATGTAACAACTTTATTTAGTGTTTTCATCTAATTTTCCAAACCAAATTGGAGGCTTTTACTCTGAAAAGATCTGTTTCAGGGTCTGGATTACATCATACATGGTGTGATCATCCATGCCGGTGACAGAAGGCGTACAGTATGTCTGTTGTGATGCTGGAAAGGAGCAGTCGCAACATTGTTGTCAGGCACAGCTCTATATAATAGGAAGCGGTGACACGTGAATCATGTTTTTCTGGCAGTCCTACATGTGAGCAGTCTCCAAAGTGTCTCATTATTGTGCCACAACAGGAAAAATGGCAGAATTTGTAAAAGGGTCAATTTAGAACCTGCAAGTGAGCCTTTGAAAATTTCTTGTACAGAATAATAGAAAGGCAAGCCCAGTGCCCCATGGTATCCTCTTAGAAAGCACTTAGACATTCAAAGAGAACAAAGCGTATTCAGCAATACTATAATCAGTGTAAGCGTGTTGGATAAAACATCACTAACCTTACAACTATTGCAGTTATTCAATTTAAAACATTTTAGACAAATAATCTGGAGTGTGTACTTTGCAAAGTAAGAGGAAGAGGCTTGTTGCAAGATCACAATGTTAAGTCCCTCTTGTTACAGTCCTTGTGACAGACGATGCCCTGGTTATATTCTGCCATCTCAGTGCTGCATGTCCAATATTTCTGTTCACAGTATCATGCTACGATGAAAAAGCAATAAACAAACACTTAAAATGAACCAGTATAAATCACAAATATATTGATTGTTTTAAGACAAAATAAAATGGCTAACAATATAAATTGACTTACATTCCTGTTTTATCTTGCAATTATTTATTCTTGTGCTTTTCTAAAAACATCTACAACATTGTCTATGTGCATAAAAGCATAGGAAAAGTATTACTTCTAATTTAGGATGATCCAGTGGTATATTTTCAAAGAAAGTTACATAGTATGATTGCTATTCATCATCAATAATATTGTTTATTCTTCTTATATTGTAAATATGAGACATTGTAGTTAAATAAGTTTTTAAAGAGGACTTGTGACTAGAGATGAGCGGACCCATGGAAGTTCAGGTTCCCCAAATTCTGCTGGACTTTTACATAGTTGCATAGGTTGCAAAAAGACCTAGTTCCATCAAGTTCAACCTTCCTCCACCTGCTATAAATTTCATCACTAAATCATTTAAAACCAACAATGTTATGTCTACTGAGTAAATCATCCAACCAAGTTAAAAGTTTGGTTTTGGACCTGGACTTGACCCTAACTTGACCCCCAACCTCATATAAGTCAACGGGTATCTACAGTTTTGTACTGTAAAGTGGCTGAAAAATGGTCGTAATAAAGGCTAGGGGGCTGTAAAAGGATGCAAAAAGGGGGCAATTGTCCTGCAAACATGTGGATATGAAATAAATTAAAAAAATGGTGTGGGCTCCTACAAATTTTTAATACCAGCGCAGGTAAAGCAGACAACTTTGGTCAGCAACCTCAACTATCGGCTTTACTTTGGCTGGTTATCAAAAATAGTGGGGATCCCACACCGTTTTTGTAAATTATTTTTATACTTATAATTTAAAAACCCAGCATGGGCTTTACCCTATTTTTGATAAACAGCTAAGATGTTGCAGACAGCTGGGGGCTGCTCTTATCGGACTGGGAAGGCCCATTGTTATTTTGCCCTTTCTAGCCTAAAAAGAGCTACCCACAGTCGACCCAGAAGTGATGCATCCAGTAGATGTGCCAATTTTGGCTCTTTACTTAGCTTTTCCTAAATGCCCTGGTGTGGTGGAGTATATGTCAGCCGTGAATTGAAAGCTGACATCAAGCCCAGGGCTTATAAATGGAAAAAGTCCATAAAACACCTCCATTAAGAACTTGGTGGCAAGTATAGAGTTAAATAGACAGCACTAATGCAATCAGGACAATCCAGGTAAAGAATCAGAATTGGCACATCTATTGGATGCAGGCTGCCATTTTTAGACTTGGAAGGGCCCAATAACCATAGGACTTCCCATCCTTATACCATCCACCAGCTGTCTGCTTTACCTTGGATGGTTATCAAAAAGACCAATGCTGACATGTCTGTTTTGCTTGAATTTGCAATCCCCATGGAAAGACAAATTTGGAGCATATCACATAATCCTGCTAATGGACCGATCTTCATGAATATTTATAAATAAATTGATAACTCGGTGTCACCAGTAATAAGAGAGAACAAAAGTGCTCTGGTGCTCGGTACTCAAATCAAGCATATTGCATGATCAAAAATGCTCAACTCAAATATTGTGCACAATAACAATAGGAGCCAATGGCTGACTCAAGCATATTTTCCCTGACTGTTGCCTGCCCTGATATATCCTCAGCCATCACAGTCCCCATCATCCACGTGCAGCAGGCAGCAAACATCGCAACCTATGTTACACCTTCCCGGCACCCACAGTCCCAATCACCCACTTGAAGTTAGCATTCCCTGGCAACTTCTGTTCTTTGTGTGATGTCAAAATGCGCCCCCCCCTGGCCAAAGTAACTGTGCAGTTAGTTGCACTTGAGTCATTGCTACAGAAAATACAGAAATGTATTTTCTGTGAATGGGGTCTCGAGCGGAACTAGGAACTAACTGCACAGTTACTTTGGCCGGGGGGGGGGGGAAATGGATGGCGTACATGTAAGAGAAGTTAACTGGCAATGCCAGCTGCATGCAGAGGATTGAGACTGTGGTGGCCCTGGGCTGTGTAAGGCCAGGTAACAAAACAGGGACTCTAGCATTTAGCACCCATGGTACTCAATGAAGCTCTAAGCAGAATCTCGATGCTCAATCGAGTACCAAGCAGTGCCGAGCACGCTCGCTCATCATTGGGTGTTACCTTTGTCAAACAATGCATGTCTCTACATAATCTGGGAAATAAAGAGAACCTGTTACATTTCCTAACACGTCTGCCTTTGTAAATATTTGCATTTTCCCTGAACAAACGTATTTAGTAACAATTCTTTACTTTCTTTTAAAAAGTGTATTGGTAAATAGTCAGTGTTACCAGCTGAAGGTGTGTCGTTTTCAGAGACTGTTACTTCCAGGTCAGGCCATGTAATAGAAAAAAAAAATGTCAGTATTACTGCCAATAACAGGATAAACACTTTGGGAGGTATTCACACATGTTGTTCAAAATATTTCATATAGCATATCAAAAGTTGTTTGGCACTCATCACATAGTAAGAAAGCCATGGACCCCATAGGGGGGAGGGGCGACATGACCAGAGGGAAGGGAGGGAGTGAGGGGTTAATAAAGGGAATTAAAGGGCATTATGGGCCCTTATAGGGGATTGGTGGAATAGGGTCACTGTAGGGTGGGGAGGGGGCTAGTATATAAACTATAGGGGAGGGGTCTTACCTTCCTTGTGACTCCGGACAGTAAAGGATTCCGACCTGACCACCGGCATGGCGGACCTCCAGGCACTGGACGGACTGATCCGATCAGCGATGGCGGTGCACGGGGCCCAGGCAGTGCAGTCCCACTTCAGGGCTGCCTGGGTTTCCCCGTCGGCACCTGCCCCTTGTCCCCCCTCGGCCGCGGGCGGCGTTCCAGGCCCGCCTCCCCCCCATCAGGTATTCCTCGGGCGCAGGGGGGGCAAGGAGGCCCAGTGAGAGCCCCCCTCGGGACCCTCCGCGGCGGGGCGGGCAGCGGCTGCTTCCAGCGTCTGCCCCGGCCGCAGGGAGGAATCTCCGGCGAGGCTGCGGCGGCCGCAAAAGGGGGCGTGGCCAGCCCGGGGCCTTCTTCGGATGTCGGGCCTCGGGCTGGAGTGAGGAGCCCAGCGGCGTCTCCCGGCCGGGAGCGAGCCCGGCGACGATCTGAGGCCAGCGGCGGCCTGGACGGAGGCGGGCCCGGCCTGGGGCCTACTTCCGGTCCCAGGCCTCGGGCTCAATTTACCAGGCCAGCGGCAGCCCGGGACCGGGGGGCGTGCCCAGCGGAGATCGGAGGCTTGAGAGGGGGCGCGCCCAGCCTGGGGGCCTGCTCCTGGTGACGGGCACCCGGCGGTGTGACGCGGCCCTGCGGCAGCTTCCATCTGGGAGCGGGCCCTGCAGTTTGAATGAGGCCAGCAGTACCCCCCGTGGGTGGCGGGGGGGGCTGGGCGCAGGCAGCCAGCGGGGGGACTGGTGTGTGCAGGCGGCACCCGGATACCCGTGAGGCTGCGGGGAGCAGGGGGGACGGCAGGAGCCCTGCGGTTCCTGCCAGGTCCCTCAGGTCAGCAGTACTGCGCCCGGCAGCAGCGGTCTCCCCCTCCCGGGGAGGACCCAGCGGGATGCCACGGTTGGGGCCCCTGGAGGGCTGGAGGTGACGGTGGGGAGCCCCCTGAGCTCAGGGAGAGGCTCCTCCAGGAAGAGAATTCGGTCAGCGGCGGCCCGGGGGACAGGACGGTCTCGCGGGCTGTCGCCGCACAGGAAGAGACGGATGCCCACCGCCAGTGCCCACGCGGCGGCCCAGGTGGGTGGCCGTGGTGGAGGGGATGCATCGGCTGCGTCCCCTGGAGCTGGAATGGTGGAGGACGACTACAGCGAGGAAGAAGAGGGAGCCCTCAGGTCGGGGAGACGAATCTGACGAGCAGATGGCGGAGGACGTCGTGGTTCCAATTTCCATTTCTGCGCCACGGTCGGGTGAGCTAGCCGTGGATTCGGCATTGCTTGCGGCGCGGGGTGCTAGTTTTGGGGAGGTGGCTGCGGGCACGGCAGCGCCAAGGGGGGTCAGCATTGGTTAGTCAGTTGCTGGGCTTGTTGCAGGGTTTAACGCGCGCGCCGGCGGCAGCAGCGGCCGGGACGGGTCGACGGTGGATGGCGCAGCGTCGGTCAGCAGCGAGGCGGCGCCGGTAGGGACGGGTGCGGTTGGTGGAGTAGTGGAGCCCGCGGGTTAAACAGCGGTAGAAAAGGAAAATGGGGCTGAGGTGGTGCGTTTGGCGGATAGGGCTAAGTTTACGTGTGCTTTGAGGGACCGTTAGGGGCTCACCTCAAGAGGGAGGTGAGGGACACGATTGGGAAGGGGGAGTATGTGAAGATATTTTCCCTGCTACCCCTGTAAAAAAAAAAAAAAAAAAAATTTAATCTGGACAAGGTGAAGCCGAACGACTCCAAGAAGGAAGGGGAAGAGGAAGAAAAACGCCGTTATATGCTCATTCCTTGCCCCCTTTTTCCAATTGGCTGCAGGCGTTCGCAATTTGGCAAGTGTCATAGGGGAAAAGGGGCCGGAGCACTGCTCGGCTCTGTTTGATTATCGGGTTGCAATGGGGGAGGCGTATCGCACGGACAGGGGCTTGCCATGGCTGCGGTATGATGAGCAGTTTAGGCGGCGGAAGGCGTTGCGGCCCGGCATGCGGTGGGACCGTGAGGACATTTCCTATGGATGCGTTTAATGGCGGCCCCGAGCCAACCCCCCCCCCTTTCATGGCGGTGCCGGGGGGAACGGGAGCCAGGCCCTCGGGTACCCAGAAAAAGGGATTGGGCTGGCAAGTTGACGACGGCCGGTGCAAATTTGGGGCAGCATGCAGGTTCGAGCATGAGTGCTCCGGCTGAGGGGGGACGGGTTTTGGTAAAAGGGAGGACGCCAGTGAAAATAGGGGCGATGGCGCCATCTTTTAAATAGGTATCCGGGCGGGGCAGCGGCGTCAATTTTGCGGTTTGGTTTTTATACGGTTTTCAGATTCCGTCGGCGGTTGAGGCATGGCCTCCGGTTTGTCGTACTTTACGGTCGGCGAGGGACCACCCTATGGTTGTGGGTGGGAAGTTGGGGACAGAGGTTGAGTTGGGCAGGATGGGGAGGTCCATTTGAGTGCCCGCCGTGCAGTAATCTGGTGGTGTCCCGGTTGGGGGTGGTGCCAAAGAAGGAGCCGGATAAATTTCGGCTCATCCATCATCTTTCATTTCCGGGGGGGTCGTCAGTGAATGATGGCATCGCGCTAGAATTGTCGGCAGTGTACTACGTCTCGTTTGACAAAGCGCTGGACTTGGTGCGGGCGGCGGGATGCGGTGCATTGATGGCAAAGGTGGATGTAGAATCGGCGTTTCGTTTGCTGCCGGTGCATCCGGAGAGCCAGCACCTTCTGGGTTGCTGGTGGGGTGATGAGTTTATGTTGATCATTGTTTGCCTATGGGCTGTTTCAATTTCTGGTTTGTATTTTGAGGCGTTTAGTTCCTTTGCTGAGTGGGTGGTGCGGGACGTGTCTGGTTTGTCCTCCATTATCCACTATCTAGATGATTTTCTTGGTGTTGGTCCGGCGGGATCCATGGTTTGCGCTGGCTCGTTGTTCGCCTTACAGAGAGTGGCGGATAGCTTTGGGATCCCTTTAGCACAGGATAAATCGGAGGGGCCGGCGACGATTATGCGGTTTTTTTTTTTGGGGGATTGAGATTGACTCTTTGGCTATGGAATGCAGGCTGCCGGAGGGGAAGATGGTGGCCTTGTGGTGAGTGGTAGCAGCAATGCTGGCAGCACGGAAAGGGCGGCTGAAGGTGGTGCAGTCTTTGCTCGGGAAGTTTAATTTTGCGTGCAGGATTATGCCAATGGGGCGGGTGTTCGCCAAGATTTTGGCGGCAGATATGGTAGGCATACGGTCCCCGGCGCATTCTGTGCGGGTCACGCGGGAGATCAAGGAGGATTTTCTGGTTTGGGATGTTTTTCTTGCAATGTTTTAACGGCCGAGCCTTGTGGTCGAAGAAGGTGGTGCCCAATGGTGTGCTAGAATTGTACAGGGACGCGGCCGGGTCGGCAGGTTTCGTCACCCCTTTTTCAGGGATATTGGTACGTTGGGAGGTGGCCTGAGGAATGGCGGCAGGTTGGTCTGGTAAGGAATCTGGCCTTGCTGTGGTTATTTCCGATCGTGGTGACGGTGGAATTGTGGGGGGTCGCAATTTTCGGGATGTAAAGTGTGCGATCACTGTGATAATCGGGCGGTGGTGCATGCGATAAACAGCTTGTCAGCAGAGTCCGGACCGGTAGTGGCTTATCTGCGGCATTTGGTGCTCAAGTGTTTACTGTGGAACGTTCAGGTGGTTGCGAAACACGTGGTGGGGGTTGATATCGGGGTGGCGGACGCTTTATCTCATTTTCAGTCCACAGGTTGTGGGAGTTCATGCCGGGGGGCAGACGAGATCGGAGCAGTGTGTCCAGAGGACTTGTGGAGCCTGGTGAGGCATTGATTGCGGGTTTCATTAGGAATTCGGTGAGTGGCAGGAGATGCTGGGAGTTATGTTTGGTGACGGGCGAGCAAATTACTTGTTGGCGCTACTTGCACTAGTGAGCGAGGATTTCAGGGCTGGGAAGTCAGCATCAGCAATGATACTTAGGGTGGCGGCTGTGGCCTTTTTGGTTGAAGGTCAGGGGTGAGTGGGGTGTGCCGCGGAATTTTGGGTGTGGCAGGCCTTGAAGGGTTTTTCGAAAAAGGGGCGAAGGAGTGGGACACTAGGCGGCCCATTTCTTTGGTTTTGTTACGGCGATTGGTGGACGGTTTGCGGAAAATTTGTGTCTCAGTTTGAGAGGGTGCTTTTGAAACGGCTTTTGTGTTAGCCTTTTGGGGCGTTGGTGAGCCCTTCCAGGTTCAGGGGGGGTGGTCTGATGTCCGAGGTTGTGGCATTGGTGGGACGGAGAGTAGAGTGTCAGCTTAGGCGGTCCAAAAAATAGACCTGATGGGTCGAGGCAGGTTGGTTGTGATGGATGCGTTGTGCCCGGTGCAGTTGGTGAGGAAGTTTTGCGGCTTGGGGGCGGTCCTCCGGGCCTGCTGTTATGGCACGTGGATGGGTCTTGGTTTGTCTCGTTACCAGTTTGTGGCCGTACTGAGGAGTTGTTTGCGCTGTGCGGGGGAATGCTCGGGAGATTACGGGCCTCATTCCTTCAGGATCGGGGCGGCTGCGTAGGCTTCGCGTTGTGGCCTGGGTGATGACATGGTGAGACGAATCGGTTGGTGGGAGTCTTATCGTTTTTCGGGGTTATGTGCGCCCACAGTTGTTATCCCAGGGAGGGCTTTATGGAGTAGTTGGTTGTGGCTTTGTCGGGGTTCCTTGCTAACAAATTGGTGTTGGTGGGGTTTGTTTGGTAAAGTTTCTGTGGTTGTAGGAATCTGCCTGATATGGATTCTGGGGCTCTCCTTCGTGTTCTGGGGGGCCCGTCGGGCCGATGCTCGCCTGAATGGTCGGCAGTTGGGTGGACAGATCGCTTGCGTTGGTCAAGTGGTTCGGTGTGCGGGGCATGGAATGGAGCAGGGTCGTGACGGAGTTTGAATACTGTTGCAGGGTGGATAGACCTCCGAACGTGTTGGTTTTTGCACGTGGGGGGGGAAATGACTTGGGAGCGCGGGCATCACGTGATTTGATCTGGGACATCAAGATGGATCTATTGCGTTTATGGACCAGGTATCCGGGTTTGATAGTGGTATGGTCGGATTGTGGCCACATTGGTGTGGAGGGGGGCACGGTCAGTTGAGAAGCTGAATCGCGCCCGGGCTCGTGTGAACAGGGTGGTTGCGCGTTTCGTGCGGAGAAAAGGCGGTATTGTAGTGTGACGTGCGGATCTGGAGTCGCCAAAGTGGCAGTTTCGAAGGGGTGATGGGGTTTCACCTTACTGAGATTGGTTCTGATCTATGGGCCTTGGGTTTGCGTGATGGTGGAGCAAGCCTTGGGTGTGTGGCGGGTCCAGGCCACGTAAGGTGTCACGTGTCCTGTCCTGTGGCGGGGGTAGGTCTGGTCCAGAGGCGGTTGTAAGGGATTGGTGGCTGGACTGAGAGGCACTGTCTTGGTATGGTGTCTCCGGGTTCCGGTAAATTGCAGGCACGGGGTTCTGCAAGGTTTGGGGGGTATTAATCCACGGGGTGATTAATACCTCATCTCTGGGTCGGAGTGTTGCGGCCAGGGATATTGGTGGAGGAAGTGGTTTCTGGACCGGGCCTACATGGGGTTACATGTACAGTTATTATTTATGTGTTACCTATTATTTGTTTGGGGTCGCCCGTTGGACGGCGCCCCCTTGTGTTAGTATGTTAATAATAGGTAATAAAGGCTGCTGTGGCCAATTTGTTTAACCAAGTCACATGCAGTCGGTGTGTTATTTATTAGGTTAAGTGGGTATACTAACCATCACGACCGGAGAATCCTTCCTCAGTGGTCATGATAAAAACAGCTGCCTATTCTGTTTGTATGATCGAGAGGTATACAATGTAACAAAATGCAACAGGTCAGTGACCTAGTCAGTATGTTGTGCAACACGTGGGTGATTGGGGCGATTCATTAAACTTTTCACCAATATTAAGTGAAAAAGCTTTGAGAGGTCACAATTTTTTGTGCATACACAAAGTTACTTAGAAAAATGCAACTTTTGACGTTTTCATACTTGTACAAAGTGGATGGGCCAGAGGTGGGAGCGGGGTGTGGCGGGTGTGGTGCCCAATGTTCATCAAATTCATGATGAAGCAGCAGCATTTGCTATGCTATAAATCTTACTTCAGCAGGGCCTGGGGTAAAATCTGCGTGGAAGCACAAACCGTCTGGCCTTACTCATTAAGTGGCATGCGCATCTTAATGTATCATGAGCGTCTACTCCAATACATCACCTAATCTAGACCAGAGAGAGAATCACTGGCTGGATAAAAGTAAAGATAATTACAATAAAATAGTGATTATCCATTTTTGGGCAGTAGTGCTAGACTTTTTTTTTAACTATTATATGGACTAGAGCTTAACAGTCTCAAAAAGAGACCCAACCCCCAACTGATAACACAAAGCTGACTATTTATTCCTACATGTTTAGAAATCAAAGAGAGAACAGCAGAATGGTAATTTCTATGATTTGTTGCTGAATATTTGTTTGTACTTGGCAAATGTGAGTATTAGTAAAAGCAGACATGTCTGGAAAGGTGATGGGTTCTCTTTAATATAATCAACATCTAAATTAATTAAATTATTTAACTGGCTAACTATGCATTATTTAGTATTATGGCATCTTCCGTATGTTTATACTTAAACTTACTGGCTGTAAACGAAAGATTTCATTTGGAAAAAAAAACCCAAAAACAAACAAAAAAGAAAATAACACTGTGATGCAGTAGCTCATCTCATTGCCTGACTTGTCAACTCCTATAGAGATACAGAGACCCTGTACTCATAGTGTCAGTACAATTCTCTGATTTTGAAAAGCATGCATTGATTATAGCTAACTCAGTCCTCTATTCAGTATACAGTACAGACCAAAAGTTTGGACACACCTTCTCATTCAAAGAGTTTTCTTTATTTTCATGACTCTAAAAATTGTAGATTCACATCGAAGGCATCAAAACTATGAATTAAAACATGTGGAATGAAATACTTAAAAAAGTGTGAAACAACTAAAAATATGTATTAAATTCTAGGTTTTCAAAGTAGCCACCTTTTGCTTTGATTACTACTTTGCACACTCTTGGCATTCTCTTGATGAGCCAAGAGGTAGTCACCGGAAATAGTCTACCAACAGTCTTGAAGGAGTTCCCAGAGATGCTTAGCACTTGTTGGCCCTTTTGCCTTCACTCTGCGGTCCAGTTCACTCCAAACTATCTCGATTAGGTTCAGGTCTGGTGACTGTGGAGGCCAGGTCATCTGGCGTAGCACCCCATCACTCTCCTTCTTAGTCAGATAGCCCTTACACAGCCTGGAGGTGTGTTTGGGGTCATTGTCCTGTTGAAAAATAAATGATGGTCCAACTAAACGCAAACCGGATGGAATAGCATGCCGCTGCAAGATGCTGTGGTAGCCATGCTGGTTCAGTATGCCTTCAATTTTGAATAAATCCCCAACAGTGTCACCAGCAAAGCACCCCCACATCATCACACCTCCTCCTCCATGCTTCATGCTGGGAACCAGCCATGTAGAGTCTTTTCTACATTTTCTACAAAGACACGGTAGTTGGATCCAAAGATCTCAAATTTGGACTTATCAGACCAAAGCACAGATTTCCACTGGTCTAATGTCCATTCCTTGTGTTCTTTAGCCCAAACAAGTCTCTTCTGCTTGTTGCCTGTCCTTAGCAGTGGTTTCCTAGCAGCTATTTTACCATGAAGGCTTGCTGCACAATGTCTCCTCTTAACAGTTGTCCTAGAGATGAGAAGGTATGTCCAAACTTTTGGTCTGTACTGTATACTGTATATATAAATACTGAATAGAGGACTGAGTTAGCTATAATCAATGCATTATTTACAAAGTATACAGTATATCTATATATAAATACTGTGTATATATATGACTGCCATATTCTCTACCAATACTTTTTACCCCTTCTTTCCCAATAGATTTATATTTTATATTTACTATACAGAGATAAGCAATGTTAATTTTTGTGTTCAATATGGCAAAACATTTTAACTACTAATTACTTTTAACTACTTTCTCTAATTTCTTTTAGTCTAGCTTTTCCATTTCATAGCATACTTACTAAACATCAATTGTGTCATTCTATGACTATCTAAATCTGGGGGACAGTATCGGGGCTGTAAATGAGCACATCTTTTGAAAGGTGGTATCAACAATGGTTGTTTATATGAAAATCAGTGCCAGGTCTGAATACTAAGGGGTACTTTACACACTATGACATCGCAGCTTTATGTAGGTGGGGTCAAGTCAAAAGTGACGCACATCCGGCGTCGATGTCGATATCGGAGTGTGTAAATCGTTTTTTATACAATTAGCGAGCGCAAAACCGTCAAAATTGTATCATCGGTGTAGCGTCGGTCATTTGAATAATTTCGGAAGTACCGATGTCACGATGTTGTTCCTCGTTCCTGCGGCAGCACACATCACTGTGTATGAAGCTGCAGGAGCGAGGAACATCTCCTACCTGCATATTGGGGCTCACGCCGGCTATGCGGAAGGAAGGAGGTGGGTGGGATGTTTACATCCCACTCATCTCCGCCCCTCCGCTTCTATTTGCCACCTGCCGTGTGATGTCGCTGTGACACCGCACGATCCGCCCCCTTAGTAAGGAGGCGGTTCGCCGGCCAGAGCGACGTTGCAGGGCAGGTAAGTCCGTGTGAAGCTGCCGTAGCGATAATGTTCGCTACGGCAGCTATAACACAATATCGTATGTGCGACGGGGGCGGGGACTATCGCGCTCAGCATCGCTAGCATCGGCTAATGTTGTAGTGTGCAAAGTACCACTAAAGTTTGTTAACATTGTATTTTTAGATGCATTTTTTAGTATAGATTTGTCATAAATCTTGAATAGAATTCTGATGCCAGCAAAATCAATGAGAATCCTGAAGTGTCATGCACACGTTGCTTAATTGTAACTTAAAATAAATTAAAATATTCTGCAGCATGTCAATTTTTTCAGCTTTTTTGCAGCATTTTTTCTATTGACTTCAATTATGTCAGTCAAAAACACAAATATAAACATGATTGAGGATTTGTGTATTTCTTAGGTTTTTGTAGCATTTTTGCTTTCTTTTTTTTCATGCATTTTTAGATAGCAGTGTCATTGTAAATGTAAAATGACCCCTGGGCATCCCCTGGGCACATTCATATGGTAACTATGCTCCTGCATTGGTTACAAGTGTATTCATATAATATAATGGTTATGTGTGATTGTTATTTGATTTTACACCTTGGTCTGCTCATTTGTTTGCACTTGCTTAGTTCTCCTTTTGTAAGCCTCCCATACTTTCACACCTTTGCGCAATTATTCACGCACACAAGCACAGTTTACTTTTATTAGTCATTATATATACATGTTTACTAGGGATGATCGAATACCCTATTATTCACTTTGACAGATATCCAGCGAATACCTCGCCGCTATTCGAATATTCGCAAATATTCAACCCCAATGTAAGTCTATGGGAAACCAGAATAATTTTACGTCGGACCTGTCGGTGACCTGTGGTGACTGAGGAAAAGGCTGAACTGGATGGGAAAAGGCTGAAACAGTATGGGCACAGCCTGTAGAAGGTGCCTCACTGCATTTCTGGTGTCTTTGAATAACGTGCTCAGAGCAGCACACAGCGTTTATGTAGTCAACTGAACAGCTCTCAAACCAAAGTAAAAGAGGGGAAATTGCTAAGAAACAGTTTCTAGTGCCTAATAACTGTAATAAAACATCAAATCAAGCCCCGACCTCCCAAAAAAAAACACTTTAGCATATGTTCACACATTTCGTTTTTTACATTTTCCTCCTTTTCCGATTAGAAAGGGCTGTAACTTATACATTATATTGGAGTCTGTCTCACGCCTCCTTTTTTGGGACATCTTTGACAGCACTTTAAAAGGTCAGCTATATTGTGCCCGTTGGAATGTTGACCTTGCCCTCCTCCTTCTCCACCAGCACCACCGGCTCCAGTGGCCCTCTACTCAAATGTAGGAAGGGCCACTGGCTGTCCTCAAACCTCAGACTTCTTAGGGCTCTCAGGTGGGTCCTGTAATATACATTGGGGAGGGATGGCAATTTGTAGTTTTCTGCGTCCCCTGTATCATTAATGTGAAAGTTGGAATACATACTCCATAACACTTTACAGTGCTATTGCGAATGTGGCCATTTGGGTGTTGGCCTTGCCCTCCTCCTCCTCCACCAACACCACCGGCTCCAGTGGCCCTTTATTCAAATTCTATTCAAATGATTCAGAAATGTATGTTTTATGGACAAATGAGCGCCACGCTGGGACATCGAAGCTGATGTCGTTGATGATGATTGCATCTGACCAAAAGCAGGTTGGGAGCAGGAGGCATTATTGCCTGCTTCCTAGACCGCAGTTTGTGAAGCATAAAGCACCATGGAAGTGGCAGTTTTTCACTCAGGCTTTATTCCACTAGCTAACACCGAGGATTTAAAAAAACCTTCAGTTTCCCCAGGGGGAAATGGTTCAAACACCATATAGCACAGCATCAGAAGGTACTCCCAACAGCTTTTTTTAAAAAATTGATAGGATTTGCAACAGGGCATAGCATGCCAAGGAGTTTAATACATTCAGTTCCCCTAGGGTATAATGGTTCAGACACCATGTAGCAAAGCATCCTAAGGTACTCCCAACAGCTTTTTTAAAAAAATTGGTAGGATTTGCAACAGAGCATAACATGCCAAGGAGTTTAATACATTTAGTTTCCCCAGGGGATAATGGTTCAGACACCATGGAGCACAGCATCACAAGGTACTCCCAACAGCTCCCAACAACTTATGTTAAAAAAAAATTGGTAGGATAAGCAACACGGCATAAAATGCCAAGGAGATTAATACTTTCAGTTCCCCTAGGGTGTAATGGTTCAGACACCATGTAGCAAAGCATTAGAAGGCACTCCTAACAGCTTTTTTTAAAAAATTGGTAGGACAAGCAACAGTGCAAGGAGTTTAATACATTCAGTTTCCTCCACATGCCTGTATAACCTCCCTACAATGCCTGGGTATGCTCCTAAGGAGGTTGTGGATGGTCTCCGGAGGGATCTCCTCCCAGACCTGGACTAAAGCATCTGCCAAATCCTGGACAGTCTGTAGTGCAACATGACGTTGGTGGATGGAGTGAGACATGATGTCCCAGATGTGCTCAATCGGAAAGAACACACATAGAGACTGCCTGACCCATTGTTATAGACAGTGTAGCCTCGACAGTGGTTGTGCCAGTGCATAATGTATAAAGGCTTGAAAAATATTGCCCTGGGTGATTGGGCCAAACAATTACATCGCAGCAGCATAACAAGTTACACTAGTCATGCGGTCTCATTAGATGATAGAAGACAAAATAGTCTTGAATGAGAAACAATGGAATTTATTTGAAGTTAAGAAATACAAATTTTGGGGCTACACTTATTATTGGTATTATTAACAGGCGGCCTGAGATACTTTGGGGCAATCCATCTATGGTTCATTTTGAACATCGTCAAACTGTCTGCACTTTCCGTGGATAGTTATGTGTGACTATCTGTTAATATTGACCCCACTGAGCTGAAAACACGCTCAGACAATACACTCAAAGCAGGGCAAGCTACCACTTCCAAAGCGTATAAGGCGAGGTCTGGCCAACTGTTGAGCTTTGAAACCCAATAGTTAAAGGGAACAGTAGACTCTGAAAGTACGCTGATACAGTCACCTACAAAGTCCCTCACTATCTTACTTAACTGATCCCTCCTTGTCATAGTTCACCCAACCGTTATCTGATTCGCTGTTGACGGTTTGTGGAAAATGGACCAGTTTTGGCACATTAGTTCCCCGCCTATGTTGCTCCTACTATGCGTAGCCCTCTCTTGTAATCATGTTGCGTGAGATGACACGCTACCACTGAAGCCAGCATGATCTGAGGGTAATCGTTTCATCAACTGCTCCACTACAGCCCTCTTGAATGTTTCCATAGTACAATCCTTATTTGCCTCCCCAAGTAGCGAAGCAAATTTGTCTTTATAGCGTGGGTCAATGAAGGTACATAACCAGTATTTGTTGTCTGCCAAAATGTGGACTAGCCGTTAGTCATGAGAAAGCAGTGTGACATGAACTGTGCCATGTGTCCCAGACTTCGAACTGGAAACCTTTGTGTGTCACTCCTAAGAATAAATTCTGTCTCCCTAAACCTCCTCTCCTCCTTAGTCTCTCTCAGCTTCTCCTGCTCCTCCTCAGGCCATCCATGCTGGACAGCCCTGAAGTTTGGGTTGTCATTCCCTTGGTTATCAACTTCAAAGCATTCCTGTTCTTCATCATCCTCCTCATCCTCATCCTCATGATGCTGAGCAAAGGTCGCCTGAGCATTTTGGCCGAGGTTGTGCGGATTATTAGCAAACATTGTGAAGTCTGGATCCACAGACAACTCGGGTGCATGAACACTTTGGTCAGTCAGACCATCCAGAAAGCATTTCAATAAACAAATCAGTGGAATGGTAATGCTGATAACATCATCCTCACTGCTCACAATGTTGGTACAGTAATCAAAAATCTCCAAGACCTGACAAATGTCTGCAATCCACACCCACTCGGCAGTACTTATGTCTGGCAGCTGCATTTGATGGGCATGTTCAAGCTGGAATTGGTATACTGCCCTCTGCTTCTCATGGATCCTGGCCAACATATGATAGGTTGAATTCCATCTTGTAGGGAGGTCTCATATTAGTATGTGATGAGGCAAGTGTAAGCGCTGCTGCAGCACTGCCAGGCCAGCAAAAGAGGGAGATGACTTGCGGAAATATGCGCTAATACGTCGTACCTTGGTAAGTAGG
This sequence comes from Anomaloglossus baeobatrachus, assembly GCF_048569485.1. Taxonomy (NCBI): domain Eukaryota; kingdom Metazoa; phylum Chordata; class Amphibia; order Anura; family Aromobatidae; genus Anomaloglossus; species Anomaloglossus baeobatrachus. Next base: position 211,153,411 of record NC_134359.1, on the reverse strand, counting down.
TCTGGTAACCCAGGGTATCTCTTCAGAAAGTGCTGAACTACTAAATTTACAATGTGGGCCATACAAGGAACATGTACAACCTTTCCAAGCTTTAAAGCCGCCACCAGATTACGACCATTATCGCACACTACCATCCCTGGATGGAGGTCCAAAGGCTCAAGACACTCATCTGTGTGCTCAGTTATTGCTTTCAAAAGCTCAGGTGCCATGTGCGATTTGTCACAGATACAGATGAGCTTCAGTAGATGATGTTGCTGCTTAGCTGAGACAGTGCTTCAGAGATCCCAGCTGGGGAATTGAGTTGAGCAATGTTCGAGGTTCGCCAATTTCATGTTCGAGAGATTTTGGGGGGTGCTCAAGATTGAACTTTAACTCAAGCTTTTTGCTAAAAGCTCGACAGTTCGAGTTACATTCGAGAACGGTTCGATCATCAAAAAGCCTAGCTAGTTACTAACTGGCTTTTCACTGTAATAGTGTGAGTCACTGTGATTCACGCTAATATCAAATTTCAGCGTATAGTGTGCGGGGGGACGCGGTTTAGATCTGTGCTGCTGCTGAGTGCGGATATAATGCCGATCGCCATTTTATTTTTCCCTAACCGTGCGTGCAGTGGGGCGAGCCAGGATGTCAGCCAATCACAGACACACACACAGCTAAGTGGATTTTTGCCAGACAAGCAAGGGCATATGTCATAGGCTGTGAATGTCACTTGTCCTTGCCTTATAAATACGGCCATTTTCCCTGTCGCCGCCAATGTCTGCCTTCTGAGTGTGGGTGACAGTCACCGCTCACGCTGCTGCTCCCGCTCCTGCTGTGTGTGCTATAGACATAGTGCAATCTACACCGCGCTGTAGGGATTAGGGACTGCTGGCTATTTCAGCCCTTTTAGGGCTGATTTCCAGGCGTCCATAGCCATAGCTGCTAGCTAGGTCTGAGAAAACGTTGTGTACAGCATTAAATAACAGTGTCTGCCTACCTCAGCTCAGGAAATTCCTTGCTGCATTTTTTCATTGGCAGGGATAAAAAGTGAGGCTTCCTTTCCTGTCCTGCTACACGCAGAACCCGGGCATTCTACCCACCTGCCCAGTTGTGCCACGCTATTTTTTTTGCCCAAAGAGCTGACACTTTTTGTGCCATTCTAAAAGTATCTGGAATACTAAGTTAGTGTTCTTTTCCTGTCCACTGACCCACAGAACTCAGGCACTGTACCCACCTGCCCAGTTTTTCCACGCTTTTTATTTGCCCAAAGAGCTGATAATTTTTGTGCCATCCTAAAAGTGTCTGGAATACTAAGTTAGTGTTCCTTTCCTGTCCACTGACCCACAGAACCCGGGCACTCTACCCACCTACCCAGTTTAGCCACGCTTTTTTATTTGCCTGAGGAGCTGACATTTTTTGTGCCATTCTAAAAGTATCTGGAATACCAAGTTAGTGTTCTTTTCCATGTCCACTGACCCACAAAACCTGGGTACGCTACCCACCTGCCCAGTTTTGCCACGCTATTTTAGTTGCCCAAAGAGCTGAAACTTTTTGTGCCATCCTAAAAGTGTCTGGAATACAAAGTTAGTGTTCCTTTCCTGTCCTGGTACTCACAGAACCCAAGCACTGTACCCACCTGCCCAGTTTTGCCATGCTTTTTTATTTGCCCAAAGAGCTGACACTTTTGTTCCATCCTAAAAGTGTCTGGAATACAAAGTTAGTGTTCCTTTCCTGTCCACTGACCCACAGAACCCGGGCACTCTACCCACCTGCCCAGTTTTGCCACACTAATTTATTTGCCCAAAGAGCTGACACTTTTTGTGCCATCCTAAAAGTGTCGGGAATACAAAGTTAATGTTCCTTTCCTGTCCTGGTACCCACAGAACCCGGGCACTCTACCCACCTGCCCAGTTTTGCCACGCTTTTTTATTTGCCCAAAGAGCTGACACTTTTTGTGCCATCCTAAAAGTGTCTGGAATACTAAGTTAGTGTTCCTTTCCTGTCCACTGACCCACAGAACCCGGGCACTGTACCCACCTGCCCAGTTTTTCCACGCTTTTTATTTGCCCAAAGAGCTGACACTTTTTGTGCCATCCTAAAAGTGTCTGGAATACAAAGTTAGTGTCCTTTCCTGTCCTGGTACACACAGAACCCGGGCACTCTACCCAACTGCACAGTTTTGCCACGCTTTTTTATTTGCCCAAAGAGTTGACACTTTTTGTGCCATCCTAAAAGTGTCTGGAATACTAAGTTAGTGTCCTTTCTTGTCCTGGTACCCACAGAACCCGGGCACTCTACCCACCTGCCCAGTTTTGCCACGCTATTTTATTTGGCCAAAGAGCTGTTACTTTTTGTGCCATCCTAAAAGTGTCTGGAATGCTAAGTTAGTGTTCCTTTCCTGTCCACTGACCCACAGAACCCGGGCACGCTACCCACCTGCCCAGTTTTGCCACGCTATTTTAGTTGCCCAAAGAGCTGAAACTTTTTGTGCCATCCTAAAAGTGTCTGGAATACAAAGTTAGTTTTCCTTTCCTGTCCTGGTACCCACAAAACCCGGGCACTGTACCCACCTGCCCAGTTTTGCCACGCTTTTTTATTTGCCCAAAGAGCTGACACTTTTTGTGCCATCCTAAAAGTGTCTGGAATACTAAGTTAGTGTTCCTTTCCTGTCCTGGTATCCACAGAACCCGGACACTCTACCCACCTGCCCAGTTTTGCCACGCTTTTTTATTTGCCCAAAGAGCTGACAATTTTTGTGCCATCCTAAAAGTGTCTGGAATACTAAGTTAGTGTTCCTTTCCTGTCCTGGTATCCACAGAACCCGGGCACTCTACCCACCTGCCCAGATTTGCCATGCTATTTTATTTGCCCAAAGAGCTGACACTTTTTGTGCCATCCTAAAAGTGTCGGGAATACAAAGTTAATGTTCCTTTCCTGTCCTGGTACCCACAGAACCCGGGCACTCTACTCACCTGCCCAGTTTTGACACACTAATTTATTTGCCCAAAGAGCTGACACTTTTGTTCCATCCTAAAAGTGTCTGGAATACAAAGTTAGGCTATGTGCGCACAGTGCGTTTTTTTGACGCTGCGTTTTTGTGCGTTTTTTGCGGCAAAAATTGCACAAAAACGCACCCGCGTCAAATAAAGCGGCAAAAAACGCACGCGTTTTGCCGCGATTTGGTGCGTTTTTTTGCTGCGTTTTGCTGCGTTTTTGCTCACTGCGTCTTTATGCGTTTTTTATCAGTGAACAAAAAAAAAAAGGTCTGATGTCATTTCCTTCTTCAATGTGTTCTTCATTCTCCACTAGTGTATGCAGAAGAGCAGACAGCTGCAGAACTAGAAGGCTCAGCATGCTCCATCCAGGACTGTATGCTTGAGGGAGAGTCAGGGGGAGCAGACCTACAAGGCTCAGCATCCTCCATCCAATAGTGTATGCAGGAGAGCAGACAGCAGCTGTCGAACTAAAAGGCTCAGCATCCTCCTTCCAGGACTGTATGCAGGATTTCTTTGCCCCCCCAAACAAAAAAAATGACGTGGGCTTCGCCATATTTTTGTATGCTAGCCGGGTACAGCAGGCAGGTACGGGCTGCCCCCAACCCCCAGCTGCCTATTTTTACCCGGCTGGGAACCAAAAATATAGGGAAGCCCTTTTTTTTTAAATTATTTCATGAATTTCATGAAATAATTTAAAAAAAAAATGACGTCGGCTTCGCCCAATTTTTGAGTCCAGCCGGGTACATCTAGGCAGCTGGGGATTGGAATCCACAGTGCAGGGTGCCCATGCTTTCTGGGCACCCCCGCTGTGAATTGCAGTCCCGCAGCCACCCCAGAAAATGGCGCTTTCATAGAAGCGCCATCTTCTGGCACTGTATCCAACTCTTCCAGCTGCCCTGAAGCCGGGTGGCCCGCTGGGTAATAATGGAGTTAGGGCTAGCTGTATATTATCAGCTAGCCCTAAGCCCGAAATTCATGGTGTCACGCCAATATTAGACATGGCTACCATGAATTTCTAGTAAAGATAAAAAAAAACACAACACAGAAAAATATTTTTATTAGAAATAAAACACAACACAATTAGTGACTCCATCTTTATTGAAATAAAGCACCCCCCTCCGCAGTAACCCTGGGTCAGGGTCCCGCGCCGTCCAATCCGGATCCAATATCATCTGATCGGTCTGCTGGAAGGCAAAGCGATCAGATGATGTGTCAGGCTCAAGTGCCTGAATCCCATCACACATCAGCTGATTGTATAAAAGCCGATTATACAATCAGCAGATGCATCGGTGCAAAAAAAAAAAAAAAAAAAAAATAATACTCACTTATGTGCTGATTACCGGCAGCTCCTGGAGCGATTGGAGGAGTCTGATCCCGTCCGATCGCTGCAGCAGCTGCCGGTAATCAGGGATGAAGTCTCCTGACGCATCCGCTGATACCGGCAGGGCGCCCGCGTCACCGCGATACTTACGATCACCTGATGCGTCAGGTGACTGCATCAGGTGATCCATCGCCAGGTCCTGCATCCATCGGAGCTTTCCCGGCCGTCTGCACACAGCCGGAGTGAGTGTGGCGATACCGTAAGAGGAGATGGGAGCGGGCATGGCACCAGGAGTCTGCAGGCAGGTGAGTATAACTTTTTTTTTTTTTTCTACTGTTAACTTTTGTTTTCGCAGCTGCCTCCACCTCCCGCCCAGACATGGCGCCGCACGGCAGCATACATGCACAGGACTGGAGGTGGAAGCGGCGGTGACGGTACCGGGAGGATTCACGCTTCTGTATATACTGACAGAAGGAATCCTCTTCCTGTACACGTCACTTTACTACCCACCTCCTGCGATTATAGCTGCGTTTTTGGTCTTCAAAACGCACCAAAACGCAGCTATTTGCGTTTCTCATTGCGTCTTTCAACATCCCATTGAACTCAATGGATGAAAAGCGCAGTGAAAAACGCGGGAATAATTGACATGCTGCATTTTTGTGGCACCACAAAAACGCAGCTGAAAAAAAACAGATGTGTGCGGACAGCAAAAATTAAAACTCATAGACTTTGCTGGGGAAGCAAAGTCCTGCAGTTTTGAGGCCAAAAACGCACCCGAAAAACGCGCAAAAACGCCGCGAAAAACGCACTGTGCGCACATAGACTTAGTGTTCCTTTCTTGTCCACTGACCCACAGAACCCGGGCACTCTACCCACCTGCCCAGTTTTTCCACGCTTTTTTATTTGCCCAAAGAGCTGACACTTTTTGTGCCATCCTAAAAGTGTCTGGAATAGAAAGTTAGTGTTCCTTTCCTGTCCTGGTACCCACAGAACCCGGGCACTCTACCCACCTGCACAGTTTTGCCACACTTTTTTATTTGCCCAAAGAGCTGACACTTTTATTCCATCCTAAAAGTGTCTGGAATACAAAGTTAGTGTTCCTTTCCTCTCCTGGTACCCACAGAACCCGGGCACTCTACCCACCTGCCCAGTTTTCTCACGCTTTTTTATTTGCCCAAAGAGCTGACACTTTTTTGTGCCATTCTAAAAGTGTCTGGAATACTAAGTTAGTGTTCCTTTCCTGTCCACTGACCCACAGAACCTGGGCACTCTACCCACCTGCCCACTTTTGCCACGCTATTTTATTTGCCCAAAGAGCTGACACTTTTTGTGCCATCCTAAATGTGTCTGGAATACAAAATTAGTGTTACTTTCCTGTCCTGATACCCACAGAACCCGGGCACTCTACCCACCTGCCCAGTTTTGCCATGCTATTTTATTTGCCCAAAGAGCTGACACTTTTTGTGCCATCCTAAAAGTGTCTGGAATACAAAGTTAGTGTTCCTTTCCTGTCCTGGTACCCACAGAACCCGGGCACTCAACCCACCTGCCCAGTTTTGCTACGCTTTTTTATTTGCCCAAAGAGCTGACACTTTTTGTGCTATCCTAAAAGTGTCTGGAATACAAAGTTAGTGTTCCTTTCCTGTCCTGGCACCCACAGAACCCGGGCACTCTACCCACCTGCCCAGTTTTGCCACACTATATTATTTGCAAACTGTGCTGCCACTGTTAGGGGCCTACAAAAATTGTCTGTGATAGTCAGTGTTGGTTCTTCAGGTGTCAATAAAGTTAGACCACCTCTGCATTGTACACAGCTGTCCAATTTGGGTACGCAATTCTAATTGCAAACTGTGCTGCCACTGTTAGGGTCATACTAAAATTGTCTGTGTTAGTCAGTGTTGTTTCTTCAGCTGTCAATAAAGTTAGACAACCTCTGCAATCTACACCACCTCTCAATTTTTGATACCACATTTAAAGTGGCCAATCTTGTTGCAATCAAAATGAGTGGCAAAAGGACAGATGCTGGTGGAAAGGGGAACAGGCAGGTTGGAAAAGGAAAAAAGTTTGTGTCCATGGGGAAGGAGGGAAAGCTACATTAACATCTGCTGAAGATAGGCTATCTTGCAGCAAAAGTAAGATGTCTACTACTTTCTGTGGACAATCCGATGTGCTCCCTTTTTTACGGAACCGAACAACTGTAACAAAGGTAGATGATGCACAAAAAAAGAACGTGCTTGAATGAATCTCAACTGCTCCAACAAGGGCCCTCTCCTCCACCTCAACTTCAACATCCAAAAAACAACAGTCCTCTGAGTTGTCATCCCAATCACACTTGCTTTCTCCCAGCTCTCTCGTCCCAACCCGCCCTGCAGAATATGGTATAACAGAGATGGCTGAGTCTGCAGAGCTGTTCAGTCACACTATAGCCTGGGAATCAGAGGTCTGCTCCCAAGCTACAGTGATTACCGACCAGGAAATGGTCAGAAGCTTTGTGAGTCAGATTCAGGCACTTATGACGAAGTTTCTGAGCATAATTTAGACCCTCATTCTCAAACTGTAACACATGTTGGTGGAGACAATGAGGAACATACTGATGATGATGAGACACAGACGCAGATACCTGATTGGGATGATGTTATGGACAAGATTATGAGTATATAAGAGTTACATGGAGATATCCATAAAGAACAGGATTTAAGATGGTGTTTGAACTGTACCACACATATCTCTTGGCATAAGACTCAGACAGACAGTCTGGGCTATTCTTGTGACAAGTGAATCATGCTGACAGTGCTTAAGATAAATGAGGAACTAAGCACATTACAGTAAATTGTATATCACAGAATAAGCTGTTCTACTTTATCCAATAGGAGACGTGTTACGTATTCTTGGCACCTAGCCAATAAGCCCGGTTAAATATTTGTACAACTTCCGGAATAAATCAGTCTTACTTTCTATTCATATCTGAGTACGTCTCTAGTGTGAGTGAAAGAGAGTGGTATGCATGCTACCACGAGTGACTCATAATTTGGACTGCAGACAGTTTAAGAGGGATGCATGACTGAATGGCATCAACCTAAATTAAGGCTTTATCAATGACAACTTAAATATTCAGTCAGGGCAGGAAGAGGTTAGGTCTGAGGGTGAGGGGAGTGCTAACACAACGCTTGCTGATGAAGTTCTAGATCCCACTTACTGTCAACCCACAGTCAGGCACTCGAGGAGGTCACCAGAGGCGGTGGAGGAGGATGCAACTGACGACGAAGTTACCTTGCGCCTTCCTAGAGAGAATCAGAGTACTGGAAGCATGTCTACAACTGCATCCTCAGCCACAACTCTGCCTCTGAGCACAAGTCGGGGTGGCTCAGCAGGTCGCATGCCCTCTAAGCCTTGCCTAGCCTGGTCCTTTTTTGACCTTGCAAAGGATCTCCCAAATCATGTGATCTGTGAAATTTGTCGGCAATCTATAAGTAGAGGCCAAAACCTCACCAGTTTGACAACTTCCATGAATCGTCACATGAATAACAAGCATAAGTCCCAGTGGGAAGCTCAACATGCTGCAATGCGGCCTAGCGTAGCGGGCCAAACACCATCTGCCCCTTCAAGTTCCTCCGCGCGCTCTTCATCTTCTATGACTGTGGGGACAGCTGTCACACCTGTTTTTCCACGCAGACTTTCCACCTCTTAAACCGAAACAGGTAGTTTGCTTGGCAGGTCATCAGTTGGTTTGGAAGGGGAAACAAGTGCTGCTGTAGAGCTCTCTCAATCATCGAGAGCACCAACTTTGGATGAAGGCAACATCATGTCTACGCCTGCACTTTCCTCACAGACCTGCAGTTTTCCAGGTTTTTTTCATATGCGCAAGGGATACGAACATCTACAAGGTCCAGACGTTCATCATCACCAAGGCGGCACACATGGGACGGTGAGGGAGAGGGATTAACAAGGGCGCATGGTAGCAGCCAAAATATTGAGGAAGGTGCAGGAGACCAGGAAGAAATTGAGAACAAACTCTCAATGGACATGGAAGACTCAGCAGATGAGGGAGACCTTGGTCAAATTTCGATTGAATGAGGTTGGGGGGGAGATGTCAAAGGAAGAGAGCACGGTTCTCACCTCGCCGCCACAAACACAGCAAGGACTTGGTCCACATGGATGTGTAAGACACATGAGCGCCTTCTTGCTGCACTACCTCCAACATGACCCTCGTATTGTCAAAATTAGAAGTGATGATGACTACAGGCTTGCCACACTATTAGATCCCCGGTAAAAGTCAAAATTTGGCGTAATAATTCCAGCCATAGAAAGGGATGCACGTATGCAGGAGTATCAGCAGAAGCTGTTACTCAATCTTAGCTAGGCTTTTCCACCAAACACCAGTGGTGCACGGAGTGAATCTCCCAGTTGTCACTTGCTATGCATGGGACTGTCTTGTCATTATTAGTCAAACCGTACCAGCAACACCGTATGTGGTGCTGGTAACAGCATTTTTATGGAATCGTTTCATAATTTTTTTAGACCATCCAATGCAAGGCCACCAGAGACAACAAGTCTGACACATAGTCAACGGCTGGAGAGGATGATACAGGAGTATCTCCAAATGAACATCGATGCCATGACTTTGCAACTGGAGCCTTGCTCATTTTTGGCTTTCAATCTTGAAAAATGGCCTGAGCTCGCCACTTACGCCTTGGAGATCATGTCGTGTCCCGCAGCCAGCGTTGTCTCCGAATGTGTCTTCAGTGCTGCTGGGTGTTTGCTGACAAATAAGCGCATGCGTCTGTCCAGTGACAATGTGTACAGACTAACGTTCATCAAGATGAACAAGTCATGGATCTGCAATGACTTTACTACCCCTGTGTCATCTTGGTGAGAGTAAAGGCTGTCGTATTTTTGAATGTGCTTGATGCAAATCAACCTGTCCAGTTTGCAACTGGGGCACAAGTGATGTCACTTAAGTGGTGTCTGTGTGGCCCAAAATTTGGAAAAAAGGGAGACTCTGCTTGGAGTCTCCTTGTTGTGTTTTTAAAAATGAGCCAAGATGAACAAGTCATGGTTCAGCAAAGACTTTGCTACCTACCCAGGTGTCATCCTGGGGACAGTTAAGGCTGGCGTATTTTTGAATGTGCTTTATGCAAATCAACCTGTCCAGTTTGCAACTAGGGCACAAGTGATGCCACTAAAGTGGTGTGTGTGGCCGAATTTTTGGAAAAAAAGGGAAACTCTGCTTGGAGCCCCCTTGCTTTGTTTTTAAAAATGAGCCAAGATGAACAAGTCATGGTTCAGCAAAGACTTTGCTACCTATCCCGGTGTCATCCTGGGGACAGTTAAGGCTGGCGTATTTTTAAATGTGCTTGATGCAAATCAATCTGTCCAGATTGCAACTGGGGCACAAGTGATGCCACTGAAGTGGTGTGTGTGGCCCAATTTTTGCAAAAAAGGGTGACCCTGCTTGGAGTCCCCTTGCAGTGTTTTACATGATTTTAGAAGGGCATGCCATGCCTATATCTGTGTCTCCTCCTCTTTTTCCACATCCAGCTGTTTTGTTTTCACATGAGTATATGTCCTTGTCACTTTCCCATGTGTTTGTTTTGTCTTGGAAGTTGTTTGTCTCCTTTTGGACACCTTTGAGGTGGTTTCTATGTGTTGGGGTTCGAGAGGTTCATCGAACGGCTCGCTGAACCGAACTCGAATGCGGCCTCCGTTCGATGAACCGAATTGAACTCGAGCCTCTAGAGGCTCGCTGATCTCTACTGTGGAATGATGTCGACGGCTGGACACCGGCGGATGTTGAGGAGGATGCACAGGAGCCAGATGAAGAGTAGAAGGAGGAGGGAGTTGTTGCTGGGTAGGAGGCTACTTAAACTGTGATTGAAGTGGGCCCAGCTATTCTGGGTGTGGGAACCATATGGGATGTTGCTGGCTCAGACTCTGTACCAGCCGCCACCAGGTTCACCCAGTGTGCCGTCAGTGAGATGTAGCATCCCTGTCCACTCCTGCTTGTCCTTGTGTCTGTGGTTAAGTGGACTTTCCCTGTTATTGCTTTGGTGAGAGCCCGTTTGATGTCTTCAGACACGTGATTGTGGAGTGCGGGGACGGCACAACGAGAAAAATAGTGGTGGCTAGGCACAAAGTACCGATGTTCTAACACCGCCAAAGGTCGCAGAAAGCCTCTGTTCCCGCAAGCCGATACGGCAACATATTAAGGGCTATCAATCGTGCAATGTGTGCAGTTATATTTTCTGCCCTTGGGTGCGTAACGGGGTATTTTTGCTTCTTTTCAAAGATCTGTGGTATGGACAATGGAACGCTGGGACACCAAAGCGGATGTGGTCGTTGATGATAAGTTAAGCCAATATCAGGTTGGGAGAAGGAGGCATCAGCACCACCTTCTTGCACACCAGTTTGGAAAGCAGGCAGCCCAAGGGAAGTGGTAGAGTTTTGAATCTGGAAATCGTGTTTTTCATCTAGAGCTGTCAACCACCTAGTGATGTGCTTGGCTAACATATGGTTTCTCATGCTGGAGGTGCCCAAGCTGGAAGTATTTCTGCCTCTGCTAAGCTTGGTCTGACAGATTTGACAAATGGCAAACGTTTGGTCCAAAGGACTCATGGAAAAAAACTCCCACACAATCGCACCACGGACCCTTGGACTTGGAGATGGCTGAGGTGGTGCACGGACCCTTGGACTCTGAGATGCCACATTTGGTGGTGTCATGTGCACAGTTGATTGACTTCTGGCACTGTTCCAAACCCTATGTTTTACAGCCTTTTTGCAGACTATGGTCACATGCTCCTCTGCACTGCTGCTCTCGCAATCCATGCCACTCGTCCATGTTGGATCAGTAACCTCATCATCGACCTGGTCGTCTTCAAATTCTTCTTAGGGCGGCACAATGGCTCAGTGATTAGCACTGCAGTCTTGCAGCGCTGGGGTCCGGGGTTCAATTCCCACCAAGGACACCATCTGCAAGGAGTTTGTATGTTCTCCCCGTGTTTGCGTGGGTTTCCTCCCACACTCCAAAAACATACAGTTAGGGACCTTAGATTGTGATCCCCAATGGGGACAGTGTTGCCAATGTATGTAAAGTGCTATGGAATTAATAGTGCTATATAAATGAATAAATTATTATTATTATTATTATTATAAATTCTTGAAGGTCAGCATCTTTGGGAATGGAGGTTTCAGGCTCACCTGAGGGCAACTGTGTCTCATCATCCTCCAACACTTCCACCTGATTGCCCAGCATGTCACGACCAACAACATGGCTTTCTTCTAGCCTTGGGTGCTCAAAGATCTGTGCATCACTACACACCATGGCCTCACTTGCGTTGGTGTGTTGTGCGGTGAGAGACAAGAAAAGTCAAAAGGTCCCGTAAACAGTTCCTCAGAGTAACTGCTTTGGTATCATATGTTTCCTTAGAATACTAATGTTGTGAGGAAGGAAGACCAGGCTGAGGATTCGATGGGCCAGCCTCTGGGCTACTCAAGTCTGTCTGTGTGGACTCTTGGGATTTGCTACTCGACAATTAACTGGAGGCATTTTCTGCTAGCCAAATTGTTACCTGTTCGCACTGTTCGGGGCGCAAAAGTGCTTTCCCACGTGGACAAGAAAATTGGGATAGGAAGGCAGAGGTAAATAAGGCAGGAACCTTTTTCTTTGGTTCTATCACACTGCTTGGGCGACCACCACTGTCACTACCACCATATCCATTGCCCTTACCACCTCTTTTTCCCATTTTTTTGGTTTGATTATTTGAAGGTGAATACCGTATCGTGACCTTTTCTACAGGCAGTGGAACAACGCTTATACCGGGTTGTTAAACTTGTGTTAATAGTTTCTCACGATAGCTGTTTCTGTAAGTCTAAAAAGCAAAAGGTACCTTTATTGGACAAACTACCACTTGGAGTAGTCGACAAAGATGATGTTAATGTCTCTCAGCCCCAAAAGAAAACAGGGTTTGACAACACTTTTATTTTAGTATTGTTTTTTGGCACTCAGACTGTGTTTTAGTAAGAACAAGCCACTATGTAGGTTCTGTAAGATATGAAGCCCCCAAAATTAGGCTAGTTCAGTGCTATGAAAGTATTTTGCTTCAGGCAGAAATAGTGCCACTGACATCAAGTATTAATACAAATTTGGTAACACTGAGACTGTGTTTTAATAAGAGCAAGACACTATGTAGGTTCTGTAAGATATGAAGCCCCCAAAATTACACTAGGTGGCTGATAGGAAGGTACTGGCCTTGACACACAAGTAGTGCCACTGACACCAAGTATTAATAAAAATTGGGTAACACTGAGACTGTGTTTTAATAAGAGCAAGCCACTATGTAGGTTCTGTTTATTGGAAAAGTAAAAAAAACAATATCAGCTTTTTTTAATTATTTTTTTAAGTCTTTGAAAAGGCATAACTTGCAGGTTTTTGTTTTGACCATTTTGACCATTTGTACAAGCTTTTTTTTCATAATATTTTATATGCTGTTAGGGCCAGGTGGACGGGCAGACCCAGGAGGTGGATCCACTGGGCCGAACTCCTCACTGAAGGCAAGGGGTCCGGTAGCCGGAGAACTACAGGTAGCAGGATAGTCCGTGCAAAATAGTGGAATGGAGAAGTCCCTGGGACCACGGAGTCACAGATGGTAGTCCGGGTGACGGAGCTCAGGTTCGGAGGCCAAGATGTTGTCAGGCAGAGTCCGGAACTGATGGAGCGAGAGGACGGGTCACCACAGGGATCAAAGATGGTACGGACTGACGAGATGGCAGATAGTCAGCGTGCGGGGTTCAGGAATCGGCAGGACCGGATGGCGAGGCAGGAGCGGCTCTAGAAGAGAGATAGGTAAGTATACCAGCAGAGACAAGGAGACCTGACTCCTAGCTTAGGAAACACGAAGAACAGGCCCCGCCCACTTGGACATTAAACCCCTTTATACCCTGTACCTGTGTGTTCAATATCCTGTCTGTGGACGCTGGCCCTTTAAGAAAGGGTCAATGACCGCGCGCGCGCCCTAATGCGCATGCGCGAGGCCCGGGTGCCAGAAGCCAGGGCAGGGAGCGGCGAACAGGAGGCAGGGGAGCCGGGCTGGAGCGAAGCTGACAGCGGACGCTGGGAGCGGGGACCGGGACGCCTGGGGATCCTAGGTGAGGAGGCCTGGAGGCTGTGGAGCGGGGGACGCCGGACAGAGGAGCCGGGGAGCGAGCCAGGGAAGCCGGGGAGCGTGGCAGGGGAGCCGGGGAGCTGGACAGGGGACCCGGGGAGCGTGACATATGCTTTTCTCCTTTTTTTCCCATGTAGTGGAATCTATGGGAAAAAAACCCAAACATACTGAAATTTAGTTTAAAAAGAAACTATTGCGGAAAAACAATATATGTGTTCAACCTCTGTCTACTTTACAGTGTATGTTGACAATATTGGTTATATCCACAAGCAAGCAAAAAACTGCTGTAAGGCCTTGTGCCCACAGGCCAGGTTTTTTTTTGCGCTTTTTCTAGCATGTTGCCTTGCTTTTTTAATTTAATTAAGCAAGGAAAAATCATCCCAGCAAAGTCTTTGAGAATCGTGACTTGCTGCTCTCACGTTGTTTCTTTTTTACATTCTTTTTTTGTTGCTAAAAAGAGAAGCAACATGTCAATTGTTTCTGCATTTTTTCCCTAATTGACTTCAATGGAGTCAGTGAAAAACGCAGAAAAAAAATGCATGTGTAATGCCCACGTTGCTTTCTTTTGTGCTTTTTGATGTGTTTTATGACGTCACTTGGGTTCCCTGCAATAGAGATGAGAGATCCTGCAAAGAATGGTACGATTTTGGACAGATCGGGTTCAAACATCCGATCATTTCTTGATCTTGCCAAGGATCAGTAAATGATTGGATGGCTGAAACTGTCCTCTACCTGCCCATCACAGTCATGTCAAGCGTAAGCAAGGTATATGAGGGGTGGGAGAAGAGGATCCCAAGAGTGATTACTTGTATAGCGCCCCTGAGGCTACTATCGTCACAGAGGTACTGCACCTCAGTCAGAGGTGTGGTGCCCCATCCTGAGTAAAAAAGGGGCCATCTATCGGTTCACGCACCAGAAACCTGCAGACACACAATTATTAGCTCACACATTAGATCAGGGCCGGGGCAGGTCCCCTTAATGCTTAACCACCAGTAGTCTGGTTATGGCACTTAAGCCCCATGCACTGTCTCTAGAACCATCCAGGGGGTGCAGCTTAGTGGGTGAGCTGTCTGAGGCAAAAGGGGCGGAGTTAAGTTTGAAAATTGGCGGTTAGCAGAGTCAGTCAGTCAGGAGGAGGGAGGATAGTATGTATTTTTTGGCTTGCACTCATATATATATTTTAGTGCTCACTTCAGTTATCCTATTCAGTTATATGTAGTGTTTTTCTGAATGTGAACACAGCTCCGCCCCTTTCGGCCATGTTTTTTCCATCTCCTATATAAGAAAGTCCTTAGTTACCCCTCTCCACCCATAGCAGTTTTTAATTGCAATGAGATGACACACAGTTAGGGTCACAGAGCTAGGGACCCCAATGTAGAGATATAGCTTGACGAGGTCTTGGGGCTCAGTTACATTGATCAATGCGATTGCTAAATATCTCCTTTTTCCTAATATTCATGGCAGGTATGCAATTCATTATTCACATGTTCAAATTAGCAAGTAGCATTTTTCATTGTATATTCCAATATTTTTCCATATGCTTGAGGCATTATACCATTATCTAAGTTTGATGTGCAGCCTTATTCTTTATATAGTATGTATTTTTTGGCTTGCACTCATAATATATATATTAGTGCTCACTTCAGTTATCCTATTCAGTTATATGTAGTTTTTTTTCTGAATGTGAACACAGCTCCGCCCCTTTCGGCCATGTCTTTTCCATTTCCTATATAAGAAAGTCCTTAGTTACCCCTCTCCACCCATAGCAGTTTTTAATTGCAATGAGATGACACACAGTTAGGGTCAAAGAGCTAGGGACCCCAATATAGAGATAGACCTTGACGAGGTCTTGGGGCTCAGTTACATTGATCAATGCGATTGCTAAATATCTCCTTTTTCCTAATATTCATGGCAGGTATGCAATTCATTATTCACATGTTCAAATTAGCAAGTAGCATTTTTCATTGTATATTCCAATATTTTTCCATATGCTTGAGGCATTATACCATTATCTAAGTTTGATGTGCAGCCTTATTCTTATATAGTATGTATTTTTTGGCTTGCACTCATATATATATTTTAGTGCTCACTTCAGTTATCATATTCAGTTATATGTAGTTTTTTTATGAATGTGAACACAGCTCCGCTCCTTTCGGCCATGTTTTTTCCATCTCCTATATAAGAAAGTCCTTAGTTACCCCTCTCCACCCATAGCAGTTTTTAATTGCAATGAGATGACACACAGTTAGGGTCACAGAGCTAGGGACCCCAATATAGAGATATACCTTGACGAGGTCTTGGGGCTCAGTTACATTGATCAATGTGATTGCTAAATATCTCCTTTATCCTAATATTCATGGCAGGTATGCAATTCATTATTCACATGTTCAAATTAGCAAGTAGCATTTTTCATTGTATATTCCAATATTTTTCCATATGCTTGAGGCATTATACCATTATCTAAGTTTGATGTGCAGCCTTATTCTTATATAGTATGTATTTTTTGGCTTGCACTCATATATATATTTTAGTGCTCACTTCAGTTATCCTATTCAGTTATAGGAGGAGGGAGGAGACTGACGAGGGGTGAGGGCCCTAAGGCTCCTGCTCTGCTCTGAGGAGATGGAAGAAAGGATCCCAGTGACTTAACAGAGGTGTGTCAGATACCCCTATAGTCACAGACAGTAGCTCGAAGTGAAGGGATTGGTCGCAATTGGGGACCCGTCCCTAGACTAGGACAATACTTCAGGACTTCCTAGTAACACCGGAGGCCAGGGTGGCTGTACGCACCTTTGGGCCACAAGCAGCACACGAATCCGCTAGAAGGGGGCCACAGAGGACAAGGGAGCCAGGCAGGCAGAAATCCCTTTGAAGGTCCCAAGAGGGAGCCAGGCAGGCAGAAGTCCCATTGCTGATTTGCGGCCCCTGGTTCAGGCCACTGTGTGTGGAGGCGCAGGACAGGAGGGAGAAAGTCAGAGCAGAGAGACAGCCAGGAAAGGCAAATAAAATGGAGAACCGGTACTGGCCTCGGACTTATTCGGGATCGGTGGTTGCCCATCACTGAGGATCCCAGCATACCATGATCTACTAATCTGGCTGTAAACTGAGAATCAGTACAGTGAGAAAAGACTGTTATTGCAAAGCCATGGTATCATCTCCATTTCTCCTGCGTCACAGCCTGCCCTCACAGACCTTTAATTTAATCATGGTTATCTTGGGGCCTCACTCTACCTGTGGGGAGTAAAACACCTCAGCTGTGGCCTCATCACCTGCCCCGGGAAACCCACAGCGCAGCGGCGGCTCACATAGCTGCAAAAACTGCAGGTGGCATCACAAACTTTAAAAATCTCTAAAAATACAACTCCTATCATCATCTTCCTTTATTATAAAGACACTGCCAAGGTCATGGAGCCGGATTCCGCCACCACAGACGTCCCCGGACTAGTCCGGCCCGGTTCTGAGTACCCCCGGCCCTGGAGTTGGGCGTGTCACTTGCAATACACATGGGCTAGCTGTAGGTTTGCTCCTTTTCATTATATCTGTTTATAGCTGTGTTCCAGGATCTTATAAAGCTGGTTTAGCAGGGTCATCTGTCTGGCATGTTGTTTAGGAGTATTGCATGTTATTGCACTTAATCTATCTATGCTTTTGTGCTACACACTATTTACAACATCTCTGGTCAGATTGACTCTTCACTAGCTGCCTATTGATTTTTCTTACTTATGTACCATTGACTTTCCCTTGTTTATTTTTCATGGGTTTAAGCATGCAAGCCTTGTTTATTATTACATAGCGGTTTCGGTTTGGTTAAAGTACTGATCACAGTATAAACCATGTGTTGGTTTTTGTTTGAAAGCTTTTGGCTTTTTTAAATGTTTTTAATAGTTGTCTGAATTGTTTGTCCTCCTTTTTGCATTAATAAAATTGATTCATATGATAATTGCATTTTTTTTTATCATTTGGGTGATCCCAGTACATGCAACATCCCACTTTTCTTCGTTCTCTTTCAAGTGCTAAACTTTATTACCCCTGATGAATACATATATGCACTTGAGTTTTCCCAGAAGTTGATGCCAGCTTTTTTACATACAGGAGCCATCATTGCTATCACCGGTTGTTATGTTAACCCTTTAGAAGCCGCTGTCAATCACTAACAGCAGTATTTAAGTGTCCCAATCCAACATAGGGATTAATTCTGGTGCTCACCATCCAGGACATAATCATGCAGTGCTGATGGATTATCATGGAAACTGGTGGCCGGCCGAAGATCCTAGTCACTTTCATGTTTATTGTCCCATGAAATCCAGCCCCAAGCCAGGCCGGGATTTCTAAGTGACCGTGATTTTTACTACATACTATGGTATTTTAGTGTTTAGTACAAACAGTTAAATCACCACAAGTTTAAGTTATTTATGGAGAATGAATAAAAATAAAGTTTTTAAAAATATTAAAGATAATTATATATACATAAAAATTTTAATAATGAAACCACATATTTAAATCATGAAAAGTAAAAAATAACCCACATATTTGGTATCACATCTGACCAATAAAAATAATATTTTTTAACCTGTACAGTTGTGGCTGCCATTTTTTTATGCAACATTAAATACAAAAAATTCAATAAAAAGCGATTAAAACATAGTATGTATGCCAAAATAGAGTCAATGAAAGAACCAGCTCACAATACAAAAAATAACTTGCACAGCTTCACACAGCTTCGAACAACGACTTTCAGGTTACTCGTTACTTTGTCAGTATTTCCAATAGACTTACATTGTGCCCGCTGCTCGCAACGAATATGCAATTAGCGCACAGTACTCGCTAACAGTATAACGAGTATGAATAGTCAACTACTCGCTCAAAACTAATTACAACCTGTGTTTAAATATTTTTGTAATCCGATTTGTGTGTGATGCATCAGCATTAAATGGTCTATGTTGGGGAAGTTAGCTGAGAAAAATTTCACAAATTTAATTTATGGGATAAAATAAATAAAAATTGCCATGTGCATATGTTTCACCCCTTTTGCTATGAAGCCCCTAAAAATTTCTTGTGCAAGCAGTTGCTTCATAATTCCCATGCTTGGTGACAGGAAGACCATTTGTGTCCAATCTAATTGTCACATGGTCTGTCAGTATACTGTATACTCACCTTTTCTGTATATACACAGAGGCTGCAACACCAACCAAATAACACCATGCAGACCAAAAAGATCTCCAAACAAGTCAGAGCAAAGTTGTTGAGAAGTACAAGTCAAGTTTAGGGTCTAAAAAAATTGAACTCTCTGATGACCAACTGGAACCCTATTATATCCATTATCATCAAATGCAACAAACATGGTACCACAACAAACCTGCCAAGAGAGGGATGCCCACCAAAACTCTTATCTCTTAGCCCGGGCAAAGAGGATATTATTCAAAGAGGAAACACAGAGACCAAAAGTAACCTTGAAGGAGTTGCAGAGTTCCCAAGAATAGAGTGGAGTATCTGTCCATAACACGATAATATCCCATACATTCCATAGAGCTGGCCTTTATGGAAGAGTGTCCAGAAAAAAGCTTTTACTTACAGCCAAAAATTAGAAGGCTTGTTTTGAGTTTGGCAAATGACATGTGTGACACTCCCCAAATGTATGAAGGAAGGTGCTGTGGTCAGATGAGACAAAAATTGAACTTTTTGGCGACAAAGGTAAACGTTATGTCTTGTGCCAAACCAACACAGCTCATCACCACAAGAATAAAATCTCCACAGTGAAACATGGTGAAGGCAGCATCATGCTGTGGGGAGCTTTTTTGACAGCGGGGATATGGAAAATGGTCCAAGTTGACGGGAAGATGGATTTTGCAAAATACAGGGATTTTCTTGAGCAAAACCTGTTTAAGTCTCTCAACAAGTTGAGACTGGGATGGAGTTTCACCTTACAGCAAGACAATGACACAAAGAATACTGCTAAGCAATACTCGAGTGATTTAAAGGGAAGTGAGATGCCCACCGCTGCAGCGGTCGCCCCGGGGACACCACTCCACCTCCAGGGACGCCGCAGGGACTTCTCTTGGGGATCTTCTCTGGCGACAGGTATGTCAGGTTTATTTACATGGGAGTTGTGACACCACTCACGGTTTTGCAGTCAGGAGTATGGGTGACCACCACTGCAGCTTTAACGAGCGTCTGGGGCTGATGGGGTCTGCAGTCTTGTGGTATGGCCTCCCGTGAGTGAGGCTGGCCCCAGGGGCTCGGGAGTGTGTGTAGAACAACAGGTCTCAGAATAACTCAGGCACAGTCCAAGATGTCTTTCAACTCATTTACTCACGTTCAGGTGTTTTTGTGAGGTAACCCGAGCGATGTTGAGATAAACCAGGTGGAACCAGGTATCCTTCAGGCTGGTCTAAGGGTAACCGATAACTGGCCTTCCTAGCACTTCTTGTTTCGGATAACCCATGACTTGAAGTACCGTGGGATTCATCCAGGGAAGTCGCTACTGCCTTTTCTCCCCTTTTTGGCCCGTTTGCTGGCAGCGTGGACCAAGGTGGATAGCTCAGGCTCGATCCTCCTTATGGGCCCCCCTTGTTGCTGCTGATGCTCGGACTCTAGTTGGTTGGTTTGGGACTTGTGGTCCCCACACTGGCAGGTTTAGTAGGTAGTTAAACTTGAGCCTACTTCGGGAACCTGTTTCCCCTGCATGCCTAGTTCCCAGGAGTCTCCGTACTTGACCAGCTGACTTGTTCAGTGTCTTTCTGACCAACTGACTTTCTCAGCGTCTTTCTGACTGACTTGCTGGCAACCGTTCTGCCCCGCCAACAGTTACTACATGGACAGGGTCTGACTAGCGTGCCAGTACCCCTCACTCTCCTGCGACCAAACTCTGCGCTCTCCACTAGCCGACTGACTAACTCCTCTCACTTGCCTTACAGCCACTGCCACCTTAGTTTCCAGACTCTCTACCGTATCCCTTGATTGGATGTGGAGGCACGCCCCCTCCTGGATCTGCCCAGGGGTCCCCTCAATAGTGTGTGAGACCTGGTCACTATGTCTCTGTGCGTACACACCCTATTCAGCCTTTGGATCACCTTTTTTTTGCACTCACCCAGCACGGGTGCAGTGTTTAGTGGCGCCTGACCAGGTCAGGGGCGCCACAGAAGCGTGTAAACGTATTGGAGTGGCCGAGTCACAGCCCAGACCTTAATCCAATAGAGAATCTGTGGTCAGACTAGAAGATTTCTGTTCACCAGAGGAAACCATGTAACTTGAATGCACTGGAGCAGTTTTGACTTGAGAAATGGGCAAAAACCCAGTGGCAAGAGGAGGAAAGCTCATAGAGCAAAGAGACTTGTCCAAAGAGACTTGCAGTTATAATTGCTGCATAAAGAGACTTTCCAAAGTGCTGACTTTAGGGAGGGGGAATAGTTATGTACATTGACGTTTTCAGTTATTTTGCCCTGTTTGTAGTTTATTTCACAATAAAATTAAATCCAAATGTTCACAGTTGAGGCATATTCTCTACATAAACTGATGCAAACCCTCAACAAAAAACAGTGAAATTCGAGGTTGTGAGGTAGCAAAACATGAAAAATGCCAGGGGGGGGTTGAATACTTCCTCAAGGCAAAATATACAGTATGTGTTTGGTATGGCTGTAAACATACTGACCTGAAGAATCATACTACCAGATCATTTTTACTGTGAAATTAATACCATAAAAAAAAAGCTATAAAATCCAATGTCAGGAATAGTTTTTTTTTTCCAACATTTCATTGTACTTGAAAATACTTCCAGTTTTCTCATACACTATATGATAAAAATGGCAGACAGATCATTGGTGCAACATGTGCAACTGCATAGGGGCACAAGAGGTAAGAGGGGCCTTTTCTATCGCCAAAGAAGGTGGAATTGTGCATTTTGATACGATATAGAACTGAAAAGGGACCATGTACTGTTCTCACACAGAATATGCTGTATGGTGGATTTCAAAACTAAAATCAAACAAAAAAAAAATAAAAAAACTGAAACAAAGGGAACAGGGAGCTAGCATAAAATAGGAGAAAAAACCCCCCACTTATAACCAGGTGACGGGTGCTCTGACAGTATAAGAGAGTTTTTATTTCTTTTATTCGTACTTCACCTAGGTTAAAGCATATTTTTTACGAGATGTTGGCAAATGTATGCCAGGCAATCTGGAATTAAACAAATGCTAAATCTTTTTACATTTCCAGCAATCGCTAATGTATTTTATATTTTGAATATATATCTATATAATAAAATAATTTTATATATATATATATATATATATATATATATATTTATACAATTATTTTTTCTTTACTTGTGGGTCACATAATGTAATTATTTTAGAATGTATGTAGAGTATGACATACAAATCTACTACCAAATTAGGTTTCTGACACAAAATTCCAATGCATGTGACAGGTCTTGTAGTTACTGTATAGTTATTTATAGTATTGACTGTTTTGTATTGATTATGAGATTGTTACCATGAATTGTCAGTTTCATTCCCTATTATACAGGTAATATTCAAGAATATGACCAACATATCACACATTTCCTTACCACTTACTGGTTTTACAATGTTCTTTGTTTCAATCAGGATAAAATATATTGCATTACAAATGATCAACTTCAGAGGAACAATCGTGATGATATCATACCATAATGGTAATGCAAGATTTCTGCTTCAAAAGGATAAATCCAGATGCGGCAGATTTGAAATTTAGGAAGAAGACCATACAGGATATAGGATGCGCTGCATAAAACTTGAATGAAGCCTCACAAACATAACAGACTAAAGGCCGCTTTACACGCTGCGATATCATGACCGATATCACTAGCGTGGGTACCCACCCCCAGGGCCGGCTCCAGGTTTTTGTGGGCCCTGGGCGGAAGAGTCCCGGTGGGCCCCATCCACACGCAGACACACACATACGTACACATACATATTTAAAGACAAACTCACAAAAATACGTATAGAACTGACATATCTATACAGTCATATACACTGACATACATAGATACACATCATACATGCATACAGACACACACAACACAACTCTGCTAGATACATACATACAGACACACACAGCTCTGCTGGATACATACACACATAGCTCTGCTACATACATACACACATAGCTCTGCTACATACATACACAGCTCTGCTGGATACATACACACATAGCTCTGCTACATACACACATAGCTCTGCTACATACATACACACATAGCTCTGCTACATACATACACAGCTCTGCTGGATACATACACACATAGCTCTGCTACATACACACATAGCTCTGCTACATACATACACAGCTCTGCTGGATACATACACACATAGCTCTGCTACATACATACACACATAGCTCTGCTACATACATACACACATAGCTCTGCTACATACATAGCTCTGCTACATACATACATGAATCTGCTACATAC
Organism: Anomaloglossus baeobatrachus; assembly: GCF_048569485.1. Taxonomy (NCBI): domain Eukaryota; kingdom Metazoa; phylum Chordata; class Amphibia; order Anura; family Aromobatidae; genus Anomaloglossus; species Anomaloglossus baeobatrachus. The sequence goes on along the minus strand of NC_134359.1, from coordinate 211,130,506 downwards.
ATACACACATAGCTCTGCTACATACATACACACATAGCTCTGCTACATACATACACACATAGCTCTGCTGCATACATACACACATAGCTCTGCTACATACATAGCTCTGCTACATACATACATACACATAGCTCTGCTACATACATACATGAATCTGCTACATACATACACACATAGCTCTGCTACATACATACACACATAGCTCTGCTGCATACATACACACCTAGCTCTGCTATATACATACACACATAGCTCTGCTACATACATACACACATAGCTCTGCTGCATACATACACACATAGCTCTGCTACATACATAGCTCTGCTACATACATACATACACATAGCTCTGCTACATACATACACACATAGCTCTGCTACATACATACATGAATCTGCTACATACATACACACATAGCTCTGCTACATACATACACACATAGCTCTGCTACATACATACACACATAGCTCTGCTACATACATAGCTCTGCTACATACATACATGAATCTGCTACATACATACACACATAGCTCTGCTACATACATACATGAATCTGCTACATACATACACACATAGCTCTGCTACATACATACATGAATCTGCTACATACATACACATATAGCTCTGCTACATACATACACATATAGCTCTGCTACATACATACAGACATAGCTCTGCTACATACATACACACATAGCTCTGCTACATACATACAGACACACACGTAGCTCTGTGGGGCCCACACACACAGCTCCAGGGGCCAGCACATACAGCACCGGGGGGCAGGGCATACACCTAAGGGGGGAGAAGCCCATACAGCTCCCCAGGGCCCATAAATCGGGGGCGGGGAGGGCACATACCTCTCAGGTCACGGTGGAGAGGGGGCCCACACAGCGCCGGAGAGGGGGCCCACACAGCGCCGGAGAGGGGGCCCACACAGCGCCGGAGAGGGGGCCCACACAGCGCCGGAGAGGGGGCCCACACAGCGCCGGAGAGGGGGCCCACACAGCGCCGGAGAGGGGGCCCACACAGCGCCGGAGAGGGGGCCCACACAGCGCCGGAGAGGGGGCCCACACAGCGCCGGAGAGAAGAGCTGTGCTGGGGGTCGCTGGCTGGCACTGCAACTCCTTCATCTGTGGGACTGAGCAGGCCGGTCGGTAGCTCCGCCCACAGATGAAGTTCAAACCAGGAAGTCTGCGCGCCTTAAAGGGACGGCGCTGCAGATTCCTGCCGAGGACTGCGGAACTCGGCCCGGGGGCAGCAGAACTAAGGCGAGGGGGCCCCGGCCAAGGGGCACCAGAACTGACGAGGCCGAGTGGGCCCCCCCGGCTCTCCAGGGCCCCGGCATTTGCCCAGGTATGCCGCGTGCTGACGCCGGCCCTGCCCACCCCCATAGGTTGTGTGACACGGGCAAATTGCTGCCCGTGGCGCACAACATTGCGCGGACCCGTCACACTACTTACCTGCCTAGCGACGTCGCTGTGACCGGCGAACCGCCTCCTTTCTAAGAAGGTGGTTCGTTTAGCGTCACAGCGACGTCACAGCAGCGTAACTGAACCGCCACCCAATAGAAGCAGAGGGGCGGAGATGAGCGGGACGAACATCCTGCCCACCTCCTTCCTTCCGCATTGCGGGCGGGATGCAGGTAAGGTGAGGTTCCTCATTCCTGCGGTGTCACATGGAGCGATGTGTGCTGCCACAGGAACGACGAGCTACAGATATTCGAGAATGGACCCCCATGTCACCGATGAGCGATTTTGAATGTTTTTGCGACGATGCAAAATCGCTCATAGGTGTCACATGCAACGGCATCGCTAAAGCGACCGGATGTGGGTCACAAATTCCGTGACCCCAACGAGATCGCTTGAGCGATGTTGCAGCGTGTAAGCGGCCTTTAGGCTATGTGCGCACGCTGCAGATTTACAGCGGATTTTACCACGGATTTGCTGCAGAAAATGTGTAACATTTCTGCAGTCAATCCCCAGCAAAACCTATGGGTATAAAAAAATGCTGTGCACACACTGCGTTTTTTCATACCTGTGGATTTACCCGCAGGTTTTCCACTTCGGAATTAATGTGCATGTCACTTCTTTTCCGCAGGTACCTGCAGTTTTTGCCATAGATAATGGTAAAAATCCGCAGAGTCCAACCTGTGGAAAAACCACAGCAAATCCGTGGCAAATTCACACCAAATCGCGGCAAAACCGCATGCGGATTTCATTGCAGTTTTCGTGCGTTTTTTTACCACAAGTGCTGAATTCTTTAAGAGGGTACGGATTTTCATAGACAAAAAGTCACTTTCTAGTGCGCACATAGCCTAACTTCGTCTGAATATGCCAATTATAATGTGACTGACGCCCAAGACTATTGCTCCTTTGTTGTCTCTTAGATAAGCCACCACCAAAGATATCTGGTAACAGCTCTTTACAAAGAAAACACAGGAGTGCACAGCACAGTGTATGGGTGAGCCGGCTGAGATAGTTGTCATATGAACGATTGGGTGAAACAAGATTCACCCAACAGATATCTAAAGTTTCTAAGAGGCTTAAGGCTATGTTCATACAACACTAAAAGAATTGACATGCTGCTTCTTTCAAAAAGGCAGCAATTTTCCATTTCAGTCAGAAAAAAAAAAGCTATTTTTATGAAATGTTCTAGCTTTTGCTGGTACTGTAAAAAGCAGATTTTAAGTTGCATAAAACTCATGAAAAAAACAGCAAAAAAATGCAGCAAAAATGCAACGCGTGAACATAATTATTTTTTATTTACATACAATTAAAAAAAAAAAATCACAAAAATAACATTTATAACATTTTGATTTATGGTACTACATCTATTATTCATAATTTATATAAAAAGAATATTTTAGTGCAATAATTTATTTTTAGCTCAATATATAACTATCTATTCACTGGCACTTTTTGCAAATTTTGCACATTTTTTGACCACTTTGTCTTGTTTTTTACATATTTATTCATCCAGCTATTTATCTTGTTATTTATTGTTTTTTGTGCAAGGTTTTTGAATATTGAACCTTTTGTTCAGTGCTTTTACCTGTATCACCATAAGTAATTTTTATGTGTTTTTTTGGTTTTGTGTGTAAAAAAAAATTATTATTTTAGACCTTATACTATTGCTTTTCTTGTTGTTTTGATATGATTCTAGTTTTTGGTCAATTGTATTGATATGAAAGGGTACTTTTTGTTGACTAAATGCATGAACATAGGCTGAAACTGTTTTCATCTCGGTTGGGAATGCCATTTCTCTTCTATATTACAGGAAAAAATTAAAGAAATTCATGCATAAGATATAAGATTTCTTCCAATGGTTAATATTGAATATAATTGGGATCTTTGGGATTGCATCAAAGTGTTTGTCATTTTCCAAAATGAAGGAGAAAAAAAAGCAAGAATAGGCTTTTACTCAAATGCTAGCAAAGCTTAAAACTCCACCTCATCCATTGCTATTTTTTAATTTCAAGGGGTCCATCAAAGTGAGGATTGCATGCACAACCATTACATTACTCCAGTGGAATTCTCTCTCTTTAACAGATGACATTGTTATGTGAAAACATTTTTTTGTCTTCCTTGAAAACACATTATAAACACATTATAACAAATTAATATTTATGCAAATATTATTAACCCTTTAATGACCGAGGACGTAGTGATATGTCTTAAATCATCAAGGGGTACTCACATCCGTCTGCTGCGGGCAGCCGGCAGTGATTCCTGCACATGTCCGTGGATTTGAACAGCTGACATGTGTGCCTTGCAGGCACGGATGGATCTGCAGTCCACCTGCACCTATTAACCCCTTAAATCGAGTTGTCAAACTGTGACAGTGCAATTTAAATGCCCATGGTGGTAAAGTGCACTAACCCACCTCCATCGGCAGCGCCGTGATGTGATCACGGAGAGCCGATGGTTGCCATGGAAGCTCAGGCTCATGTGACCACTCCTATAGTTCACATGACTCACTTCCTGTTTCAGTCAGCAGAGCAGCCTATTTTTTACAAGTGTCGAGCATTTCTGTGATCACAGCTGTGTAGCTGTGAGCAACAGAATTGAATGAGCGATCAGACTGCTCATCCTTATAGTCCCCTAGGTGAACTAGTAAAATAAAAAAAAGTTTTAAAAAGTTAAAAAAATTTAAAAAAACGGCATAGCAGAAGAAAATTCTAAATGCCGAAAATACATTTTTTGGTTGCCGCTAATTTTGCGCAAAATGCAATAGCAGGCAATCAAAACATAGCATCTGCGCAAAAATGGTACCATCCAAAACGTCAGCTCAAGATGCAAAAAATAAGCTGTCAGAGAGCCATAGATCCTAAAAAATGAGAACGCTATGGGTCACGGAAAATTTCTCAAAAAATGTGCCACTTTTTTTGTACAAACTTCTGATTTTTTTTTAACCCCTTAGATAAAAGTAAACCTATACATATTTGATGTCTATGAACTTATTTCAACCTGAGGCATCACACTGAAACATTGGTTTTACCATATAATGAACACGGTGAATAAAATATCCCAAAAACAATCATGAAATTGCATGTTTTTTGCAATTTTTCCGTACTTGGAATTTTTTTGCTGTTTTCCAGTACGCTATATGGTAAAACGTATGTTTTCATTTAAAAGCAGAACTTGTCCTGCAAAACCCAAGCCCTCATATGGCAAGATTGACAGAAAAATAAAAAAGTTATGCCTCTTGGAAGAAGGGGAGCAAAAAAACCCAAAAACGAATATTTATTGCCTATAGTCAGAGGACATTTACTTACAGTTAGGTCCAGAAATATTTGGACAGTGACACAAGTTTTGTTATTTTAGCTGTTTACAAAAACATGTTCAGAAATACAATTATATATATAATATGGGCTGAAAGTGCACACTCCCAGCTGCAATATGAGAGTTTTCACATCCAAATCGGAGAAAGGGTTTAGGAATCATAGCTCTGTAATGCATAGCCTCCTCTTTTTCAAGGGACCAAAAGTAATCGGACAAGGGACTCTAAGGGCTGCAATTAACTCTGAAGGCGTCTCCCTCGTTAACCTGTAATCAATGAAGTAGTTAAAAGGTCTGGGGTTGATTACAGGTGTGTGGTTTTGCATTTGGAAGCTGTTGCTGTGACCAGACAACATGCGGTCTAAGGAACTCTCAATTGAGGTGAAGCAGAACATCCTGAGGCTGAAAAAAAGAAAAAATCCATCAGAGAGATAGCAGACATGCTTGGAGTAGCAAAATCAACAGTCGGGTACATTCTGAGAAAAAAGGAATTGACTGGTGAGCTTGGGAACTCAAAAAGGCCTGGGCGTCCACGGATGACAACAGTGGTGGATGATCGCCGCATACTTTCTTTGGTGAAGAAGAACCCGTTCACAACATCAACTGAAGTCCAGAACACTCTCAGTGAAGTAGGTGTATCTGTCTCTAAGTCAACAGTAAAGAGAAGACTCCATGAAAGTAAATACAAAGGGTTCACATCTAGATGCAAACCATTCATCAATTCTAAAAATAGACAGGCCAGAGTTAAATTTGCTGAAAAACACCTCATGAAGCCAGCTCAGTTCTGGAAAAGTATTCTATGGACAGATGAGACAAAGATCAACCAGTACCAGAATAATGGGAAGAAAAAAGTTTGGAGAAGAAAGGGAACGGCACCTGATCCAAGGCACACCACATCCTCTGTAAAACAAAGCATTAAGAAGGAGGAAACCCAGCGTTTGGTGATGTCCATGGGTTCCAGACTTCAGTCAGTGATTACCTCTAAAGGATTCGCAACAAAATATTGAAAATAAAAATATTTTGTTTGGGTTTGGTTTATTTGTCCAATTACTTTTGACCTCCTAAAATGTGGAGTGTTTGTAAAGAAATGTGTACAATTCCTACAATTTCTATCAGATATTTTTGTTCAAACCTTCAAATTAAACGTTACAATCTACACTTGAATTCTGTTGTAGAGGTTTCATTTCAAATCCAATGTGGTGGCATGCAGAGCCCAACTCGCGAAAATTGTGTCACTGTCCAAATATTTCTGGACCTAACTGTATAATCTCCTTTTTCACAAAAGAACTACTAGGTAAATTCCTTAGATCAACTACAACTGTGGTAATAATCGGTAATCACGGCTGAAATATAATTTCTTACTAAAAGTCCTTACATTCAATTTAAATCCAGGTAGTAAATTTGCAGTCAACACTAGAGATAAGCGAACTTGTTCCAAAAAGTTCACAAATCTCAAATCTGGCACAAGCCTTGCCTATTCAGATGCTGATCCGAGTTTCAGAACACTTTTTTCAAAATTTGCAAAATTAGGCCTTTGGTAACTTCGCATTTCAACTAATGCTTTTCTTCTACCTTATCATGACTTTGACTAAAGGTGGTGTCACACATAGCAGCGATCACAACCAGCGATCTGACCTTATCAGGATCGCTGCTGTGTCGTTACATGGTCGCTGGTGAGCTGTCAAACAGGCAGATCTCACCAGCGGCCAGTGACCAGCCCCCAGCCAGCAGCAACGCGTGGAAGTGTAACTAAGGTAAATATCGGGTAACCAAGGAAAGCACATCTCTTGGTTACCCGATATTTACCTTAGTTACTAGCGTCTGCCACTCTCACGCTGCCAGTGCCGGCTCCCTATTCCCTGCACTGCTAGCCAGAGTACACATCGGTTAATTACCCAATGTGTACTCCAGCTACGTATGCAGGGAGCCGGCACTGGCAGCATGAGAGCGGCGGACGCTAGTAACTAAGGTAAATATCAGGTAACCAAGGAAAGGGCTTCTTGGTTACCCGATGTTTACCGTGGTTACAGCTTACCGCAGGCTACCAGACACCGGCTCCCTGCTCGCTTCAGTTTGTCTCTCTCTCGCTGTCACACATAGCAATGTGTGCTTCACAGCGGGAGAGCAGCGTCCAAAAAGTGAAGCAGGACATTCAGCAACGACCGGCGACCTCACAGCAGGGGCCAGGTCTTTGCTGGATGCCACACACAGTGACAGCGATGGGACATCGCTGCTACGTCACAGAAAATGGTGACTTAGCAGCGATATCATTGTCGTCATCGCTATGTGTGACACCACCTTAAGACAGTGATCAGGTCCGGACTGCTAATCTGGCAAGGTGGGAAAATGCTCTCTTGGTCAGCGAAATTGTACTGCAAAGTGGGCTGCCGGACCTTTAAACCTCCTGCTTAGAGCCCTGTGCGTGTGTGCATTCGGTCTGACAAGGGACGCTGCAGTGCGCATGGGGTTCTTTCTGCCTGTTATAAGCCAAAAGTGATGTCAGACACCTTGTGCCTGCAGCTGCTTCATTTTGACAAAGAGGAGCTTGTGGGAGAATCGAACCGTAGAGCTCAGTGGCTGATGATAAGTATGAGCTCAATATAAACGATCGTCGACAGCACCTAAATAAAACCTCAATCCAGAGGATCGCATGACAATATTTTTAAAAAATATAAATAAGTGTGAGCTCATCAATCATAGTGCCTTGGCACGAGGGCTGAAGTGAAGAGATAGGAGGACCCTGCTCCTCTCCTGATAACTTCAGACAGGATTCTGTATTGTCAGCTTGGTGGACGCTCGGCTGGGGCTTTGTGTAAGCTATTGTAGGAGTCTGAACTTTGCTGCAGATCACGTTTGGCTGTCAGTGCCAGGTGATCAGTTCCATCATCATCCTATCTGGAGGAAAGCTTAGACCCCTGCAATAAATCATACTGAACCCCAGCACAGACCACAGACCGTCACATCAATACACAAAATCTCGCAATGACTGATCACATCTGAACCTGCAGGATATCACAGATTATACTATATGGCTCCATATATATATGAGGTCCTGTAGGCATGTCCAGGTGTAATCAGTACAGTGCATTGTATATCTGTGTACATAATACACTAATCTGTACACTGGATGTGGTATATGATATACTGTGATACACACATCAGATGGTAAATAACATTGTGTATATTGTAAAACATTGATGTCTGTACACAGTATACCAGGCATGTATTCTCCTGTATACTGTACAGGGACATAACCATGGGGGCAGGTCGCACAGTTGCCCTGGGCGCAGCTGAAGGGGGGGGCCAGGTGATGGTCGGCAATGCTCCACTCCCATTTCTCACTCCAATGTTGTGCATGTGTTCTGCCCCGGCTGGGGAGTGCGATATTTACTTGCGCCTTTCATGGCTCATCCACCAACCCATCACCAGTCACCATCGTAGACATCGTACTTGGGCAATATGTCGCGGGCGGAGGAGGGGATGCTACACTCTCCCACTGCTCGGGTCCAGCCGCGGCTTCTGCGGCTGCTGCTGCTCGGTGGTGGCTCAGGCGGTGGGCCGGATCCCGGGGACTCGAGCGGCGCTCCTCGCCCGTGAGTGAAAAAGGGTTTGGATTGGATGGTGGGGATTTGGTTATTGTCCGTGACGCCACCCACGGTTGTGGTGATATTGGTGACACCACCGCTGCTTTGGATGGGGAATCCCGGGAGCGATGACAGGGAACAGCTTTGATGTTAGTTCTCCCCTCCGTGGGTAGGGGGTTGGTTGTCCCGGGGCCCGGTGATGGGGTAAGGATGGATGACAGGTGAGCTACGGGGCCTGGTGAGGTGCAGCGTCGCGGGGGCAGCGCTGTGCCGCATGGCACGGGGGTACTCACTCAGCCAATGATGAGGACACAGTTCTCGGTAAAACACACGGCTGGATGGACGGGTCCCACAGACGGCTGCAGTGTTGTTTCTCCCGGCAGGTTGATGGTGACTACCTTTCCCTGCACCTATGTAGTGTAACGGTTCCAATGGGTTCCCACCGGTAACCCACTCCCCAGCTTTGATGGTTGCTGGAGGAGCCCCTTTTGCCTGCAGGCTCTGGCCCTGGGAACTTTAGCCTTGGCGGTGACTGTGTTTCCCTCTATCGGTTGGACAGTTTCCTTCTGTTGGGACTTGGCTGCTGGGAAACCCAGGAGGTCCCCTTCGCTAACGGATTTGGCAAATTCACGGCGACTCCAAGCCTTGCCGGGGTCCGTAAGCCCCTGCCGGATGGTGCTGGCTTCTCTTTGCGTACCGGTCCGGTACCGCCGGGCCACCGCCCATCCACGGTCCTTACGGGTGGCTCCAATAGGCCACTCCTGCAGACGGTCACCACCATCTGCCAACCTTGCTGTACCGTCCGGGCCACACACCCGGACGCTGTCAGATAGTTGCTCCACTACCACACTTTTCTTCCTCCAACTTCAAACTCCACAACTAAACTAAACTGTCTTCTTTTCCCGCCTCCAGGACTGTGAACTCCTCGGTGGGCGGGGCCAACTGCCTGGCCCACCCCCCTGGTGTGGACATCAGCCCCTGGAGGAAGGCAACAAGGGTTTGTGTCTGACTTCGGTGTGCCTGACCGGGAGTGTGGGGTGTGTAGGTGCTGTTCTCCGTGGCCCCTGGATTGTCCAGGGCGCCACATTCCCCCTTAGTAAAATGCAGACCGTCCGCGGACTGCCCATCCATCACCGGTTTTATTTTCACAAACTGAAAAGATAAACGGTAAAACAGGGATTACAAGTATAATAACATCTTCCCACATCGGGAGGAACTCTTACTTAAAACGTTGCAAATGGTTACGGCTTCCGCTCTCTCCCACCCAAGTAACCTGGCCCTGATGCTGCCCCTAAGCAAACAGGCAGCACCCCTTGACTCCAGTCCAGCACACGTTACCCGAGCGGGTTCTGTCCTTTTCAGGGGACCCATGTCCATGGGGAACCCCTGAAACCCCCATAGGATCGCCACCGGTTCCGGTGGTGGCTGGGCCCCAGCCTGCTCCACTGCGGGCCCTTCCTCCAATCTGCCTCTCCGGAGACGGTAACGGTGAAAGCCACAAACACAATTATTTACAAGCCACAAGTTTGTGGTTGCCCAGCCAGTTCTCAGGCTTGTCCATAAGGAGTCCCTTATGCAAAACTTGTGGACAGTCCCCACGGGGACAACGGTGCCGGCAACGACTGGTCTCAATCACGCTGACAATCAGGTAACAACAGTGCTTCGTAGCCAACGGGATACCACAAACAAAACTGTAGGATCCCAACGGAGACTTGCCGTAGGGTCCCGACGGGGACCGTCAGCTGGGTCCCAAGGGCCATCCACAATACCTGGCTCCGGTACAACTTCTTCCGCAGCTTTCCCACAGTCCACCACAAAACAGCACGAGCCCCCAACGCCACCCACACACAGGGGTGAAACTGTCCCACAGGACTCCATTTTCAGCTGCGGATGATGCGGGTACGACTGCCCCTCCAACCGGACTCCTTAGCCTTGAGGGCCGTCTGGAACGTCAGCAGAGTCCCAATGGGGACCGACAGCAAGGTAACTGGGAACTGCTACCATGCTTGAACTTTTCTTACTTCAAGGCCGGCCATTTGTAGGGCACTGACCTGCAAAATGCTCCCACTGCCGACAGTACCTGCAGCGCGCCATCCATGTGTCTCCGAAGGCGTGGATGACGAGCGGGGCCTCATCTCCCGATAGGGACTCCGTATCTTCCCCTGAGCTACTTCCATCTGTCGTCTCCTGTCCCGAGCTGCCTCCACCTGGGTCTTCCGCGCCGCCCGCCATCTTGGTCACAGTCGGGCGGGTTGCCGGGGCAGACACCCTCCCCGCGACAGGCGGGCCGCTGTCAGCTGCCGCGCGGGGAATTACTGCCGCATTTTCGGGGGCCGCGGCTCCTGCGACCGGAGTAGGGGCTACAGCCATCTCACCATCCTTTGCCCCCGCGGGCGCCGCCGCTCCATCAGGCGGTTCGGGGCTAGCATCAGACCCGGGAGCCGACATCTTCCATCCCGTTCCCCCTTAGTCTCTTTCCGGCTCCTCCTTTACAGGGGCGGGGTTTTGGCCTTCGCGCCTCCACTACTCGAGGAGACGCTCGAGCGGGAATTTTTCGCGCCCAAGATGGCGGCTTCTCCAATTTTTCCGGCCGGACACATCTGGCGGTATCAAGGCGCACCTCTACCAGACGGCAGAGCGGTAGGATCCTGTTCATGATGCCAAGTTGTCGCGGGCGGAGGAGGGGACGCTGCGCTCTCCCACTGCTCAGGTCCGGCCGCGGCTGCTGCTGCTCGGTGGTGGCTCGAGCGGTGAGCCAGATCCCGGGGACTCGAGCGGCGCTCTTCGCCCGTGAGTGAAAAAGGGTTTGGATTGGATGGTGGGGATTTGGTTATTGTCCGTGACGCAACCCACGGTTGTGGTGATATTGGTGACACCACCGCTGCTCTGGACGGGGAATCCTGGGAGCGATGACAGGGAGCAGCTTTGATGTTAGTTCTCCCCTCTGTGGGTAGGGGGTTGGTTGTCCCGGGGCCCGGTGATGGGGTAAGGATGGATGACAGGCGGGCTACGGGGCCTGGTGAGGTGCAGGGTCGCGGGGGAAGCGCTGTGCCGCACGGCACAGTGGTACTCACTCAGCCAATGATGAGGACACAGTTCTCGGTAAAACACACGGCTGGATGGACGGGTCCCACAGACGGCTGCGGTGTTGTTTCTCCCGGCAGGTTGATGGTGACTGCCTTTCCCTGCACCTATGTAGTGTAACGGTTCCAATGGGTTCCCACCGGTAACCCGCTCCCCAGCTTGGATGGTTGCTGGAGGAGCCCCTTTTGCCCGCAGGCTCTGGCCCTGGGAACTTTAGCCTTGGCGGTGACTGTGTTTCCCTCTCTCGGTTGGACGGTTGCCTTCTGTCGGGACTTGGCTGCTGGGAAACCCAGGAGGTCCCCTTCGCTAACGGATTTGGCAAATTCACGGCGACTCCTAGCCTTGCCGGGGTCCGTAAGCCCCTACCGGATGGTGCTGGCTTCTCTTTGCGTACCGGTCCGGTACCGCCGGGCCACCGCCCGTCCACGGTCCTTACGGGTAGCTCCAATAGGCCACTCCTGCAGACGGTCACCACCGTCTGCCAACCTTGCTGTACCGTCCGGGCCACACACCTGGACGCTGTCAGATAGTTGCTCCACTACCTCACTTTTCTTCCTCCAACTTCAAACTCCACAACTAAACTAAACTGTCTTCTTTTCTTGCCTCCAGGACTGTGAACTCCTCGGTGGGCGGGGCCAACCGCCTGGCCCACCCCCCTGGTGAGGACATCAGCCCCTGGAGGAAGGCAACAAGGGTTTGTGTCTGACTTCGGTGTGCCTGACCGGGAGTGTGGGGTGTGTAGGTGCTGTTCTCTGTGGCCCCTGGCTTGTCCAGGGCGCCACAAATACACCACAGAAAAAGTTTGTCTTGAACTCAAACTTAACTTCTTTATTCACCATACAAGCTTTCTGGGAGATATCTTTTCTTCATAACACACATTTCAATCTTCATATTAAGCTTCCTAGGACACACATGCCACTTTCTCTTGTGTTACCATTCTGCTGCCACTGCTCAACAGACTAACCTTCTGTCTAGCCCTCGCTCTGGACATTATTCCTCCAGCAGCTGAGTCTGACTTCTATGGTCCCCGTCTCTTGCAGTCGTGCCCATAGGACACAATGGAGGATTCCTCCTGAAGGCCTGGGCAAACTCTGGAACAGAGCTCGTGGTCCCAGGATCTCCTGTTCAGCTCACTATTCCATCTTCACTGAACTGAAACTGACTTCCTGTCTTGCTCTGTCTGCATTTTACAACCTTTACTTCACCCACTGTGCTCCATTTCCCTGGTACCAATGTATCGATATCCAGCGGGACAGCAAACATCCTGCACATCCTATTGCTAACACTCTATGAACACACTATCTAAAACTGAACTGTCTGTACCTGTCCTACACTAATCTAACCAAGTTGCTAACTACTCCTATCATGCACTCCAGCACACTTGTTTCCCTACACGCCTACATTAAGAATCCAATCTAAAAATCTTACCTAATGATTACTAACTGCAGTTCTATCATATTAGTACTCTAACCATCTTATCCATTAGTCCTCATCTCTAATGCTCCTGGCTGACACGGCACAAGAGGCCAATCCCTATTTACATTATACATTGTTTGCATTAAAATATACAGATAGGGAATACACCTACATTTTGGAGGTGTCTTTTCTCTGTAATAATACCATGTAATAAAACACATAACACATAAATACACGGAAGCTAGAGGGCGCCGGCTGATGCACCCATCCAGCTCTGCTACATCGCTGGCACAGCAATGTACTTGCCCAACAATTTACGTTCAATATAATACTTTGTACACTTCTATGGGAGTTGCCACCACCTACACAGCCATCAGGGGAGCACCAATGGACCACCTGATCTGGCGGTCCAAAGTGTCACCCCAGTCAGCTACATTTATTCACTCCACAGTGGGATTCAGCCATTCTCTGAGCTGGTTGTGAAACAGACAGCTGGCTCAGAGAAGATGAACCATGCCAGCCCCATGAATTCAATCATATTCACACTTTTCAAGCATGAGTACAATTAAATCCCTGACTACCAGCATTATCAGGTCAGGACAATGTTAGCATCATGATTAGATCAGCTGATTGAACTGCTAACATCACTCACCTGTTTTCATGGGTGACTGGGAAGCACAGGGAAGCCTATGCTGGTCCTAAGGCTGGGGCCGTTGCGGTCACCCTAAGACCTGAAGGTACCCTTAAAGGTAGGGAGGTCTGGGCCTGCAATCTTGGCCCTATCTTTTGTCCTTGTTCCTGATAAGACAACCCACCATTTGTGTGGAAGGGACAAAACAGAAGTCAACCACCCCACCGACAAATATAGACAAAACAAGGGTAACTACTACAATAAATACTCATACACACAGCATCCCCACACAAAGGAGCCACTAAGAGTGCACGATGGGAAACAACATAAAATGGGGGAAGAAAACAAACTACTGGGGACCATCCATAATGTTCAACCAGCACATCTAAAAGTGCTGCAGCAACAACCAATTCTGCAGCCCAAAACGCAAGTCTCAGAGAGGGTTTCTTCAGCTTCTTCCTCCTCCTGGCTAAGCTACCAAATGAATGAAAATAACTGGCACCTCTGGTGGAAGTTGAGGATATTTATAAGACCTGGGTATTGTTCTAACCGGAAACACCTGACCAGGAATCAGGAGTTGCTGGAAGGAAAACTGACATAAACCTTCTCCTCCCGAAAAGAAAGGGAATCCATTTAATATGCAGAGTTTCTCAAGATAAAGTGAGACTCAGACTCAGAATCTGTGTACAATTAACACATCACTTCTGGCTATTTGTGGGTGTGCAGATCAGTTCCAAAGCAATAATAATAATCAGTAAAACCAGGCACTCCAATTGAAAAAATTAGATAATATTTATTTTATATTTTCAATCCAGTTGTGAAATATCACAACTGGATTGAACATATAAAATAAATATCTGATTTGGAGTGCCTGGTTTTACTGATTATTTCAGACTCAGAACCTGTCACCAATATCTGCAATAGAGGAAAATCCGTGACACCTGTGCCACGGAGGCATGGTGAGCATTTGTACATAAAGTGCTCCATTGGAGATTAAGAAACCAAAGATATGCAATGTAATTTATTGTGAGGGGATAATATGAGGGACAGAAGTTTGGAAGATTGTAAAGATTCTATAGAAAGGAAGACTTCACTGGGGAGAAAGTATAAATAAGTGGAAATGTCAATTAACAGTAGACAGTAAAATAGAATGTGGAGCTGAGGGGTGTGTGAAGAGACAGTATGAGGGAGCAATGTTTAGGGGTAGTAAAGTGTGATTGACCAGTATTGGGGGACAAAAGTGTGATGGGGCAGTATTGGGGAGAAAAGTGTGAGGGTGCATACTATAGAGACTGGGTACTGTGGGAAGTAGAGTGTATAGAGAAGGTGTAGCAAAGGGCCAGTGTGAAGGCACAGTATGGAGGGGAAGTTGAAACAGGGGCACAGTATAGTAATTTTGGTACTGTTTATGAGGGGAGTATAGAGAGAGGGAGGCATGTGGGCCATTGTGAAGTTACAATACAGAACACACAGTTTGCTGAGGAGGGGGAAAATGAGCCCAAGGTACAGTATAGTGACTTGGTACTGAAGGTAAGTGCAGCACAGTGAGGGGACAGCATGAGGGACAGTGTGAGGGTACAGTATGCTGAGGAGGGTGTGTGGGATAAGGGGGCACAGTACAGACACTTGGAAGTAAAGTGGGAACACAGTGTAGAGGAAAGTGCAAAGAGATGGCTGGATATTGAAAGAAGAGGCCATTTACCGTATGAATGACAATGTGTCTGTCATTTTTTGTGCACAAGGAACACAGTGAGTAGCAATTATTTAATCAAGGCACAGAGTAGGGCAGATATTTTTATTTACGAGTAATAATTAGGGATGATCGAATACCAAAATATCCGCATTGACGAATATCCGATGAATAGGTCGGCACTATTCGACTATTCGCGAATATACGATGCGCAGTGTAAGTCTATGGGAAACTCGAATAATTTCAAGTTGGACCTAACAGTGAGCTGAGGTGACTGAGGAAAAGGTTAAAATAGATGGAAAAAGGCAGAAACAGTATAGGCACAGCCTGTAGAAGGTGCGTGACTGCATTTCTGGTGTCTTGGAATAACGTGCCCACGCGGCTTTTATGTAGTTGCCAGAACAGCTCGCAAACCAAATCATTTTTTTGACAAACAGAACGCAGGTCTTTTGGTCTCTCCCGCTCCCCCCTCTATCATACTCGCCGATCAGTGACTGATCACCGGCGCAGCGCTGCACGGCTGTCACACTGCTCTGGTGGCATCTACAGATTTTGAAACCGCTCATTATTCTATCTCGTATTCCCTGCTTCCCCCACCCACCAGCGCCTTTGATTGGTTGCATTCAGACGCGACCCCACTCTGAGTGACAGCTGTCTCACTGCAACCAATCACAGCCGCCAGTGGGCAGGTCTATGTAGTGCAGTAAAATAAATAAATAAATAATTAGAAAAAAAAGGCGTGCTGTCCCCCCAATTTTGACACCAGCCAAAGTAAAGCCACACGGCTGAAGGCTGGTATTCTCAGGATAGGGAGCCCCACGTTACGGGGAGCCCCCCAGCCTAAAAATATCAGCCAGCAGCCGCCCGGAATTGCCACATCCATTACAGTCCTGGGTGTTACGGGGGACCGGCAGATTAGGACCAGGGGGTATATATCCCAATCGCCAGTTGGGGCCCACCGTGCTCCATATGGCACCCTGTGGGTTAGGCGGAGACTATAGAGCTGGATGGCTCTGAGATAACTCAGGAGACCTGGGAACCGGTCACGTGTGTAGAGACACGTCAAACCGGACGACAACCCAGTTAGCGTTTCGGTAGAATTGGCGCAACCCCGACCACGTGTGCAGGGAACACGTCAGGCCGGATGGTGACCAGATAGCATTGACCGAGAAGACCGCTGTGACAGCCCCCTGTTGGCCACGTGTGTCAGACACCACAGGCCTTCGATTACCATTTCTGGTCACTACGCGATTGGCCACGTGTGTAGAGGACACGTCAGGCCAAGGGATCACACCAGTAGCGTTGACTGGGAAGCCAAGGAGGATAATAGGTTCACACACCCAATCCTGGAACACCCTGTTAACTCCACAGGGGTCCTGAGGTAGGCAGTCCGTGCACGTAGGAGGCACAACCGGACAGGTGGCGCAACAGGTGTGTTGTCCGTGTGCATAGAGGGCACTCTCGTACAGGTGACGCAGCAGGTATGCTGTTCGTTTGCGTAGGGGGCACAACTGGACAGGTGACGCAGCAGCCGCAGCCCAGTTAACGCCACTGGACTGCTATAGCTCAACAAGAACGTTAGCAAGGAAGCACGACGCCTGACCCTCATGTGCTGAGCCACGAATCTTGGCGTGACAGGCACCGTTCGCCTAGCCCTACCTACCACTTCCAACAAGGCTTATGCCACCATGAATTCTAAATGAATATGAGTGAAGACTGCGCACCTCCATGTTGTCTCCAGCCCCTTTTATAACCTAGATCCACCCCAAACCCAGGGTGGCCACCAAGGTCCAATAGCAGAGTGCCATATCTTCAGCGACATCACCAGCGGCCTATCCGGAACCGCCACATCATTGATGACCTCATGGCAGCCACGCGCCAAACACTTCCCCAGTCATCGTCTGACGACCAATGGTGAGGTGCCAGATCATAGGGGTGGGTCTCTGCGAGCCAGTCCGGAGTGGCTACATCATCAGGACACCTGACATCCTCTGCCCTATCAGGGCCTGCCACCTCACAGACATGCTCAGTGAGGTCCTTACCGGAGCTAGCCTTTGATGCACTAAGTGCCTGAGCATGCTCAGTAGCCTGAACAACAGACTCAGAAATCAGACTATCTGCCTGAGCATGCTCAGTAGGCACATCCCAGAACTTAGACACAGCACGAAGTCCAAGTACCTGTGCAAAGAGGCTGTTAGGATTAATTGTGGGAGCATGCTCAGTAGCCTGAACTGAGGACTTAGATACAACAAGAAGTAAATGGCACTTCCTCTGTGCTGATGATAATAGATGTAGGGCTGCGCTTCAGGTTCCAAGGCCTTTTGTCGATAGAAGAATACAAGGCACTCCCAAGATTGGCTGCAACGTGTGATTTATTTAATGTGCATAACAACAACAAAACATTTTCGGTCCGTAGACCTTCCTCAGTAAGCACATTCGTGAAGAGGAGTTCAGCGTGGGTGATAAGCACGGTTTCCACCGCCGCATGGAGGCTGCCTTACCCACGCTGAACTCCTCTTCACGAATGTGCTTACTGAGGAAAGTCTACGGACCGAAAACGTTTTGTTGTTGTTATGCACATTAAATAAATCACACGTTGCAGCCAATCTTGGGAGTGCCTTGTATTCTTCTATGAACTGAGGACTTAAGGCTACTTTACACGCTGCGATATCGGTCCCGATATCGCTAGCGTGGGTACCCGCCCCCATCTGTTGTGCGACATGGGCAAATCGCGGCCCGTGCCGCACAACATCGCGCAGAGGCGTCACACATACTTACCTGCCCAGCGACGTCGCTGTGACCGGCAAACCGCCTACTTTCTAAGGAGGCGGTCCGTGCGGCGTCATAGTGACGTCACAGAGCGGCCGACCAATAGCAGCGGAGGTTCGGAGATGAGCGGCCGGAACATCCCGCCCACCTCCTTCCTTCCTCATAGAGGCCGGGAGGCAGGTAAGGAGAGCTTCCTCGTTCTTGCGGTGTCACACGGAGCGATGTGTGCTGCCGCAGGAGCGACGAACTACATCATTACTGCTGCAGTAACGATAATCGAGAATGGACCCCCATGTCACCGATGAGCGATTTTGCACGATTTTGCAACGATGCAAAATCGCTCATCGGTGTCACACGCAGCAACATCGCTAATGCGGCCGGATGTGCGTCACAAATTCCGTGACCCCAACGACTCCGCATTAGCGATGTCGCAGCGTGTAAAGCCCCCTTTAGTCTCAGAAATTACACAATCAGGCTGTGCATGCTCACTAGGCAAAACACCGGGCTTAAGGCCAGTTTACACGCAGAGATAAATCTTTGGCAGTTCTGTGGTTGCAGTGAAATCATGGACATATTGTTCCATTTGTACACAGCCACAAACCTGGCACTGATTGTCCACAATTCCACTGCAACCACAGATCTGCCGCAGATTTATCTCTGTGTGTAAAGTGGCCTTTAGACTCTGGCTGGGGTAAATCGGCGCGCGCATGCGCACTAGCCGCCTCTCCACACTTAGAAGTGGTGGAAGGAGCAGCCAACTGGATGACCCGAGGCACAGCCAAGAACGGCAGCCGGCGCCTGGGCGCAACAGGAACCGCAGCAGGCTGCTTGCGGCTATGGCGGCACCGGTTCGTAACACCCGGGACTCTACCCGGCTCATCCACAATTGCCATGGTGTGGTGGTAATTGGGGTAATATGGAGTTAATGGCAGCACATAGATGCCACTAAGTCCTAGGTTAATCATGGCAGACGTCTATGCGACACCCCCAATGACTAACCTGTAGGTGAAAGTAAATAAACACATACACCCGAAAAAATCCTTTATTTGGAATAAAAGACAAAAAAAAACCACCCTCTTCCACCACTTTATTAAAATCCCCAAATACCCCTCCAGGTCCGGCGTAATCCACACGAGGTCCCACGATGCATCCAGCTCTGCTACATGAAGCTGACAGGAGCGGCTGTAGAACACCGCCACTCTCTGTCAGCTCCAAGCAGCAACTGAAGGGAGTCGCAATGTCAGCGGTGACATCACTCACGTTAACCGCGGCCACCACCAAATCAGGCCTTGGCACACAGACAAAGCCGCCCGATGACAATGAAGTCGGGTGAAATTCATCCGAGTTAATTCTGATCGCGCAGCTGTCTTCATGCTTTAGGATGTAGCACAGCCGAGTGAGACCACATTGTCAAAAATGCATCCAAAATGCATTAAAAATGCATCCAAAATGTTTTGGATGCATTTTGAATGCATTTTGGATGCATTTTTGACTGTGCGGTCTCACTTGGCTCTGCTACATCCCCATAGAACGGTCCCACTCGGCTCTGCTAGATCCCCATAGACCATGGCTGCCTGACAGAGCCGCGCGATCAGAATGAACTCGGATGAACATCACCCGACTTCATTGTCATCGTGCGGCTGTCTGTGTGTCGCAGCCTGATTTGCGATCACAGGTGAAGGACTCACCGGTGACCGCAAATCCCTTGAGTGACTGAAGTGAGCCGCGCGATCAGCGGTGCCATCACTCAGGTTACCCATGGCCAGCTGCAGTCCTCCACCTGAGAGCGGTAGTAGCAGGTAACCTGAGTGATGTCACTGCTGATTGCAAGGCTAACTTCAGTTGCTGCGTGGAGCTGACAGAAAGCACCGGTGTTCTACAGCCGCTCCTGTCAGCTTCATGGAGCAGAGCTGGATCCGTTGTGGGACCTCGTGTGGATTACACCGGACCTGGAGGGGTATTTGGGCATTTTAATAAAGTGGTGAAAGAGGGTGTTTTTTTTCTTTTATTCCAAATAAAGGATTTTTTTGGGTGTATGTGTTTATTTACTTTCACTTATAGGTTAATCATTGGGGGTGTCTCAGACGCCTGCCATGATTAACACAGGATTTAGTGGCAGCTATGGGCTGCCATTAACTCCTTATTACCCCAATTGCCACCGCACCAGGGCAATACTGGATGAGCCGGGTAGAGTCCCGAGACTGTCGCATCTAATGGATGCAGCAATTTTGGGCAGCTGCTGGCTGATATTTTTAGGCTGGGGGCTCCCCATAACATGAGGCTCCCCAACCTGAGAATACCAGCCTTGAGCCATGTGGCTTTACTGTGGCTGGTATCAAAATTGGGGGGACCGCACGCCATTTTTTTAAAATTATTTATTTATTTATTTTACTGCACCCGCCCATCGGCGGCTGTGATTGATTTCAGTGAGACAGCTGTCACTCAGCATGGGGGCATGTCTGAATGCAACCAATCATAGGCACCGGTGGGCTGGGGAATGTGACAGCCATGCAGTGCTGCGACAGAGATTGGTCAGTGATCGGTGAGTATGAGAGGTGGGGGAAAGGGAGACACCAACCGACAGAGAGAGAGACCAAAAGACCTGCGTTCTGTTTGTCAAAAAAGAAATTTATGGAGCTGCTAGCAGCTACTGGACACTGTGTTCAGCCCTTACAAGGACTATTTATTACTTGGATCTACGAACGCTCTCACACACACAATACAGTATATCACCACCGCCAGCTCCCTGTTCACAAAATAGCCGCTGGCGTATATAACCCCTATATGCAGTGCGGCTAAAGGCCATATTACACACAGAGATAAATCTGCAGCAGATCTGTGGTTGCAGTGAAATTGTGGACAATCAGTGCCAGGTTTGTGGCTGTGTACAAATGGAACAATATGTCCATGATTTCACTGCAACCATAGATCTGCCAAAGATTTATCTCTGTGTGTAAGTGGCCAATTTCAGTAACACTACAACAAGGATGGCTGCGGCGTTACTGTGAGGGCAAGCAACATCAGATTTTGTCATTGGCTGGAAAACAGGCGCCAGGAAGTCAGAAATGGAATGAAAGTATCGGAGCGGATGTTGTTTTATCCGTCGGATAGCGAATGGTGCAAATAGCCTGTTATCCGTCAGATACCGAATAGTGGTGAATACATTCGCTCATCCCTAGTAATAATCACTCTACTATTTTTAAGGGCACCGTGTAGGGATGTGCTGCAGAAGACCTGAAAAGAGGGAAGCCTTTAGAGAAGAGATGTGGATGTGAAAAGTCATAATTAGGGATGAGCAAATACGAACTGTAAAGTTGGCATCTGTACCAAACACAAGGTGTTTGGTGCTGAATAGAGATGAGCAACCCTGTTTCAAAAATGTTTGCCAGCTTGAAATTTAGCATAAGCCTTGTCCTTTCGCATTCGTGTTCGGTAGCTTTAGCACTTTTCAAAAAAAATTGCCAATGTTCGGCTTTGTTCGGTAACTGTTAGAGGTTGCATTATTATTTCCTTCTATGTTATTATGACTTTGGCTAGAATAGTGGTGCTGTATGATGAGTGGGGGGAGATGTTTGATGATAGGAGGAGGTGGGGAGAGGTCAGAGGAGCTGCAGACTGTTTTCTTTTTCATATCTTAATGTGTGCATGTTCCAGCAGCCAATCAGGGCACAGAAACCATCCACAACATTTAGACACCAGGGCTTGTGTCATTAGCTGCCCAAGTCATCTCCCTCTGCTAGTGACGAGCTAGTGTAATCATTACTATTCGCTACTTGCTTGAATAGTGCGGTATTCGGGGTATTCGTTATATTGCGAGTTTTTGTGTATTCACCTTGCTATATTCGGATGTCCCACCCAGCCATTTTGGTGCCTGATTTGCAGCAACTAAACATGCTGAGCTTCTTAACCAATCACAGCAATGCTGCAGCCATCTTGGTTGTAAGATTACTGTGATTGGCTCGCCTCGCAGATTCATGGGGTCTATAAAAGCCTTCCGCTGCCATTTTGCACACATTGCATGCCAGCATTGTATGAGAATAGGACTAGAGCGAGCAGCTGCTAGGGAGAGTGTAGGCCTATTAATAACACAAAAAGCCCTTTTCAGGGCTGCCTGCAATGTATAGGTCAGTGTAGCGTATGGAGGGACAGATTTTGGAGCAAAGACAGATTTTAAAACAGCAATCAAAAAGACTGCTGGAACACCATTGCAAATGTGAACATCATGCTGGCTAAAAAATACACAATCTAAAGCTGCACACCAAATTCAGAGAAATATTAACAAGCATAACTGCTATATAATACATAAGGAATGACAAATACAATTAGCCATATGAAAAGCTAATTAGCTAGCACCCTAGTCACATTTTCAATGGTGTTGCAGCTGTCTTTTTGATTGTTATGCAACTTTTTTCTGTCTGAGAACCCAGTCCTGCCCTTTAGCCATGTTTGTTCAATTTTCTATATAGCCAGGTCCCTGGCTTCCCATACACAAGCAGGTTTTAACCGCATAGAGAGGTAACATTTGGTTAGGGACCCCATAAATAAGAGATTACCGTGAAGTGGTAATGGGGCAGTAATGAATTGATCAATACATTACCTAAATATCTCTTTTTTTTTTCAAATAATTCTCAGCAGTTATGCAATGTCACATTTCAATTTTTTTCAATTTTTCCATTTGGCTAATTGTATTTTTCCTTCCTTATGTATTATATAGCAGTAATGCTTGTTCATATTTCTCTGAATTTAGTGTGCAGCTTTCGCTTTATATACATTTTAAAACAGCGTGTGACTACCTTCATAGTACCGTCCAGATTACAATAGCTCTTTTAAGAGCTGAAACCACTGAACAAGGTCAGAGCAGGGAGGGAGAGATTGTAGATTAGATAGGGAACCGGGACCTATTTACACAATATTTAGGGGTTCACAGCCTGGCTTGTGGCATCAACATTAGCCACATTAATACGTTGCTAATGGCCTTTGCAAATAGTTAAAAGCCGTACTCAAAAACACTAAACACACCGTTCCGGTTTACACAATATTTAGGAGGTTCACAGCCTGACTTGTGCCGTCCGTCCACATTAGACACATTATTACGTTGCTAGTGGCCTTTGCAAACAGGAACAAAGCAGTAGACCAGCATTTACTGCTGCCTGAACCACTAAACGCACTGTTCCTGTTTCCACAATATTTAAGGGTTCACAGTCCCCATTTGCCACATTAATATGTTGCTAGTGGCCTTAGCAAATAGTTATAAAGCAGTACTCCAGCATTTACTGCTGCCTGATACTACACATACCATTCCGGTTTCCATGATATTTAGGAGTTCACAGCCTGACTTGTGCCATCTGTCTAAATCAACCACATTAATATGTTTCTAGTGGCCTTTGCAAATACAAAGCAGGACTCTACCATTTTATAATGTCTGATACACTAAACACACCAGTCCTGTTTCCACAATATTTAGAGGTCAACAGCCTGCCTTCTGCCGTCCACATCAGCCACATTACTACATTGCTAGTGGGCTTGCCAAATGCAGAGCACTACTACTAGCATTTTGTGCTGTCTGATACACTAAATGCACCTCACCTTATACGCCTCGGAGGTGCTGGCCTGCCCGGCTGCTAGTGAGATGTCAGAGAGTGTTTTCAGCTAGGCCCTGAGGTAGCCCAGTAACATACATTTGTGAGGGACTGCTCTTACTTATACATTTGGCTGGTCCCTCCCTCATTGAGACTCAGAGGAATACTTATTCCATAGCAGTGTACAATGCGCTCATTGTAGCGTTGGGCTTTAATCCCCTCCTCCTCCATGTCATTCTGCAGCCCTCAATTCAAGTTTTCAGAGGGCCATCGGTTGTTCATCAATAGTAATTGTAAATTGCCATCAAATATGCATCCCACCAGCGATCCCAGCGATCCCACCAGCGATCCCACCAGCAACCTGACCTGGCAGGGATCGCTGGAGAGTCGCTACACGGGTTGCTGTCAAACAGGCAGATCTCACCAGCAACCAGTGACCAGCCCCCAGCCAGCAGCGACACGTGGAAGCGATGCTGCACTTCGTAACTAAGGTAAATATCGGGTAACCAACCGGATATTTTCCTTGGTTACCAGCGCACATGGGTGCAGGGAGCAGGGAGCCGGCACTGACAGCGTGAGAGCGGCAGACGCTGGTAACGAAGGTAAATATCAGGTAACCAAGGAAAGGGCTTCTTGGTTACCCGATATTTACATTGGTTACCAGCATCCGCAGAAGCCGGCTCCCTGCTCACTGCACATTCAGTTGTTGCTCTCTCGCTGTCACACACAGCGATGTGTGCTTCACAGTGGCAGAGCAACAACTAAAATATGGTCCAGGACATTCAGCAACAACCGGCGACCTCACAGCAGGGGCCAGGTTGTTGCTGGATGTCACAAACAGCAACATCGCTAGCAACATCGCTGTCGCGTCACAAAAGTTATGCCTCAGCAGTGATGTTGCTAGCGATGTTGCTTAGTGAGACGTGGCCTTAAGTCAAAATGTTGGACCACCCGTGATAAGGGTCTCTAATGACAAATATTAGTTTGGTAGGACTATTGTCCTGGTTTATCCAGTGCACAATGTGCATTGTTTACAAAAATTAGCCCTATGGCCTGAGTCATGGTTGACGCACGGAGTCACCATCACAATGGCCTCCAATGATAAATAATAGTTAGGCTGGAGTAGGAGTACTGTCCTGATTTGTAAACCACTAGACAATGTGTATAGTGTTTATAAAAATCATATAGAGTCATGGTTAATGCAGGAAGGAAATGGAAAGGGGTGGACGTTAACAGCAGTAGTCAAAATCAACATTTTGGGAGAATTTAGTTTGGCTTGCTCCCATCTGAAGGGATTAGAAACAGTGGAGAAATTCAGTCCTTGTTGAATTTAATCAGAGTAAACGTGGCTTTACACGCTACGACATCGCTAAAGTGATGTCGTTGGGGTCACGGATTTTGAGACGCACATCCGGCCGTGTTAGCGATGCCGTTGCCTGTGACACCTATTAGCGATTTTGAATCGTTGCAAAACGTTCAAAATCGCTAATCGGTGATATCCCCCCCTAATCTCAATTATCGTTGCTGCTGCAGTAACGATGTTGTACCTCGTTTCTGCGGCAGCACACATCGCTACGTGTGACACCGCAGGAATGAGGAACCTCTCCTTACCTGCATCCCGCCAGCAATGAGGAAGGAAGGAGGTGGGCGGAATGTTCATCCCGCTCATCTCCGCCACTCCGCTTTGATTGGGCAGCTGCTTAGCGATGTCGCAGAGCAGGTATGTCCGTGTGATGCTGCCGTAGCGATAATGTTCGCTACGGCAGCGATCACCACATATCGTTCCAACAACAGGGGCGGGTGCTATTGCGCTCGACATTGCTAGCAATTGCTAGCAATGTCATAGTGTGTAAAGCACCCTTAAGTCTGTCTGCATTTTTTGTGCACCTATCAGTAATGATTGTCCCAGCAGAACTAAAAACACGCTCTGACATCACACTATAAGGAGAGGTCAGAAGTGTTCAGCTTGGACACCCAATATTTAAAGGGAGCTGTAGCGTCAGAAAGGATGCAGGTATAGTCACTTAAGTACCCCTTGACCATGTTGTGCAACTTCTCCATCCTTAGCATTGTTACAGGCAAAGATAGCCCTTGCTGACGTGCTGGTTTATTGAAAATGGCCCAGGTTGTGCACATTTCCCCCCTCTGTTGGACCTGGTGTTCGTGTCTTTCCCCATTAATCCTTGGTGTTGAAAAAGTTGGTAACTCTGCCGCCAGCGTTGTCTGAGGGTGATGTTTTCAGCAACTGATGTACAATGACCCTATTTAAGGATTCCATTGTTCAACCCTTTGCTGACTCCAAAAGGAGAGAAGGAAATTTCTCCTTGCATCGTGGGTCCAGAAAGGTGGCCAACCAGTATAGGTTGTTGGATAAAATGTGTATTATGTGAGGGTCTTGCCACAGACCCCATCAAGAGGACAATATCCATCCTCTCCTCATGCTGACTCGCATCCTCCTCCACCTCCTCCTCTCCAGCCCACCCATGCTGAGCAGACATGATGCTGGGTTTGATAGTCCCCATGGTAGTACAGAAAAACAAATCTTCTTCCTTTTCATCCTCCTCATCTTTCTCATCATCACCCAATGTTGCCTCAGAATATTGGCTGGGCAAGGTAGTATCACCCATTGAGAAATCTGGCTCCATAGGCACATGCTGGGAACTCAAAGCTTTCTCTTTAAGGTTATGTAGTGATTGTTTAAACAGACACAGCAACGGGATGGTTAAGCTGCTAATAGCCAGATCACAGCTCATGAGTTTGGTGCAGTACTCAAAGTTCTCAAGAACCTCACAAATGTCAGCGATCCACACCCACTTGACAGATGTTGTGTGGTGTCTGACACTCAGTCTGATGGGCATGTTGAAGCTGGTTTTGAGCTACTGCACTCTGCTACTCACTAATCCTCGTCAACATATGATATGTAGAGTTCCACTGAGTAGACAGGTCACACATGAGTCAGTGACTTGGCAAATTCAAGCGCTTTTGCAGCATTGCAAGACCATAAAAAGAGTAGAATGGTGGAAATGAGTGCTAATACAGCGCACCATCTCAAGTAGGTACAGCAAGTCAGGGTATGTTTTCATACAGTTTTAAAAAACTAAGTTCAGCACATAAGCCATACATGGCACGTGTACCAGCTTGCCAATCTTTAAAGCTGCCACCAGGTTACGCCCATTATCACAGACAAACAGATCGGGTTGGAGGTGGAGCAGGGAGAGCCACTGATCGAACTGTTCTTTTATTCCTTGCCACTGCTCTGCTGCAGTGTGTGGTTTCTGATCTAAACAAATCAGCTTCAGCAGAGCATGTTGCCACTTTGACGATGCGCTGCTTTACAGCTCCCTGTTTGGCAGTATTGGGGAATTCAACAGATGATGGGGAGCAGGAGAAGGAGGGGAGACAGGAAGGGGCATATGATGAGGAGGAAACGCTGCTAGAAGTTGGACCTGCTAATCTTGGTGTGGGTAGGGTGTGTAATGTTACAGTTTACGACTTTGTCTCAGCTTCCACCAGGTTCACCCAGTGTGCTGTGACAGATATGTATCATCCTTGTCAACAACAACTTGTCAACGTGTCTGTTGTTAGGTGGACCTTCCGGGTTTCGGCATTGGCCAGAGCATGGTTGAGATTGTTTGGCACGTGCTTCTGTAATGCGGGGATGGCACAACGGGCAAAATAGTGGCGGCTGTGAACACTGTATTATGGGGCAGCCACAGTCAAGAGTAGAGATGAGCGAACCGGTCCCAGTTCGGCTCGAGGTCGGTTCGCCGAACGGAGGTCCCGTTCGAGTTCGGTTCGTCGAACGTTCGACGAACCGAACTCGAGCCAATAGGAAACAATGGCAGGCAATCACAAACACAGAAAAACACCTAGAAAACACCCTCAAAGGTGTCCAAAAGGTGACAAACAACTCACAACACAACACAAACACATGGGAAAGTGACAAGGACATATACTCATGCGAAAACAAAACAGCTGGACAAGGAAAAAGAGGAGGACACACAGATATATGAGTATATGCAAGGAAACATCGATTCCATTATTGTGCAACTTGAGCCCTGCTCATTTTAGGCTTCCAATCTGGATAAATTGCCTGAGCTCGCCACGTACGCCTTGGGGATCTTGTCATGTCCTGCAGCCAGCGTTCTCTCGGAACCTGTCTTCAGTGCTGCTGGTGGTCTGCTGGCAGATAAGCACACGCGTCTGTCCACTGACAATGTGGACATGGCTCTCAGAGGACTTTTCTTCCCCTGGGTCAGCCAGGGGACGGGAAAGGCACGCGTATTTTTGAGAGTGCTTCATGCAAAGCATCTTTTTCTTTTTCAAAAGGGGGCTCAACCGATGCCAGTCAAGTGGGGTGTGTGTGGCCCAATTAGTGGCAACGAGGGAGACTGTGGTTGGAGTCCCCTCGCTGTATTTCTAAAAGAACCAAGATGAACAAGTCATGGCTCTCAGAGGACTTTTCTTCCCCTGGGTCAGCCAGGGGACGGGAAAGGCACGCGTATTTTTGAGAGTGCTTCATGCAAAGCATCTTTTTCTTTTTCAAAAGGGTGGCCAACTGATGCCAGTCAAGTGGGGTGTGTGTGGCCCAATTAGTGGCAACGAGGGAGACTGTGGTTGGAGTCCCCTCGCTGTGTTTCTAAAAGAACCAAGATGAACAAGTCATGGCTCTCAGAGGACTTTTCTTCCCCTGGGTCAGCCAGGGGACGGGAAAGGCACGCGTATTTTTGAGAGTGCTTCATGCAAAGCATCTTTTTCTTTTTCAAAAGGGGGGGTCAACCGATGCCAGTCAAGTGGGGTGTGTGTGGCCCAGTTAGTGGCAACGAGGGAGACTGTGGTTGGAGTCCCCTCGCTGTGTTTCTAAAAGAACCAAGATGAACAAGTCATGGCTCTCAGAGGACTTTTCTTCCCCTGGGTCAGCCAGGGGACGGGAAAGGCACGCGTATTTTTGAGAGTGCTTCATGCAAAGCATCTTTTTCTTTTTCAAAAGGGGGGTCAACTGATGCCAGTCAAGTGGGGTGTGTGTGGCCCAATTAGTGGCAACGAGGGAGACTGTGGTTGGAGTCCCCTCGCTGTGTTTCTAAAAGAACCAAGATGAACAAGTCATGGCTCTCAGAGGACTTTTCTTCCCCTGGGTCAGCCAGGGGACGGGAAAGGCACGCGTATTTTTGAGAGTGCTTCATGCCAAGCATCTTTTTCTTTTTCAAAAGGAAAGGTCAACTGATGCCAGTCAAGTGGGGTGTGTGTGGCCCAGTTAGTGGCAACGAGGGAGACTGTGGTTGGAGTCCCCTCGCTGTGTTTCTAAAAGAACCAAGATGAACAAGTCATGGCTCTCAGAGGACTTTTCTTCCCCTGGGTCAGCCAGGGGACGGGAAAGGCACGCGTATTTTTGAGAGTGCTTCATGCCAAGCATCTTTTTCTTTTTCAAAAGGGGGCTCAACCGATGCCAGTCAAGTGGGGTGTGTGTGGCCCAATTAGTGGCAACGAGGGAGACTGTGGTTGGAGTCCCCTCGCTGTGTTTCTAAAAGAACCAAGATGAACAAGTCATGGCTCTCAGAGGACTTTTCTTCCCCTGGGTCAACCAGGGGACGGGAAAGGCACGCGTATTTTTGAGAGTGCTTCATGCAAAGCATCTTTTTCTTTTTCAAAAGGGGGGTCAACTGATGCCAGTCAAGTGGGGTGTGTGTGGCCCAATTAGTGGCAACGAGGGAGACTGTGGTTGGAGTCCCCTCGCTGTGTTTCTAAAAGAACCAAGATGAACAAGTCATGGCTCTCAGAGGACTTTTCTTCCCCTGGGTCAGCCAGGGGACGGGAAAGGCACGCGTATTTTTGAGAGTGCTTCATGCAAAGCATCTTTTTCTTTTTCAAAAGGGAAGGTCAACTGATGCCAGTCAAGTGGGGTGTGTGTGGCCCAGTTAGTGGCAACGAGGGAGACTGTGGTTGGAGTCCCCTCGCTGTGTTTCTAAAAGAACCAAGATGAACAAGTCATGGCTCTCAGAGGACTTTTCTTCCCCTGGGTCAGCCAGGGGACGGGAAAGGCAAGCGTATTTTTGAGAGTGCTTCATGCAAAGCATCTTTTTCTTTTTCAAAAGGGGGGTCAACTGATGCCAGTCAAGTGGGGTGTGTGTGGCCCAATTAGTGGCAACGAGGGAGACTGTGGTTGGAGTCCCCTCGCTGTGTTTCTAAAAGAACCAAGATGAACAAGTCATGGCTCTCAGAGGACTTTTCTTCCCCTGGGTCAGCCAGGGGACGGGAAAGGCACGCGTATTTTTGAGAGTGCTTCATGCAAAGCATCTTTTTCTTTTTCAAAAGGGGGCTCAACCGATGCCAGTCAAGTGGGGTGTGTGTGGCCCAATTAGTGGCAACGAGGGAGACTGTGGTTGGAGTCCCCTCGCTGTGTTCCTAAAAGAACCAAGATGAACAAGTCATGGCTCTCAGAGGACTTTTCTTCCCCTGGGTCAGCCAGGGGACGGGAAAGGCACGCGTATTTTTGAGAGTGCTTCATGCAAAGCATCTTTTTCTTTTTCAAAAGGGGGCTCAACCGATGCCAGTCAAGTGGGGTGTGTGTGGCCCAATTAGTGGCAACGAGGGAGACTGTGGTTGGAGTCCCCTCGCTGTGTTCCTAAAAGAACCAAGATGAACAAGTCATGGCTCTCAGAGGACTTTTCTTCCCCTGGGTCAGCCAGGGGACGGGAAAGGCACGCGTATTTTTGAGAGTGCTTCATGCAAAGCATCTTTTTCTTTTTCAAAAGGGGGCTCAACCGATGCCAGTCAAGTGGGGTGTGTGTGGCCCAATTAGTGGCAACGAGGGAGACTGTGGTTGGAGTCCCCTCGCTGTGTTTTACATGCTTTTAGAAGGGCATGACATGGCTTGGAGGTTGACTTTCAGCATCTGCAAACTGTTGGCTACCAAAATGCTGCCTTTCCAACACCTGTGGTTATAGACAATGAGGAACATACTGATGAAGATGAGACGCAGATACCCGATTGGGATGACAACTGAAATATTCGGTCAGGGCAAGAAGAGGCTCGGTCTGAGGGGGAGGGGAGTGCAAACACAACAATTGATGATGAAGTTCTAGATCCCACCTACTGTCAACCCACAGTCAGATACTCGAGGAGGTCAACAGAGGCGGTGGAGGAGGATGCAACCGACGACGAAGTTACCTTGCGCCTTCCTGGACAGAGTCGGAGCACTGGTAGCACGTCTACAACTGCATCCTCAGCCACCACTCTGCCTCTGAGCATTATTCGGGGTGGATCAACAGGTCGCATGGCCTCTAAGCCTTGCCTAGCCTGGTCCTTTTTTGACATAGATAAAGATCGCCCAAATTATGTGATCTGTAAAATTTGTCATGGTTCTCTTAGTAGAGGTCAAAACCTCAGCAGTTTGACAACTTCTTCCATGAATCGTCACATGAATAAATATCATATGGCCCGGTGGGAAGCTCACTGTGCTGCAATGCGGCCTAGCGGAGCGAACCATCCACCGCCTGCCCCTTCCAGTGCATCCACGCGCTCGTCATCTTCTAGGACTGTGGGGACAGCTGTCACACCTGTTTTTCCACCCACAACTTCCACCACTATAACCGCAACAGGCAGTTTGCTTGGTAGGTCGTCAGTTGGTTTGGAAGGGGAAACAAGTACGTGTGTACAGCTCTCTCAGACATTGATAGCACCAACGTTGGATGAAGGCAACATCATGTCTCCGCCTGCACTTTCCTCACAAACCTGCATTTTTCCAGGGACACCCTACTCAACACCGTCTACACACAGCAGCCAGATCTCTGTCCCTCAGATGTGGTCAAATAAAAGGCCACTTCCTGCGACCCATGACAAAGCTAAGAGGTTGACTCTATCCCTCTGTAAGCTGTTGGCTACCGAAATGCTGCCTTCCCGCCTAGTGGACACACAGGATTTTAGAGACCTTATGTCTGTCGCTGTGATCCAGTACAAGATGCCCAATCACCACTGCTTCTCCAAGAACAGCATGCCCGCGCTACACCAGCATGTCGCACACAACATCACCACTTCCTTGAGAAACTCTGTGTGCGACAGGGTGCATTTCAACACAGATACTTGGACCAGTAAGCATAGACAGGGTCATTACATGTCACTGACTGGGCACTGGCAAACTATGGTGAGAGATGGAGAAGGGTCTGCTGTCCAAGTCTTGCCGTCCCCACGAGTTGTTTCAATCCTTCTTCTGTATGTAGAAGTTAATACACTGCTTCTGCCTCTTCAACCTCGTGTGGGTCCTCCACCTTGGCGCAAACCCTGTGTGGTCAGGCCACCCTTCCTTGTAACTGCGCACAAGGAATACCACACACCTCCTTACTATGCTGGCAGCAGAGCTCAATGCCATCAGGCGGTCAAAGGTTTACTTTGAAATGTATGGGAAATATGAGTCACACCGCTGAGAAGTTGTGGACGGTTAGCTCTGGAGACCGAGTTTCATCAATGGTTGTCTCCACTCAACCAGCAGCCAGGGAAGGCCGGGTGCGACAATGATGCAAACATGGGTGCGGCCCTTCGCTGTGACAATGTGACACACATGGCTTGTGTGGTTCACGTGTTGAACCTGGTTGTCCAGCAATTTTTAAAGCACTATCCTGGCCCACATGGCCTTCTGCAGAGAGCACGGTGTAACGCCTTCCTTGATCCACACACTCAGATGGGCTGTTAATGATAGGCTAGAGGGAAGCCACTCACCAAGTAGGACCCCTAGAACCCTGAAACCCATTAACCCCTTGTCACGAACCACCGGGGGGGTCACTCAGAAATCCCCCGCGCTGGCTACCAGTACGTCACAATCGGGGTGTAACAAGTGGGGGGTCACCCCTCCTTTATACCTCCCGACCGACAGACAGAGCACGTGATGCGCTCTCTAGCGCCCCTCTTATAGTCAGGCCAATTATGGAATTGCCCGACGATAAGCAAGGAGGCCGCTATACTACTTATGCCGATTATTGAAGGGTCCCCGGTGAGAGTAGGGTATATATTCCCCCCGACCTCCGCGGGCGGAATATATAAAACCTCCCCGAATCTCACTGGCCTCCCCACAATAATCCTTGGCACAAACTCGCTGCCACCAACCGATTTACGGTAACTATTAGCCGAACACACAGACGTGGGATTCAAGATCGAGATAACAGAACAGCCCAAGATTAATTATATAATTTAATCAGCCTAAAGCACACTAGAACTACAATATATACAATAGGGAATCTACAGAATATACATATGTCAGAGTACAGTTACAAGCAAAGCATGGGTTACAAACAGGCATACACAGTTCCAGCAGTTACCTTGTGCGTCTGGC
Organism: Anomaloglossus baeobatrachus; assembly: GCF_048569485.1. Taxonomy (NCBI): domain Eukaryota; kingdom Metazoa; phylum Chordata; class Amphibia; order Anura; family Aromobatidae; genus Anomaloglossus; species Anomaloglossus baeobatrachus. The sequence goes on along the minus strand of NC_134359.1, from coordinate 211,097,650 downwards.
CACAGGGGGGCGCTGTAGGCCAGGTTTCTAGGATCCTTCCCACAGATGTTTCCTACACGTGACCCCCAGCGAAAGAACGCTGGAAAATGGCCGAAGTAGGGTTATCAACCTGGGCAAATCCAGGTCCCCTCCTACCTTCGTGACCTCAGAGGGAGCACTGCTCCACCCCTGGCTTGAGTTATGGACAATATCCCAACATGGAATATGGGCCATAACTTTGCCTGGGAGCGTCGTAGGCGGACGCCAACGCTCTCATTGTGACAGCTATGAATTTAGCTACGGAACGAGAGGACTCATGACTTGTCTACTAGTTCCCCATTGGCTGATATCACGCCTGGGGTATTTCCCCAGGTCCTGCTCCCATAAAAAGGGTGTGCCAGCATCGTCCGCATGCGGAGACACCATTTTTATGGTTGCCATATTTATCGGAAATATGGCTTGCGAGATATGAACCATTTTTTACTGGAGTCGTTCTGTCTGGATACTTCCATAGCCTTGCTAATTAGATAGCAGCCCCTACTACAGGGTCACGGCAGGGAGTCATCCTGTGTCCATTGTTCCCACATCACCTCATTTCCATATCACAGGAGATGGCTGTTGGAGGTGTAAGTGGGATGTGACACCTTCCCAGATGGTGGACATTGAGAACAAGAAGGGAGGGGGCACTGCCATGGAGTGATGAGAGCGATTATGACTGGAAGTCATAATTCATCTTCATATCCCAGGGTTTGCCTCACACCTCCCCCCTTTTGAGGGCGCTAGGGGGCAGCACACTCCGGTGTTCCCCCGTTCGCCCGTCCGCGACCTCTCCTTGTCGGGACAGCCCGTCTGCGTTACCGTGGTCACGGCCCCTTTTGTGGCGAATGGTGAAGTTGTATTGCTGGAGCGCAAGGCTCCATCGCAACAATCGCCCATTCGTCCCAGAGACGGTGTGCAACCAGCTGAGGGGATTGTGGTCCGTCTCCACGATGAAGTGGCGCCCGTATAGATAGGGTTGCAGACGCTGCAGGGCCCACACTATGGCCAGGCACTCCTTTTCCATCGTGGAATAGGCCACTTCCCGTGGTAACAGCTTCCTGCTCAGGTACAAGACTGGGTGCTCTTGGCTCGCAGAGTCCACCTGGCTGAGCACCGCACCGAGGCCGAAGTCACTGGCGTCGGTCTGTACTACAAACGGCCGCGTGAAGTCGGCTGCCTGTAGCACGGGCGGGCTGGACAGGGCGTCCTTTAGGGCCCGGAAGGCTGTCTCGCAGTCCACTGTCCAATCGACTGCAGAGGGCAGCTTCTTCTTGGTGAGGTCCGTCAAGGGCTTTGCCAGGCTACTATAGCATGGAACAAACCTCCTATAGTACCCAGCGGTCCCCAAGAAGGACATCACCTGCTTCTTGGTCCTGGGGGTGGGCCAGGATGCGATGGCTTCCAATTTCTCAGGCTCGGGCTTCAGTGTTCTCCCACCTACCCGGTGACCGAGGTACTGGACCTCGCTCATGGCCAGCTGACACTTTCTCGGCTTGATGGTCAAACCTGCCCGGTGGATCCGCCTGAGCACCTGTGCTAGATGCTCTAGGTGGTCCTCCCAGGTGGGACTGAAGACGGCAATGTCATCCAGGTACGCGGCCGCGTACCCTTCAAGTCCCTTGAGCAGGGTGTTGACCATCCGCTGGAAGGTGGCAGGGGCATTCCTCATCCCGAATGGCATCACCGTGGACTCGTACAGTCCAAATGGGGTAATAAAGGCAGAGCGTTCCCTGGCCTTGCGAGTCAGGGGGATCTGCCAATATCCCCGGCTCAGGTCCATGATGGTCAGGTACTGAGCCCCGGCCAACTGATCGAGCAGGTCATCGATGCGTGGCATTGGGTACGCATCGGCGACCGTGACAGCATTGAGCCCCCTGTAGTCCACGCAGAACCGAGTGGTTCTGTCCTTCTTAGGGACGAGGACTACAGGCGAGGCCCAAGCGCTGTTGGATGCCTGGATCACCCCCAGCTTCAGCATCTCGTCAATCTCCTGGCGCATGTGTTGCTGCACCTCCAGGGAGACCCGATATGCTGAACGCCGGATCGGGGGATGATCCCCAGTGTCCACGTGATGGACAGCCAAGTTAGTCCTTCCGGGCTGGTTGGTAAACAACCCCCGGAAGGGGTGTAGGGTGGCCCACAGCTGGGACCGTTGGTCTTCCAAGAGCTGGTGGCCAACCTCCACATCCTCAATGGATCCGCCTGCCCTAACCTGGGCTAGCATATCCAAGAGGGTTTCCGCTTCTCCCTCCTCGGGCAAGTTGCACACGGGGAGCGCACATGCCTCCCGCTCATGATGTGCCTTCATCATGTTCACATGGAAGGGCTTCCGCCTTCCACGGGCAGGGTCCAGGGTGACCAGGTACGTCACAGGGTTGAGCTGCTGGTACACGAGGTATGGGCCTTCCCAGGCTGCCTGAAGCTTGTCCTGTGGTACGGGGACCAGTACCCACACCTTTTGACCCACTTGGTAGGTCCTCTCACAAGCGTTCTGGTCGTACCAACGCTTCTGATCGGCCTGGGCTTGAGCCATATTGTCGTGTACCAGTTGCGTCAAGGCCTGCATTTTGTCCCGGAAGCGCATGACATACTCGATAACCGACACTCCAGGGGTGGCCAAATCCCCTTCCCAAGCCTCTTTCACCAGAGCCAGGGGGCCCCGCACACGTCGCCCGTACAGGAGCTCAAACGGTGAGAATCCTGTTGAGGCCTGTGGAACCTCCCGGTAAGCAAATAACAGGTGTGGGAGATACCGCTCCCAGTCACGCCCATGGGAGTCGACCAACATCTTAAGCATCTGCTTTAAGGTGCCATTGAACCGCTCGCACAGGCCATTAGTCTGTGGATGGTACGGGCTGGCCACCAGATGTCGCACCTGGACTTGCTTACAGAGGGCCTCCATCAGCTGGGACATGAATTGGGTCCCCCGGTCAGTGAGCATTTCCTGGGGAAAACCCACTCGGGAGAAAATCTCCAGCAAAGCGGTGGCCACCTTGTCAGCCCGAATGGACGACAAGGCCACTGCTTCCGGGTACCGGGTGGCATAGTCCACTACCGTCAGTATGAAGCGTTTCCCGGAGCTGCTGGGGATGGCCAGCGGGCCGACCAGATCCACAGCCACCCTCCTGAAAGGCTCATCGATGATTGGCAGAGATACCAGTGGGGCTTTGGGGTGTGGCCCCGCCTTCCCCACTCTCTGACAGGTTTCACACGAACGGCAGTAGGCAGCCACATCGGCCCCCATTTTTGGCCAGTAGAAATGCTGGTTTAACCTGGCCTTGGTCTTAGCGATCCCTAGGTGTCCGGCCATCGGAATCTCATGTGCGATCCGCAACAACTCCGTCCGGAACGGATAGGGTACCACCAACTGTCGGTCCCTGGGCCACGCCTCCGGTGAACCCTGCTGGACCGTGGCCCGGTACAGCCGTCCTTGGTCCCAGACCACTCGCTCCGGGTCCGAGTCCGAGGGAGGCTGTGCCGCCTGCTCCTTAAGAGCTTTCAGGCTGTCGTCAGCTTCTAACGCTGCCTGAAACCCCTGACTAGATGTGGCCAGAATCGACGAGACTGTCACATCTTCGGTCAGTACCCCGGGACCTGGGTCCTGGCCTCCACCTGACTCGGCTGCCACTTGGTCAGGAGGGGAAGAGCTATCGGACCTCCGGGAGGCCCCTTGGCTTCCAGCACTCCCACTGCGGGTGACAGCGGCCACAGCCGCTGCGCCCGTGGGTCGTGCCTGCTCCTCCTCCGTTCCTGACCAAGTCGCCGGTTCAGGCAGACCTACCTGGCTTCCTGACACCCCGGTTGTGGGGGAACCCTGCACCGAGATCTTACCTGGGAGCACTTCCGCTCCGGGACCGGCCCCAATCTCACCTGCCTGTTCCCCTCCTGCAGCAACAGAACCCCGCTGTGAAATCTCTGGGGACCCCACATTTGCTGTGGTAGCCCCCACCCCACACACTGGTCCTCCCCCTGCAGCACCCTGCTCTCTGCTTATCCCTGCAGAGGGCAGCAGATCCCAGCTCACAGGCTGATTACTTGTAGAGGCATTGTCACACCTTTCTCTGACCCCCTCCCCTGTCACAGCTGCAGCTGTGTGTGTGTCTATGGTGTCTGTGCAAGCAGAAATATCAGAGTTCACTCCCCCCTCTCTCACATCATTCATAGATAACACATTAACATTGTCAGGAGTCATGTCCGTACTGGCTGAAGGTTCAGCCCTTGGTGGGGGCCCAAACTGGGAGGTTATCTGCCCCAAATCTGTCCCAAGTAGCACGTTTGCGGGGATCCGATCAGTTACCCCCACCTCCCTCACCCCTCGCCCTGCGCCCCAGTCCACATAAATGTCATCAACAGGCAGCGCCGGGTCAATGCCTCCAATCCCGGAGACAGCGAGGGTTTTTCCAGGGATCAAGTCTTGGGGGGACACCATCTCAGGCCGCACCAGAGTCACCTCCGAGGCGCTGTCTCGCAGTCCTATGGTCACAGACCGGCCGACGGTGACAGGTTGGAAGCTGTCCAGGGACCTACCACCACCCCCCCCACACAATACACCTTGGGCGGCCCTTGGGACGGGGACGGAGCCGGGGCCTTGGGACGCTGAGGGCACATGGCCTTGAAGTGTCCAGGTAGGTTGCACTGGTGGCACCGTCTTGGCTCTGCCACGGGCCTGGAGAGGGGAGTTGAGGGGGACACCCCCTGCAGTCTAGGGGCAGGTGGGGCAGTCGCAGAATTCGTCTTACCCCCTCTCCAGGTGCTGCTGGTGGCTGCTCTCCTGGCCTCAGGAGCCCGATTGTTGGTGTAGTCATCGGCCAGGGCAGCTGTAGCCGTGGACCCCTTTGGCTTCTGGTCTCGGATGAACTGGCGGAGATCCTCAGGGCAGTTCCACAAGAGTTGCTCCGTGATGAACAAGTCCAGGATCTCCGGTCCGGTGGAAAGCTGCAGGCCTTGGGTCCAGTGGTCGGCAGCTCGGGCAAGTGCCCGCCGGTGGTCAGCCCAGGAGTCCTTTGGTCCCTTCTGTAGGCTCCGGAACTTCTTGCGGTAGGACTCTGGAGTGAGGTTGTACTGTTGGATCAGGGCCCGCTTGATGGTGTCGTAGCCCTGATCTGCCTCAGCAGGCAAGTCCCCAAGGATATCCAGGGCCTTACCCCTTAAACGGGGGGTCAGGTATTTGGCCCACTGGTCCTTGTCCAGATGGTGCTGCAGGCAAGTCCGTTCAAAAGCAGTCAAGAAAGAGTCCAAGTCTCCATCCTTCTCCAGCACTGGGAAGTCCTCAACACGGACCTTTGGAAGTTTGGTGTCTTGAAGGTCACGTGTGGCTGATGAGGGCCGGAGCTGAGCTAGCTGCAGCTGGTAGTCACGCTCGGCCTGGCGCTCTTCACGTGCTGCTTGCCGCTCCGCAGCCTCACGCACTGCTTGCCGCTCACGCTCGGCCATGAGTATCTCGTAGGTATCCCGGTCTCCAGCCTGGAGAAGGGCCATAGCCATTTGAAGAAGGCTATCCGAGCCTCCCAGGCTCGGTGGAATGGCACGTGGTGATCTGCGGCCCGCTGCGGAGCCTGGTGCTTCACTGTCCATTGCAGAGCGGAGGACTGGCATCTGGCTCGTTGAGGACCCTTGGGTGAGCTGCTCCTCATCTTGTCCATAATTGCCAGGTTGTGCAATGTCCTCTGCAGAGCTGTTCTCTGGCGTCGGGCTCTTGGAGGGCTCGTGGACAACCTCCTCATCGTCTCTGGCCTGAGCATCGGCCATTCCTTTGGCTTTGCTCCTGGTGCCATCAGCCATTCTTGCAGACTTTTGGTCACTGACACAGAACTGACACCTGATGCCTCCACACACCTTACAGTATCTGCACTCTGACACTCTAGTGTTGAGCTAGTCTGAAGACCCCAGCAGCCACAGCTGCTGCAGGCAGTCTTTAGTGTCTGGGAGTATGGGTCTCACACTCACACACACTATTATCTCGATCCCACCGCTTGCCACCAATATGTCACGAACCACCGGGGGGGTCACTCAGAAATCCCCCGCGCTGGCTACCAGTACGTCACAATCGGGGTGTAACAAGTGGGGGGTCACCCCTCCTTTATACCTCCCGACCGACAGACAGAGCACGTGATACGCTCTCTAGCGCCCCTCTTATAGTCAGGCCAATTATGGAATTGCCCGACGATAAGCAAGGAGGCCGCTATACTACTTATGCCGATTATTGAAGGGTCCCCGGTGAGAGTAGGGTATATATTCCCCCCGACCTCCGCGGGCGGAATATATAAAACCTCCCCGAATCTCACTGGCCTCCCCACAATAATCCTTGGCACAAACTCGCTGCCACCAACCGATTTACGGTAACTATTAGCCGAACACACAGACGTGGGATTCAAGATCGAGATAACAGAACAGCCCAAGATTAATTATATAATTTAATCAGCCTAAAGCACACTAGAACTACAATATATACAATAGGGAATCTACAGAATATACATATGTCAGAGTACAGTTACAAGCAAAGCATGGGTTACAAACAGGCATACACAGTTCCAGCAGTTACCTTGTGCGTCTGGCCACAGGGGGGCGCTGTAGGCCAGGTTTCTAGGATCCTTCCCACAGATGTTTCCTACACGTGACCCCCAGCGAAAGAACGCTGGAAAATGGCCGAAGTAGGGTTATCAACCTGGGCAAATCCAGGTCCCCTCCTACCTTCGTGACCTCAGAGGGAGCACTGCTCCACCCCTGGCTTGAGTTATGGACAATATCCCAACATGGAATATGGGCCATAACTTTGCCTGGGAGCGTCGTAGGCGGACGCCAACGCTCTCATTGTGACAGCTATGAATTTAGCTACGGAACGAGAGGACTCATGACTTGTCTACTAGTTCCCCATTGGCTGATATCACGCCTGGGGTATTTCCCCAGGTCCTGCTCCCATAAAAAGGGTGTGCCAGCATCGTCCGCATGCGGAGACACCATTTTTATGGTTGCCATATTTATCGGAAATATGGCTTGCGAGATATGAACCATTTTTTACTGGAGTCGTTCTGTCTGGATACTTCCATAGCCTTGCTAATTAGATAGCAGCCCCTACTACAGGGTCACGGCAGGGAGTCATCCTGTGTCCATTGTTCCCACATCACCTCATTTCCATATCACAGGAGATGGCTGTTGGAGGTGTAAGTGGGATGTGACACCTTCCCAGATGGTGGACATTGAGAACAAGAAGGGAGGGGGCACTGCCATGGAGTGATGAGAGCGATTATGACTGGAAGTCATAATTCATCTTCATATCCCAGGGTTTGCCTCACACCCCTATACAGGGATTAGGAATTACACAGGGCCCAAGGTGATTAATACCTGTGGAAGGCTGCATTTCCAGAGAATAGTAGTCAGGCAGGGTCAAAACATTAATTGAGGAACATGAACAGAATGGGACGGGCAGGACTTAATCAGAAAACAAGCAGAGGTGAAATGCGGATCGGCCAACAAGGTACATAAACAGCAAGCAGGAAAAGTAGTCAGGTAACAAGCACACAAAATCATAAAACTGAACTTGGGGTAAAATTAACCAGAGGTTCATAGCTATGCCTGGCAGTGGTCTGCAGACAGGATGGGCATAAAAAAGGGTGTGGTGTATTCCCATTGGTTGTAGCTGTATGATGGTATTTCATCTGTGAGATACCCACCAGCTACATTCAGCCAGAGATTCTGCATCTGTCAAGGTAATGCAGCCCAGTGTGTGAGCATAACCTGCGTCCACCTGCGCCGCTGGCATCGACTCCTCTCCCATCATCAGCACTATTCATGAAAGGAACACGTTGTCACCTGGCGACCGGAGTACAAATTGACGGAGCGGACTCCGTTGGTGACTTAACAGCCGTGTGCGGCAATGATGCAAACCTGGCTGCGGGCCATCAGCAGGGCAATGTGACACACGTGCCTTGTATGGCTCACGTATTGAACCTAATTCTCCATCAATTTTTAAAACACCATCACGGCCTACATGGCCTTGTGCAGCGTGCACGCTCGCTATGTGCTCACTTCCATCGTGCGCACACAGCAGCTCAACAACTTTCGTCGCAACAGAAGTCTTTAGGTCTGCTGGTTAAATGCCTGAAATGCGATGTGCCCACACGCAGGAATTTGAATCTGCACATGTTGCAGCGTTTGTGGCAGCACCGCCGAACCCTGCTGCAATACGTTATGACATATCGCCTGGCCTAACTTGATCCAGAGGTGGTGCAGATCACGCTGCTGGAGTGGTGTCAGATCAAGGACCTATGCACCCTGCTACACAGTTTACAAATGTCGACGAAGATGTTTAGCACTGGCAATGCCATTCTCAGCGTGACAATTCTGGTCATCTACATGATGGAGCGCACTGTAATTATTATTCGGAGTCAGGTGTTGGGACAAGAGGAAGGGGAGGAAGTACAGGAGGAGTCATATGCGGAAGGGATAACAAGATCTACGAGGTCCAGATGGTCAGCGGCACCTAGGCGGCAGTCATGGTGAGGGAGAGTGATTAACAAGGGTGCATAGTATCAGCAAAAAGTGTTGAGGAAGGTGCAGGAGCCAATGAAGAAATGGAGGACGAACTTGCGATGGGCATGGAAGACTCAGCAGATGAGTGAGAGCTTGCTCACATTTCGGTTGTGCGAGGTTGTGGTGAGAGGGCAGAGGAAGGAGGCACGATTCTCACCTCTCTGCCACCAACACACCAAGGACTTGGTCCTCCTGGATGCACAAGACACATCAGCGGCTTCTTGCTGCACTACCTACAACATGACCCTCGGATTGTACGAATTAAAAGTAATCCAGAATACTGGGTTGCCACACTGTTACATCCCCGGTACAAGACAAAATTTGGAAAAATAATTTGTGCCATAGAAATGGACGCACGTATACAGGAGTATCTGCAGAATGTGGTACGCAATCTTAGATCTACTTTCCCACTAAACACCAGTGCTGCACAGAGTGAATCTCAACGCTTTGTCATGGATAGGAGGAAATGGTCTTTTACTTGTCCACATCTGAGGGACCGAGGGCTGGCTGCTGTGCTGAGATGGCGTTGAGTACGGTGTCCCTGCAGAGTTGCACTTTTGTTCATATACCAAAATGAGTTGAAAAAGGACAGATGCTGGTGGAAAGGGGAACAGGTGTGTTGGAAAGGGGAAATAAGTTTTGGTCCGTGGATTTTGTGGTTAAGCAACAGTAACATTTGCTGAAGAAACACCATCTGTTACAGTGGGACTGGCAGATTTGGATAAAGTGGTATATACTATGTTACCGCTATATAACGTAAATTAATAAGAAAAGAAAGAGAAAGGTATATATCACCTTCAGCAGTCAGTGTCCACCGTGCTCCCAGTTGGAAAAGGAGAGTTTGGCAACTGGAAGGTTTGGTGGAGGATACAGAGCTGTGTGGCTATGAAACTAATAGTATCCTGAACCGAGTTAGACGCCATTCGGATCTGGAGACTGGGAGCCCTGTTAGCGTCACAGGGTCCACATGACCACCCAGCCCAGGAACTCCCTGTTAACCACACAGGGGCCATTGAGTACGCTGACCGTGTGCGTAGGGGCCACACCTGTGGACAGCAGGCGCATCAGCAGCAGCAGGCTTGTTAATGCCACTGGGCTGCACAAGCAGGACTGGTAGGACAGGAGCTGGTCTTAACCGTTCTGCGTTACCAACTGTGGTGGTGGCCTGCATCCACCACCCTATCCCTGCCTACCTCTGGCCTAAAGCCGCAATGGGTTCAACACATGGAGGTGTGCTCTTTCGTAGCATAATAGAAGACTGCGCACCTCCTTGTTGGCTCCAGCCCCTTTTATAACCTGGGTCCGCCCCAAACCAGGGTGAACCACAATGCACCTCCTGGAGACAAAAGTAAAGTGACACGTCATGAGTGGCATAAGTAGCGTCCTATTTGGAACCGCAACTTCAATGATGACCTCATGGCTGCCATGACCCAAACACCTCACCAGTCATCGTCTGACCATCAATAATGCGGTGACAAGTCATAGGGGTGGGCCTCTGCAAGCCATTTGGGAGGACAGCTGATGCCCTGTGGTCTATATGGGACCCCCACATAAGGGGCAGGGCCCAAGAGTTCATTACCGTACCTAGTCTCTGATGCAGTAAGTTCCTGAGCATGCTCAGTAGCATGAAATACAGTCTCTGAAAAAAGACTATCAGCTTTAGCATGGTGTCTAGGCACAAAACAGGACTTAGACCCGGCACGGAATGCAAGCACCTGTGCAAAGAGGCTTTTCACACTTAGTGTGGGAGCATGCGCTGTATCCCGAAATGAAGACAGCGTCAGGAATAACACAGTCAGGCTGAGCATACTCACTAGGCGAAACACTGTAATTAGGCTGCAGCTGGGGTAAATCGGCACACGCATGCGCACTAGCTGCCTCTCCACACTTAGACGTGGAGGGGAAATTGCTCTTGGAGATGCTGTCTATGAACAGAAGGAAAAGCTAAAGGAAGCCTGACTTTCTATCCCTCCGAATTATGAAATGCAGCAATGAATTCCATGAGTTTGCTATAACATTAGCGTAGCAAAATGTGCATGAGGGTGTCATGTAGAGGTGCTATAAATAGCTTGTCACCAGTGGGGCACTAATGGAATACAACAGCCAGTTCTATGATGCCACAAAATGGCAGTATTTTTTGCTATCATTATAGCTCATTAAAAACAGAGCAGGAGGGTGTCATGCAGAGGTGCTGCACATAGATTTGCACTAGTGGGACTATACAGAAGTCCAATAGCCACGTTTAGGATGCCACTAGGTACACTGAGTGTTTGCTAGTATAATGGCTTAGTTAAAAAAAGGTGGAGTGTGCAATGCAGGCAGACGTGGTGCAAATATCTTTACAATAGTGTGAATAGACAAAAGTCCAATAGCCACGTTTAGGATGCCACTAGGTACACTGAGTGTTTGCTAGTATAATGGCTTAGTTATAATGAGTTGGAGTGTGCAATGCAGGCAGACATGCTGCAAATATCTTTCCACTAGTTTGAGTAGACAAAAGTCCAATAGCCACGTTTAGGATGCCACTAGGTACACTGAGTGTTTGCTAGTATAATGGCTTAGCTAAAAAAAGGTGGAGTGTGCAATGCAGGCAGACGTGCTGCAAATATCTTTACAATAGTGTGAATAGACAAAAGTCCAATAGCCACGTTTAGGATTCCACTAGGTACACTGACTGTTTGCTAGTATAATGGCTGAGTTAAAAAAAGGTGGAGTGTGCAATGCAGGCAGACGTGCTGCAAATATCTTTACAATATTGTGTATAGACAAAAGTCCAATAGCCACGTTTAGGATGCCACTAGGTACACTGACTGTTTGCTAGTATAATGGCTTAGTTAAAAAAAGGTGGAGTGTGCAATGCAGGCAGACGTGCTGCAAATATCTTTACAATAGTGTGAATAGACAAACGTCCAATAGCCACGTTTAGGATGCCACTAGGTACACTGAGTGTTTGCTAGTATAATGGCTTAGTTATAATGAGTTGGAGTGTGCAATGCAGGCAGACATGCTGCAAATATCTTTCCACTAGTTTGAGTAGACAAAAGTCCAATAGCCACGTTTAGGATGCCACTAGGTACACTGAGTGTTTGCTAGTATAATGGCTTAGTTATATTGAGTTGGAGTGTGCAATGCAGGCAGACATGCTGCAAATATCTTTCCACTAGTTTGAGTAGACAAAAGTCCAATAGCCACGTTTAGGAGGCCACTAGGTACACTGAGTGTTTGCTAGTATAATGGCTTAGTTAAAAAAAGGTGGAGTGTGCAATGCAGGCAGACGTGCTGCAAATATCTTTACAATAGTGTGAATAGACAAAAGTCCAATAGCCACGTTTAGGATGCCACTAGGTACACTGAGTGTTTGCTAGTATAATGGCTTAGTTATAATGAGTTGGAGTGTGCAATGCAGGCAGACATGCTGCAAATATCTTTCCACTAGTTTGAGTAGACAAAAGTCCAATAGCCACGTTTAGGATGCCACTAGGTACACTGAGTGTTTGCTAGTATAATGGCTTAGTTATATTGAGTTGGAGTGTGCAATGCAGGCAGACATGCTGCAAATATATTTCCACTAGTTTGAGTAGACAAAAGTCCAATAGCCACGTTTAGGAGGCCACTAGGTACACTGAGTGTTTGCTAGTATAATGGCTTAGTTAAAAAAAGGTGGAGTGTGCAATGCAGGCAGACGTGCTGCAAATATCTTTACAATAGTGTGAATAGACAAAAGTCCAATAGCCACGTTTAGGATGCCACTAGGTACACTGAGTGTTTGCTAGTATAATGGCTTAGTTATAATGAGTTGGAGTGTGCAATGCAGGCAGACATGCTGCAAATATCTTTCCACTAGTTTGAGTAGACAAAAGTCCAATAGCCACGTTTAGGATGCCACTAGGTACACTGAGTGTTTGCTAGTATAATGGCTTAGTTAAAAAAAGGTGGAGTGTGCAATGCAGGCAGACGTGCTGCAAATATCTTTACAATAGTGTGAATAGACAAAAGTCCAATAGCCACGTTTAGGATTCCACTAGGTACACTGACTGTTTGCTAGTATAATGGCTGAGTTAAAAAAAGGTGGAGTGTGCAATGCAGGCAGACGTGCTGCAAATATCTTTACAATATTGTGTATAGACAAAAGTCCAATAGCCACGTTTAGGATGCCACTAGGTACACTGACTGTTTGCTAGTATAATGGCTTAGTTAAAAAAAGGTGGAGTGTGCAATGCAGGCAGACGTGCTGCAAATATCTTTACAATAGTGTGAATAGACAAACGTCCAATAGCCACGTTTAGGATGCCACTAGGTACACTGAGTGTTTGCTAGTATAATGGCTTAGTTATAATGAGTTGGAGTGTGCAATGCAGGCAGACATGCTGCAAATATCTTTCCACTAGTTTGAGTAGACAAAAGTCCAATAGCCACGTTTAGGATGCCACTAGGTACACTGAGTGTTTGCTAGTATAATGGCTTAGTTATATTGAGTTGGAGTGTGCAATGCAGGCAGACATGCTGCAAATATCTTTCCACTAGTTTGAGTAGACAAAAGTCCAATAGCCACGTTTAGGAGGCCACTAGGTACACTGAGTGTTTGCTAGTATAATGGCTTAGTTAAAAAAAGGTGGAGTGTGCAATGCAGGCAGACGTGCTGCAAATATCTTTACAATAGTGTGAATAGACAAAAGTCCAATAGCTACGTTTAGGATGCCACTAGGTACACTGAGTGTTTGCTAGTATAATGGCTTAGTTATAATGAGTTGGAGTGTGCAATGCAGGCAGACATGCTGCAAATATCTTTCCACTAGTTTGAGTAGACAAAAGTCCAATAGCCACGTTTAGGATGCCACTAGGTACACTGAGTGTTTGCTAGTATAATGGCTTAGTTATATTGAGTTGGAGTGTGCAATGCAGGCAGACATGCTGCAAATATATTTCCACTAGTTTGAGTAGACAAAAGTCCAATAGCCACGTTTAGGAGGCCACTAGGTACACTGAGTTTTTGCTAGTATAATGGCTTAGTTAAAAAAAGGTGGAGTGTGCAATGCAGGCAGACGTGCTGCAAATATCTTTACAATAGTGTGAATAGACAAAAGTCCAATAGCCACGTTTAGGATGCCACTAGATACACTGAGTGTTTGCTAGTATAATGGCTTAGTTATAATGAGTTGGAGTGTGCAATGCAGGCAGACATGCTGCAAATATCTTTCCACTAGTTTGAGTAGACAAAAGTCCAATAGCCACGTTTAGGATGCCACTAGGTACACTGAATGTTTGCTAGTATAATGGCTTAGTTAAAAAAAGGTGGAGTGTGCAATGCAGGCAGACGTGCTGCAAATATCTTTACAATAGTGTGAATAGACAAAAGTCCAATAGCCACGTTTAGGATTCCACTAGGTACACTGACTGTTTGCTAGTATAATGGCTGAGTTAAAAAAAGGTGGAGTGTGCAATGCAGGCAGACGTGCTGCAAATATCTTTACAATATTGTGTATAGACAAAAGTCCAATAGCCACGTTTAGGATGCCACTAGGTACACTGACTGTTTGCTAGTATAATGGCTTAGTTAAAAAAAGGTGGAGTGTGCAATGCAGGCAGACGTGCTGCAAATATCTTTACAATAGTGTGAATAGACAAAAGTCCAATAGCCACGTTTAGGATGCCACTAGGTACACTGAGTGTTTGCTAGTATAATGGCTTAGTTATAATGAGTTGGAGTGTGCAATGCAGGCAGACATGCTGCAAATATCTTTCCACTAGTTTGAGTAGACAAAAGTCCAATAGCCACGTTTAGGATGCCACTAGGTACACTGAGTGTTTGCTAGTATAATGGCTTAGTTAAAAAAAGGTGGAGTGTGCAATGCAGGCAGACGTGCTGCAAATATCTTTACAATAGTGTGAATAGACAAAAGTCCAATAGCCACGTTTAGGATTCCACTAGGTACACTGACTGTTTGCTAGTATAATGGCTGAGTTAAAAAAAGGTGGAGTGTGCAGTGCAGGCAGACGTGCTGCAAATATCTTTACAATATTGTGTACAGACGAAAGTCCAATAGCCACGTTTAGGATGCCACTAGGTACACTGACTGTTTGCTAGTATAATGGCTTAGTTAAAAAAAGGTGGAGTGTGCAATGCAGGCAGACGTGCTGCAAATATCTTTACAATAGTGTGAATAGACAAAAGTCCAATAGCCACGTTTAGGATGCCACTAGGTACACTGAGTGTTTGCTAGTATAATGGCTTAGTTATAATGAGTTGGAGTGTGCAATGCAGGCAGACATGCTGCAAATATCTTTCCACTAGTTTGAGTAGACAAAAGTCCAATAGCCACGTTTAGGATGCCACTAGGTACACTGAGTGTTTGCTAGTATAATGGCTTAGTTAAAAAAAGGTGGAGTGTGCAATGCAGGCAGACGTGCTGCAAATATCTTTACAATAGTGTGAATAGACAAAAGTCCAATAGCCACGTTTAGGATGCCACTAGGTACACTGAGTGTTTGCTAATATAATGGCTTAGTTATAATGAGTTGGAGTGTGCAATGCAGGCAGACATGCTGCAAATATCTTTCCACTAGTTTGAGTAGACAAAAGTCCAATAGCCACGTTTAGGATGCCACTAGGTACACTGAGTGTTTGCTAGTATAATCGCTTAGTTATAATGAGTTGGAGTGTGCAATGCAGGCAGACATGCTGCAAATATCTTTCCACTAGTTTGAGTAGACAAAAGTCCAATAGCCACGTTTAGGATGCCACTAGGTACACTGAGTGTTTGCTAGTATAATGGCTTAGTTAAAAAAAGGTGGAGTGTGCAATGCAGGCAGACGTGCTGCAAATATCTTTACAATAGTGTGAATAGACAAAAGTCCAATAGCCACGTTTAGGATT
The DNA here is from genome assembly GCF_048569485.1 of Anomaloglossus baeobatrachus. Classification (NCBI taxonomy): domain Eukaryota; kingdom Metazoa; phylum Chordata; class Amphibia; order Anura; family Aromobatidae; genus Anomaloglossus; species Anomaloglossus baeobatrachus. The sequence continues at coordinate 211,082,229 of NC_134359.1, read as the reverse complement.
CCACTAGGTACACTGACTGTTTGCTAGTATAATGGCTGAGTTAAAAAAAGGTGGAGTGTGCAATGCAGGCAGACGTGCTGCAAATATCTTTACAATAGTGTGAATAGACAAAAGTCCAATAGCCACGTTTAGGATTCCACTAGGTACACTGACTGTTTGCTAGTATAATGGCTGAGTTAAAAAAAGGTGGAGTGTGCAATGCAGGCAGACGTGCTGCAAATATCTTTACAATAGTGTGAATAGACAAAAGTCCAATAGCCACGTTTAGGATGCCACTAGGTACACTGAGTGTTTGCTAGTATAATGGCTTAGTTATAATGAGTTGGAGTGTGCAATGCAGGCAGACATGCTGCAAATATCTTTCCACTAGTTTGAGTAGACAAAAGTCCAATAGCCACGTTTAGGATGCCACTAGGTACACTGAGTGTTTGCTAGTATAATGGCTTAGTTAAAAAAAGGTGGAGTGTGCAATGCAGGCAGACGTGCTGCAAATATCTTTACAATAGTGTGAATAGACAAAAGTCCAATAGCCACGTTTAGGATTCCACTAGGTACACTGACTGTTTGCTAGTATAATGGCTGAGTTAAAAAAAGGTGGAGTGTGCAGTGCAGGCAGACGTGCTGCAAATATCTTTACAATATTGTGTACAGACGAAAGTCCAATAGCCACGTTTAGGATGACACTAGGTACACTGACTGTTTGCTAGTATAATGGCTTAGTTAAAAAAAGGTGGAGTGTGCAATGCAGGCAGACGTGCTGCAAATATCTTTACAATAGTGTGAATAGACAAAAGTCCAATAGCCACGTTTAGGATGCCACTAGGTACACTGAGTGTTTGCTAGTATAATGGCTTAGTTATAATGAGTTGGAGTGTGCAATGCAGGCAGACATGCTGCAAATATCTTTCCACTAGTTTGAGTAGACAAAAGTCCAATAGCCACGTTTAGGATGCCACTAGGTACACTGAGTGTTTGCTAGTATAATGGCTTAGTTAAAAAAAGGTGGAGTGTGCAATGCAGGCAGACGTGCTGCAAATATCTTTACAATAGTGTGAATAGACAAAAGTCCAATAGCCACGTTTAGGATGCCACTAGGTACACTGAGTGTTTGCTAATATAATGGCTTAGTTATAATGAGTTGGAGTGTGCAATGCAGGCAGACATGCTGCAAATATCTTTCCACTAGTTTGAGTAGACAAAAGTCCAATAGCCACGTTTAGGATGCCACTAGGTACACTGAGTGTTTGCTAGTATAATCGCTTAGTTATAATGAGTTGGAGTGTGCAATGCAGGCAGACATGCTGCAAATATCTTTCCACTAGTTTGAGTAGACAAAAGTCCAATAGCCACGTTTAGGAGGCCACTAGGTACACTGAGTGTTTGCTAGTATAATGGCTTAGTTAAAAAAAGGTGGAGTGTGCAATGCAGGCAGACGTGCTGCAAATATCTTTACAATAGTGTGAATAGACAAAAGTCCAATAGCCACGTTTAGGATGCCACTAGGTACACTGAGTGTTTGCTAGTATAATGGCTTAGTTATAATGAGTTGGAGTGTGCAATGCAGGCAGACATGCTGCAAATATCTTTCCACTAGTTTGAGTAGACAAAAGTCCAATAGCCACGTTTAGGATGCCACTAGGTACACTGAGTGTTTGCTAGTATAATGGCTTAGTTAAAAAAAGGTGGAGTGTGCAATGCAGGCAGACGTGCTGCAAATATCTTTACAATAGTGTGAATAGACAAAAGTCCAATAGCCACGTTTAGGATGCCACTAGGTACACTGACTGTTTGCTAGTATAATGGCTTAGTTATAATGAGTTGGAGTGTGCAATGCAGGCAGAGTTGCTGCAAATGTCTTTGCACTAGTGTGACTTGACAAAAGTCCAATAGCCACGTTTAGGATGCCACTAGGTACACTGAGTGTTTGCTAGTATAATGGCTTAGTTATAATGAGTTGGAGTGTGCAATGCAGGTAGAGGTGCTGCAAATGTCTTTGCACTAGTGTGACTATAGCAAAGTCCAATAGCTACGTATAGGATGCCACTAGGTACACTGAGTGTTTGCTAGTATAATGGCTTAGTTATCATGAGTTGGAGTGTGCAATGCAGGCAGACGCGCTCTGCAAATGTCTTTGCACTAGTGTGACTATAGCAAAGTCCAACAGCCACGTATAGGATGCCACTAGGTACACTGACTGTTTGCTAGTATAATGGCTTAGTTATGAGTTGGAGTGTGCAGAGGACAGGAGGGTACAGTGCCAGGATTTTGGGGCTCTGGATAGAGGAATGGAAGCCTGCCTTTCTATCCCTCCTAATAGGGAAATGCAGGGAGGAAATCCCTGACCTTGGCTACACAGACGCTGGCGCTGTTTTCAGGACCTGTCACCTTAACTCTGACCCTGCCGGTTTGAGCCCTTAAAAGGACTGCTAGAAAGTGGTCTCCCTAAGCTGTCCAGCGCTGTGTATGGAGCGCATACAGCTGTATCAGCGATAGGACTCAAGACGGAGCTGCGACAGTGATGTCTGACACCAAAGACGCAGAAGAGATAATGGCGTCCTGGAGGAAAATGTCCGTTTTTATAATGCAGGGACATGTGACATGGACATCCTATCACACATGCCGTTGCTTCTCTGGCTAAAAGTCCACTTAGCTGTGTGTGTGTCTGGGATTGGCTGACATGCTGGCCCGCCCCACAAGACGCGCGCGCTTAGGGAAGGAAGACAAGAAAAAAAAAAAAAAAAATTGCGATCGCCATTATAGAAACAGCAGTGATCTGAAGGCGCTGTTCACGCACACTATACACTGAAATGTCATAATAGTGTGATTCACAGAGTGACTTACACTATTACAGCAGAAACCAAGCTAGAATTTAGCTGTTTTTTTGCTGCTAGAACCGTTCTCGAACGTTTCTAGAACTATCGAGCTTTTGCAAAAAGCTCGAGTTCTAGTTCGATCTAGAACATGCCCCAAAATCACTCGAGCCTAGAACTGGAGAACCACGAACCACGAACCGCGCTCAACTCTAGTCAAGAGATCATGGAAACAGTGTGTTACCACAAGCCTAAACGGCAATATCTCCATGGCTAGCAATTTAGCAATGTGCGAGTTTAGGTTTTGTGCCTGTGGGTGTGTGGCTGGGTATTTACACTTCCTTTCCAAGCCCTCAGGTATGGACCACTGGATCCTTCACTGGGAAAAGGAAGTGGATGTGGTTGATGTTTGCTGTGTCTCTATAATCGCAGCTTGTGAGCAGGATGTATGAGCGCCTGCTTCCTGGACAGCAGATTGTGAAGGACGTAGCACAGGCGACATGACAGTGGTTTGACCCACAGACACAATTTTGGTACCCTGGTGTTCTTCCCACTTACTGTCTGTTTTCAACGTCATGTCTGCTCTCTGTTTGAAACTTAACCTTCCCAAAATTGAACTACTTCTATTACCTCCATCTTCTAACTTCCCTAAACCTAGCATCTCCCTCTCTATGTGTGGTACTACGATAATAACTCCTAGGTAGCAGGCTCGCTGTCTGGGAATTATGTTCAACACCGATCTCTCCTTCACCTCCTATATACAATGTCTTCAAAAGACCATATTCTATTTCAATTACCAATCTTTATTAACATGATTAAAAAACATAAACACTAGACACAATAGACTTGTTTAAAAATTGACAAAAACAAGGTGTAGGGTGGAGGGCCCATCATAATTCATTCATTTATAATATCACACAGCATTTAGTTCATAATAGTACTTTGCTGATTCCTGTATACCATATATCATAGATTATATATCCCCTCTTACTCATTAGAATTCAATGGATTAATCCTCTGTTTATTACTATAGTATCCTAACACATCAAACCCAGAGGATATGAATCCTTAATCTCAAGATGTATGAAAGAGTGGGAGAACTCTCAGTTCCTTCCAGAGGAATCGCCAGAGTCCTACCCAAACAAGGGGCAGAGCATAGATTAAACAATTGGTTAATTTTCCATGATACTTTACCTAGACAGACCCTCCCCACACCACTCCGGATTATATATACCCTCTTACTCATTAGAATTCAATGGATTAATCCTCTGTTTATTACTATAGTATCCTAACACATCAAACCCAGAGGATATGAATCCTTAATCTCAAGATGTATGAAAGAGTGGGAGAACTCTCAGTTCCTTCCAGAGGAATCGCCAGAGTCCTTCCCAAACAAGGGGCAGAGCATAGATTAAACAATTGGTTAATTTTCCATGATACTTTACCTAGACAGACCCTCCCCACTCTTGGAGTGGTGTGGGGAGTCAGTTTGGGAGCCTGTTTGAGAAGGACTCTGGCGATTCCTCTGGAAGGAACTGAGAGTTCTCCCACTCTTTCATACATCTTGAGATTAAGGATTCATATCCTCTGGGTTTGATGTGTTAGGATACTATAGTAATAAACAGAGGATTAATCCATTGAATTCTAATGAGTAAGAGGGTATATATAATCCGGAGTGGTGTGGGGAGGGTCTGTCTAGGTAAAGTATCATGGAAAATTAACCAATTGTTTAATCTATGCTCTGCCCCTTGTTTGGGTAGGACTCTGGCGATTCCTCTGGAAGGAACTGAGAGTTCTCCCACTCTTTCATACATCTTGAGATTAAGGATTCATATCCTCTGGGTTTGATGTGTTAGGATACTATAGTAATAAACAGAGGATTAATCCATTGAATTCTAATGAGTAAGAGAAGATATATAATCTATGATATATGGTATACAGGAATCAGCAAAGTACTATTATGAACTAAATGCTGTGTGATATTATAAATGAATGAATTATGATGGGCCCTCCACCCTACACCTTGTTTTTGTCAATTTTTAAACATGTCTATTGTGTCTAGTGTTTATGTTTTTTAATCATGTTAATAAAGATTGGTAATTGAAATAGAATATGGTCTTTTGAAGTGTTTGATATGGATTCTTGATTGGAGACACTTTGGGACCATATTAAAGTGTTTTGTTACAGTTGATAACTTCCTTATGAGTAAATATATACAATGTCTTGCCTGCTCCTGTTGCTTGCACCTCAAGAACATCTCTAGAATCCACCCATTTCTTACCATGGAAACTACAAAAACCCTCACTGTGGTCCTGATCCACTCTCGCCTTGACTACTGCAATTTTCTATTAATTGGTCTCCTCCTAACTAGACTCCCTCCTCTACAGTCCATCCTTAATGCTGCAGCCAGGGTCACCTATCTGGTTAACCCTTACTCAGATGCTTCTGCTCTGTGCCAGTCATTCCACGGGCTCCCGATATATCACAGGATCCAATTCAAATTGCTTGATCTCACCCACAAACCTCTCCACAGTGTGTCACCCCCCTACATCTCCACCCTCATCTCTGTCTATCACCCTACCCGTTTTCTATGCTTTGTAAATGACTAGAGATGATCGAGCCTCTGAAGGCTCGAGTTCGGTTCGGTTCGTCGAACGGAGGCTCCGTTCAAGTTCGGTTCAACGGACCTCTCGAGCCCCATTGAAACCAATGACAGGCAAACACAAACACATAAAAACACATTATAAATGTACACATACATTTAATAAACATTGCCATTACACTTACAGGTCCCCATTATGCATCCTGCACTCTGTCTCCCACCACTTTTCCTTCTGCTAATCGCTGCGTCCTCCCGGTAACCAGCACTGATGATAGGACCTTCCGTGACGTAAAAAAAAGCATGTGACCAGTCACGTTTCTATTATCTCATTGGCTACAGAATGGTCACATGGTATGACGTCATGCTAGGTTCTGTGATTGCATCTCTCCGGTACGCGGTGATCGTTCCAGCATCTCCGTATACCGGTGAAATGCTCTGGCACATGGTCGGCTTCCCCGTTCTGCTTCACCGTTCGTTATTCACCGGCTGCCACAGCTGGTCAATAACGGAGATCACCGTTGCTATAGCAACCCGCCTGTCAGCGGTAACATCACCGCTTACAGCCTGCAGCCTCTGCTCACTCTCACTGAGTGAATAGACTGCATGGGGAGCAGCAGCGTCTTCCTCCCATGCAGTGCTGCCTGATGTAGCAGAGCTGCATGGGTTGAAGGAGAAAGAAGACAGAAGACCATGGATCGTGGAGGGCTGACAGGGAGTAATAAATATGGAGTCTCTAAGTGTGTCTGTTTATTCATTTCTATTAAAGTAATTTTTCTCTGTGTGGTGTCTTTTTTTTAACCCTTTATTGGAGATTCTTAATGGCCGGGTCAAACTTGTCTGACATTAAGAATCTCTGACTTAATACTAGCTAGTAAAACAAAGCTAGTAATAACTCATTATTACCCAGCAAGCCACCCAGCTTCAGGGCTGCTGGAAGAGTTGGATACAGCGCCAGATGAGAGCGCTTCTATGAAAGCACCATTTTCTGGGGCGGCTGTGGACTGCAATTCGCAGTAGAAGGGCCCAGAAAGCTCAAGCCTACCTGTGCTGCGGATTCCAATCCCCAGCTGCCTAGTTGTACCTGGCTGGACACAAACATGTGGCGAAGCTCATGTCGATTCTTTTTTTAATTATTTCAAGAAATTTATGAAATAATTAAAAAAAAAGGGCTTCCCTATTTTTTTTGTTCCCAGATGAGTACAAATGGCAGCTGGGTGTTGGGGGCATCCGTACCTGTCTGCTGTACCTGGCTAGCATACAAAAATATGGCGAAGCCCACATCATTTTTTGGTGGGCAAAAAACTCCTGCATACAGTCCTGGATGGAGTATGCTGAGTTCTGCAGCTGCTGTCTGCTCTCCCGCATACACTAGTGAATGGAGCATGCTGAGCCTTGTAGTTCTGCAGATGCTGTCTGCTCTCCTCCATACAGAGACACAGCAGATGCAGAACTAGAAGCTTAGCATACTCCATCCAGGACTGTATGCAGGAATATTTTGCCCCCTCCAAAAATTACGTGGGCTTTGCCATGTTTTTGTATGCTAGCCAGGTACAGCTGGCAGCTACAGGCTGTCCCCAACCCCCAGCTGCCTATTTGTACCCGGCTGGGAACCAAAAATATAGGGAAGCCCTTTTTTTTTAATTAGTTCATGAATTTCATGAAATAATTAAAAAAAAATTGCGTGGGCCCAATTTTTGTGTCCGGCTACGTACAACTAGGCAGCTGGGGATTGGAATCCTCAGCTCAGGGTGTCCAAGCTTTCTGGGCACCCCTGCTGGGAATTGCAGTCCGCAGCCGCCCCAGAAAAGGGCGCTTTCATAGAAGCGCCATCTTCTGGCGCTGTATCCAACTCTTCCACCTGCCCTGGTGACGGGTGGCTCGCTGGGTAATAATGGGGTTAGGGCTAGCTGTATATTATCAACCGGCCCTAAGCCCGTAATTCATGGTGTCACGCCAATATTAGACATGGCCACCATGAATTTCTAGTACAGATAAAAAAAACACAACACACAGAAAAATATTTTTATTAGAAATAAAACACAACACAATTAGTGACTCCATCTTTATTGAAATAAAGAACCCCCCTCCGCAGTAATCCTGGGTCAAGGGTCCCGCGCCATCCAATCCGGATCCAATATCATCTGATCGGTTTGCTGGAAGACAAAGCGATCAGATGATGTGTCAGGTTCAAAGGCCTGAATCACGTCACAGCAGCTGATTGTAGAAACGGCTTTTATACAATCAGCTGATGCATCAGTGCAAAAAATCCCCCAACAAACTACACACTTCAGTGCAGACTCCTGTCCGACAGCATCAGCTGATAGTTTAGCCGGCGAGGTGGTAAAAGCCGGCCTCACCGCTCGACTTAGTGTCAGCTGATTCCGTCAGGTGACCGCATCAGCTTATCATCGCCAGGTCTGAGAGAGAGAGAAAGAAGAGAGAGAGAAAGAAGAGAGAGAGAAAAGAGAAAGAAAAAAGAGAGAAAAGAGAGAAAACAGAGACAAAAGAGAAGAGAGAGAGAGGGAGAGAGAGAGAAGAGGAGAGAAGAGAGAGAGGGCGAGAGAGAGAAGAGAGAGAGAAGAGGAGAGAAGAGAGAGGAGAGAGAGAAGAGAGAGAGAAGAGTGAGGGGTTATAAGAGGAGAGAAGAGGAAAGAAGTGGAGAGAAGAGGAGAGAGAGAGAAGAGAGGCGAGAGAGAGAGAAGAGAGAGGAGTAAGAGAATTGAGGAGAGAGAGAGCCTGACTTACTCACTGAGAATGAGACTTACTGAGACTGACTGACTGACTGACTGAGACTGACTGACTGGCTGAGAGAGCAATGCAGCCTCATTCCGCGAACTGCTCCAATTTTAGAGGTGTGGCTCACAGCTGATGTCCGGCTCCTCCCCTCAGTGCATAATTAAATTAAATTAGAATTATAAATAAATCATTCTAATTTAAAATTAAAAATAAATAAAAAATTTTACCGGGATGGCCGGGGGGCTAGACTTCGTGAACTAATGCTTCTGAATCGAGAGCTCTAACCATTCAGCCACTAGCTCTAATGAAAAACATAGGTAGATTTGGTAATCTTGACTTCTGCATTGCAAACTGAAGTCTCAGATTACAGCGCGGTTCACTTCAGGTGCTACGTGGAGAGGACACAGAACGCTTCCTGTCATCTTCATGTAGCATAGCTAGCAGAGCTGACAGTGTCGTGTGGATTACGTCGGACCTGGAGGGGTATTTGGGGATTTTAAGAAAATGGTGAAAGAGGATGTTTTTGTCTTATTCCAAATAAAGGATTTTTCCCTGTGTGTGTTTCTTTACTTTCACTTTCAGTTTAATCATGGAAGGTATCTCGGGGAAACTCCTGGCATGATTAACTCATTATTACCCCGATTTCCACCGCACCAGGGCAATTCGGGATGAGCTGGGTGGAGTCCCGGGACTGTCGCATCTAATGGATGCGGCAATTCCGGGCTGGCTGCTGGGTGATATTGTTAGGGTGGTGGGCTCCCCATACCGTGGTGCTCTCCACCCTGACAATACCAGCCTCCAGCCATGTGGCTTTATCCTGGCTGGAATCAAATATGGGGGAACCACATTTTTTTTTTATTATTATTATTATTATTATTTATTTATTTATGTTACTGCACGATATAGACCCGCCAGCCGGCGGCTGTGATTGGTTGCAGTGAGACAGCTGTCACTCATCGTGGGGGCGTGTCTGACTGCAACTAATCATGGGCACCGGTGGGCGGGGAAAGCACGGAATAACTGATTAAATAATGAAGTGGCAGCCATTTTCAAAAGAGGAAAAGACGCTGCAGATTTCTGACAGCCGTGCAGCAAGACGCCCGTGATCGGTGAGTAGGAGAGAGGGATTGTGCTGGGGACGCAGGACGCATGCAGATAGCAACGTGTGCACATAGCCTTACTGTGAAAAGCCACGCTCTTGTTGATCGAACCATTCACAAACGTGTTACTCGAACTGTCGAGCTTTTAGCAAAAGGCTCGAGTTCGTCGAATGACTCGAACACCCCCCAAAATCACTCGAACATGAAATTGGCGAACCTCGAACATCGCTCATCTCTATAAACGACTTTCGTCTAACATCCACACTAATCCACACCTCCCACTCCTGGATCCAAGACTTCTCCCTAGCTGCACCAATCCTCTGAAATGCTCTGACCCAAGAAATCAGGACAAACCACAACTTACACTGCTTCAGACGCTCCCTAAAAACACATCTTTTTAGGGTGCCCTATCACATTCCCCAATCAAATTAAATTCACATAGTCCCTCCACAACTTCTCAAACATAACTTTCTATCAAACTCCATCGCACCCAAAAGCATCTCAAAGATTGGTTGACCGTTTCAGGCAGCCTTTATCTATCCCAAATTTCTTTGAGATGGCTGGATTGTCATTGGAAATGAGCAGTGTACCTGTACCTTGTCCCCCCACCTCATTGTAGATGAAAGCTCTCATGAGCAGGGTTGTCTTTTTTTCTATTATTATTGCATTTTCTATAACTGTTACTTGCTTGAATAGGAATCTCTGTATTGTAAAGTGCTGCAGAATATGTTGGCGCTATAGAAATAAAGAGTATTATTATTATTATTATTATTATTATAACTGGGGTGCTTGGCTGCCATGTGGTTCCTCATACTGGTGATGGTCAGGTTGCCTTTGCCCTGGCCTCTGCTCAACTTGGTATGGCAGATGCTACAGATTACAATGTTTTTATCTGAAGGATTATCAGAATAACAATTCAAGACAGTGGTTGAACACCCCCTTGCTCGGACTTGGGCCACAGTGGGTGTGCTTTCCGGAACACTTGACCCAGTTCTCAGTCTGGGCAAACCACTACTCCTTGGTGCATGTGCTGGTGCTACATATCCATCTTCTCCTGTGTTGCTGAGCTGGTTATGCATGTCAATGATCCAGGTCGGATCAGTGGACTCATTATCGATCGATCATCTCGTCTTCCATGCGGGACTGGGAGCTGCTTTTCTTCCCCCCCACTGTTTGTGCCCGCTGCTCTTTTTCCTGTCCATACATGGGTACACCTTAAATATGTTCTTAAAATCTTGCTGAACGATTGTTTAAGTTTGGTATTTACCTTTGGGCAGCATTGGAGCATTTTTTCTTGCAGGCAGCAGACCTCTTAAATTTCTAACTATTTAACTAAGAGGTTAACCCTTTTTCTGCTGCCATTTTAGGTGGTGCACATATTTTTTGAGTGCATTTATCCATTGGGTGCCTTCACATACTGTTGTGGGGGGTGATTGTAGGTAGAGGTCCTCCTTTGTATCCTCATATTGATGAATTTTTGTATTTTAACCAACATGTGTGATTGTCTATATTTCTAATAATAATTGAATACATTTTATGAAAAAGTACTCCTGTGTGTATGTGTTTGGGACACATTCCTTTTTTCATATCCATCTTCTCCTGTGTTGCTGAGCTGGTTATGCATGTGTTTCGGGTGGAGGGGACGTGCTCGCCACGCTCGGGTACGGGGCTTCTGCTGCTGCTGCTTGGTGGCTCGAGCGGTGGGCCGGACCCGGGGACTTGAGCAACGCTCCTCAGCCGTGAGTGAAAAGGGATGGTTTGGTTAAGGAGATTGTTTGTGACGCCACCTACGGGACGTGGTGATGATGGCACCACCACTGCTGGTAACGGGGATCCTGGGAGAGATGGTAGGGATCAGCTAGGATGTTGTCCCCTTCGTGGGTAGGGAGTTGGTGATCCCGGGGCCCAGTGGTGTAACGGGGAGGCTGGATGGCTGGGGTGCAGGGTTGCAGGGACAGTGCGGCGCTGGCCCTTGGATCACTAGCCTGTGGCGGTGGCTGTATATCCTCACGATGTGAGCAGTTGCCTTCTGTCGGGACTTGGTTGTTGGGAAACCCCTGGGGTTCCTGTCACACTCGGATTTGACTATTGACGGCGGCTCCAAGCCTGGTCAGGGTCCGATGGCCCTGCCTGTGTGCTTAGCTTCACTCCGCTCCCCGGTTCGGTACCGGCGGTCCAACGCCCGACCCTAGTCCTTACGGCTCTGCAGAGTTCCACTAACTCCTGCAGATGGCCACCACCATCTGCCAACCTTGCTGTCAGTGCCTGGGCTCCTACCCAGGCACACGCAGACGTTTCACTCCTCTCACTTTCACCTCCTAAACTGATCTGTCTCCTTTTCCCGCCTCCAGGCCAGTGAACTCCTCGGTGGGTGGGGCCAACTGCCTGGCTCCGCCCCACCTGGTGTGGACATCAGGCCCTGGAGGGAGGCAGCAAGGGTTTTTTGTCTGACTGTTGTTACTGTCTAGGGTGGGGGGTGTGTATGTTGTTATGTATGTGACTACCTGGTTAGTCCAGGGCGTCACACTCCCCTTGGTAAAACGCAGACCGTCCGCGGGCTGCCCGTCCATCACCGGTTTTATTTTTGTTTCTGTAAAAGATAATTTAACATGTAAACATTCAACATAAGTATATTTTAGTTCTTCCCTTACGGGAGGCACGGTGCTTTAACGTTACAATGGTAAACATTTTTATTAAAACGGACGGGTTCGTGGTCATCCGCTCTCCCACCCAAATAACCTAAACCTTGGTGCTGCCCCTAAGAAACAGGCAGCACCCCTTTACCCCAGTCCAGGTCCAGGTTACCCGAGTGGGAACGGGTACGGTGTCTCGTACCCGGCTGTCTCTTCAGGGGACCCCACATCCAGGGGGACCCCCGGAGGATGGCCACCGGTCCTGGTGGTGGCCTGGCCCCAGCCTTCTCTGCTGCGGGCCCTTCCTCCAATCTGCCTCTCTGGAGGCGGCATGGAACGGAAAACGATCCACAAACTATTTACAAGCCCACAAGTTTGTGGGTGGCCTGCTAGTTCTCAGCCATGTCCATGAGCAGTTTCTCATGTGGGCGGTAAAAACACAAAGAGTCCCTACGGGGACAACTTGTCGGTGATGGCCGGGATCATCACTGGTTGCTGATTAGGTGAAACTTCGGATTAATTGGTGCTGATTTGACGGTAAACACGGTGCTGAGGGTCCCAACGGGGACAACTTTCTCCTTTTCATACGGTTACTCCAGCTCCCCCTCCGATGCAGACCCGACCCCCGCCTCAAACATCTCCAATACACAGCAGGCATGGTGGAAGAGAGCCATCCGATATCCGTTCCCACCGCTCCACGAGACATACATGGCTACCGGGGCGCTACCATCGAGAAGGCTTTCATCTGCTTCTTCTGAGCTGGAGACCGGTTCTGTGTCGGGCCCGGAATCACTACCATCCGTTTCCGCGCCAGGCGGGTTGCCACCAGCCGCCGCGGTCTCCGGGCCCGCCTGTCTTTCAGCCACCTCGGCCTCCGGGTCTTCCTGCATCGGCACTTCAGGTTCTGCTGTCGCTGCAGGGGGCCGCAAGCCAGACAGACCAGCAGCGGCGGGGCACGCGGGCATTGGAGGAGGGGGCAGTATGGGGGCCAGGGGTAGACCGGGTCCCTCAGCCGTAGCGGCCGGTTCCTCAGGGACATAGGGGCGTGGGTCACTCACCAGCTCCTCCATCATGGCCTCCATCCCGTACGCCCTGGCGACTGCGGCTATCTCCTCTACCTCCGCGGTCCACTGCTCCATCAGGAGGTGTATCTGGTTCCGGTGGTGCTGGCAGATCTCCACCGCTTGGGCTCTTATCCACGCCACTGTTCCGGGTGCCGCTCCAAGCCCTCAGGTTGTGCAGGTGGGGTGGACATGCTTGCTGGCAGGCTTCCAGGAACCGGATATGTTGCAGAGTCCTGGCGTCCCTGCTTTTTATGCCCTCGGCTACATTAGGCAGGCCTTTACCTGCCCCCCCCTTGGTTCTCTCCAGCACTTCCCTCTTCAGGGGGTGGGGCTTCGCTTTCGCACCTTCCCTGCTTGGGGAAGACGCTCAAGCGGGAAATCTTCGCGCCAAAGATGGCGGCGCTTCAAATTTTTCGGCCGGACGCCACCAGCGGGGACTGCAAGGCGCACTTCTACTGGTAGGTAGATCGGTTCTACCCTGTTCGTGATGCCAAGTTGTCGTGGGCGGAGGGGACGCGCTCGCCACGCTCGGGTCCGGGGCTTCTGCTGCTGCTGCTCAGTGGCTCGAGCGGTAGGCCGGACCCGGGGACTCGAGCAGCGCTCCTCACCAGTGAGTGAAAAGGGATGGTTTGGTTAGGGAGATTGTTCGTGACGCCACCCACGGGACATAGTGATGATGGCACCACCACTGCTGGTAACGGGGATCCTGGGAGAGATGGTAGGGAGCAGATAGGATGTTGTCCCCTCCGTGGGTAGGCAGTTGGTGATCCCGGGGCCCGGTGGTGTAACGGGGAGGCTGGATGGCTGGGGTGCAGGGTTGCAGGCACAGTGCGGCGCGGTGCCGGACGGCACTGGTGTACTCATTCAGACAATCAATGATAGAGTCTCTGGTAAACCAAACGGCCGGATGGACAGGTCCCGCAGCCAGCTGCAGTGTTGTTGTTGGGCTCTCCCCGGACGGCTGATGGTGGCGGTCTTTCCCTGTACCTTTTAGAATGTTCTGACTCCTGTGGTTGCCCACCGGTAGTCCGCTCCCCGGCGTATAGGTGCCGTAGGAGCCCGTTTTGCCCGCAGGCGCTGGCCCTTGGATCTCTAGCCTGTGGCAGTGGCTGTATATCCTCACGGTGTGAGCGGTTGCCTTCTGTCAGGACTTGGTTGTTGGGGAACCCCTGGGGTTCCTGTCACACTCAGATTTGACTATTGATGGCGGCTCCAAGCCTGGTCGGGGTCCGATGGCCTTGCCTGTGTGCTTAGCTGCACTCCTCTCCCCGGTTCGGTACCGGCGGGCCAATGCCCGACCCCGGTCCTTATGGCTCTGCAGAGTTCCATTAACTCCTGCAGACAGCCACCACCATCTGCCAACCTTGCTGTCAATGCCTGGGCTCCTACCCAGGCACACGCAGACGTTTCACTCCTCTCACTTTCACCTTCTAAACTAATCTGTCTCCTTTCCCGCCTCCAGGCCTGTGAACTCCTCGGTGGGTGGGGCCAACCGCCTGGCTCCGCCCCACCTGGTGTGGACATTAGGCCCTGGAGGGAGGCAACAAGGGTTTTTTG